>NW_022436986.1:13067861-13540863 GCF_009761245.1 Sapajus apella | reverse complement strand
AAAAAAAAAAAAAAAAAAAAAAAAAAAAATTTAGCCAGGCGTGGTGGCGCATGCCTGTAATCCCTGCTACTCGGGAGGCTGAAACAGGAGAATCACTTGAACCCAGGAGGCAGAGGTTGCAGTGAGCCAAGATCGCACTACTGCACTCCAGCCTGGGCAACAGAAAGAGACTCAGTCACAATAAATAAATAAATAAAATAATAATGCTGTCGATGATTTGACCATGATAATGATGATTGTTTACATTATTAGTTCTGACCTTATTATTGACTTTATAGGTTTTTTTCTAATTTAGTTTTTTGTTTGTTTGTTTTTGTTTTGTTTTGTTTTTTTTGTTGAGACGGAGTTTCACTCTTGTTACCCAGGCGAGTGCAATGGCGCAATCTCGGCTCACCGCAACCTCCGTCTCCTGGGTTCAGGCAATTCTCCTGCCTCAGCCTCCTGAGTAGCTGGGATTACAGGCACGCGCCACCATGCCCAGCTGATTTTTTGTATTTTTAGTAGAGACGGGGTTTCACCATGTTGACCAGGATGGTCTCGATCTCTTGATCTCGTGATCCACCCGCCTCAGCCTCCCAAAGTGCTGGGATTACAGGCTTGAGCCACCGCGCCCGGCCTAGTTTTTTTCAATGAATAATTTTATTCTTGTGGTTCAAAATGGCAAAACAAAGTTACACACTGTAAAGTCTCCCTCCCATTCCTGTCTCCCAGCCATCCCATTTCCCACCCCGTAAAAAAATACTATTATTGGTTTCTTGAGTAGGAGCTTTGTGAATTATAGGCAATTTTTATTTTCTTTATTTCAGTGACCCTTCCTACCACAGTAAAGTAGGTAGAACAACTACCACCCCTGTATTATAGCTAAGGAAGCTGAGACTTAGAAAGATTAAGAGATTAGCACAGCCTGGATTGGACCACCCAACCTGTCCGTCTGCAGGCCGGCTCTGCCAGGGTCTGCTCCCCCAGTGACAGCCAATCATAAATGCCTCACTAGGGCAAGTGCTCATCTCTCCCACTGATTTCTTAGTCCAGCAAGCCTGGATTTTTCTCCCTCGGCTCGTTTCACTTTTTTAATCTTACTGCAAAACACACCTGATTCCCTCAGCAGCAGGATGCCACCAAGCCAGGGGCCATCCCACTTTTCAGCCGCGCCCCCCTGCCCACATTCTTGCAGCATCTGGGAGCACTACTGGAGCCTGTGCAGCTGGGCTTGTGTGTCTTCTGTCTGCCAAGCGTCTTGCCTCGAGGGCATATAAGACAGAGGCCATCTGTCTCTGCGTCTCTTTCTTTCTTTCTCTCTCTTTTTTTTTTTTTTGAGACACTATCTCACTCTGTCACTCAGGCAGGAGGGCAGTGGTGAAATCATGGCTCACTGCAGACCTAATGGGCTCAAGCAATTCTCCCATCTCCACCTCTCAAGTAGCTAAGGATTACAGGGGCCTGCCTCTATGCCCGAATATTTTATCTTACTATATTTTTATTTTATTTTTTTTGAGACAGAGTCTTACTTCATCACCCAGGCTGGAGTGCAGTGGTGCGATCTCAGCTCACTGTAACCTTTGCCTCTTGGGTTCAAGCGATTCCCGTTTCTCAGCATCCTGAGTAACTGGGATTACAGGCATGCCAGTAATTACACCACACCTGGCTAATTTTTGTATTTTTAGTAGAGACGGGGTTTCAGCATGTTGGCCAGGCTGGTCTCAAACTCCTGACCTCAAGTGATCTGCCCACATCAGCCTCCCAAAGTGCTGGGATTACAGGCGTGAGCCACTGTGCTTGATCTATTTTTTTTTTTTTTATTTTGTAGAAATGGAGTCTCACTATGTTGCCTAGGCTGGTCTCAATCTCCTGGGGTCAAGTGATCCTTCTGCCTTGGCCTCCCAAAAAGCTGGAATTACAGTTGTGAGCCATCATGCTCATCCTGGCCTGCATTTCTTTTGCCATCTCTGCCAGGAAGCATTTCCTGATGTCCCTCATAAGAATCCCCCAGTGTTGAGAAAGATCACCAGGGCTTTTATGCTTTCATCCCATCTGATGAAGATTATACGGAGGTTAAAGTTGTGGACCTGAGGATAAATGCCCAATTTATAATTTTGGGCATGTTCTCAATCTCTCTAAAGTATGGCTAGCTACATACAAAGTGGAGTTGATGATGAGCTTTGACGCATAAGGTCCCTGTGAGATCACAACAGGCAGTGAGAAAATGAGATCATGAGCACAGCACATTCAACAAGGGCTACGTTGAAAGTGGGCAGTAAAAGCTACCTGTTATGAGTTTTTAAGATATTTTACCATGTCTTTAAAAAACATATTAGATCCAGTTCTGTTCCCTTGCCTCTGGCAGTTGGAGGCCTGCACTTCTAGAACTTTGAATTTGGGGCAGTGCTTTGCACAGAATGGTTGGCATATTAGCAGAGCTTGAAGGATGACAAGTCAGACAAATAAGGTGGAGGCAGCCAAGAGCAGCAGGAGCAAAGAAGTGCAGGTGTGAGAGTACCTGGGGTTTTCCAAAGGATGACTGGTCCCTTGTGGTAGGACCTAGCAGGTGGCCTGAGGGGGCGTGGGGAGAGATAAGCCCAGAGAAGCAAAGAGGTAGGACTTAGACCCTTCCCAAGGGTTAAACTGATAACAAGTTTGGCTTGTGGCTTGGAACAGGGTGGGGAGGGGAGGGATGGAGGGGGCTCCCTGATGGGGTTCAAATCAAACTGAGGGTTTTTCAGGTCGAATGGAAAGAATACAGAATCTCCTCAGTGCCAACAGCTACCTCACAACCGATGAGCAGCAAGAATAGCATTTTTGTTGTTGGATGAACTCATCTGTTTCTCTTTCCATGGTTAATTCTGGCTCCCCTAGATTGACAGTCTACCCTTCCCACTGCTGGGATAATTTTAGATAAAGATGATCTCTTATGGATTTGAAAGTAGAAATGCTTGGCCAGTTGCAAGGGCTCACGCCTGCAATCCCAGCACTCCGGGAGGCCAAGGCAGGCGGATCACTTGAAGCCAGGTGTTTGAGAGCAGTCTGGCCAACATGGTGAAACCGCGTCTCTACTGAAAATACAAAAATTAGCCAGGCCTGGTGGGGTACACCTGGAGTCCCAGCTACTCAGGAGGCTGAGAAATGAGAATCACCTGAACCCGGGAGGCAGCGGTTACAGTGAGCCAAGATTGCACCACTGCACTCCAGCCTGGGTGACAAAGTGAGACTCTGTCTCAAAAAACAAAAAAGTAAGTAGAAGGGCTAAGAAACACTCAGTTATAAAACCAGAAAAGTTTTGATTACTGGGATAAAGGATCAGACTAAAATAAGGAAAAAAAACAAGAAAACAAAAAGCTTCTTCTTACCTTGTCTGCAACATAGCAAAACAAATTTATAAGTTTCTTATTGAAACTGTGGGGAGAAAACAGTTCTAAAGTTTACACTGAACAAGACATGGTACATAGAAAATACCATGGTACTGCTAATTTCTAATTTTACACATATAATAGTCACCAGCACGTGCTTTGCCAAGATGCCATCTTTATTATCTTATTTTCATGGAAATAAAAACATTTCTAGGCATAATCTAGTTTCTCCAAGCCTTACCAACCTCTGGTTAGTCTTGGGGTTACACTGAACAGTATCAACTCAATTTCTCAGTCTATGCCTGTGATAGGCAGAATCATGGCCTCCCAAAAATGTTCATGTCCTAGTCCCTGGAATCTGTGAATATGTGAGATTCCTTGGCGAATGGAAATTAAGGTGGCAGATGGAATTGAGGTTGCTAATCAGCTGACCTTAAAATGAGATTGTTCTGGATTATCTAGGTAAGCCCAATGTAATCCATCACAAGGGTCCTTGTATGAGAGAGACAGGAGTGTCAGAGTTGAAGACAGAGCTGTGATGATAGAAACAGAGGCCTGAGTGCTACAGCCACAAGCCAAGGAATGTGGGTGGCCTCTAGAAGCTGGGGAAGGCAAGGAAACCAATTCTCCCCTAATGTCTCCAGAAAGTAACACAGTTCTGTTGGCACCTTGATTTTAGCCGAGGGAGAACCATGTGAGACTTCTAACCTCCAGAACTGTAAGATCACATATTTGCATTGATTTAGGTCACAGAGCTGGTGGTCATTTGTTGCAGCAGAAACAAGAAACTAATCTAATGCCTTACTTGCTGCCCTGGGAGCTGGGCCCTTTCCACCCACCTCCAAGTCTCACTGTTGATTCTGCACAGACACCCCCAGGGCTGACTCATGAGGATGCACAGATCCCTCTCCCACGTTCTTCCACTTAAGTTCCTTTGGTGGTGTCTGATGCCCATGTGGCCCCTGGCCATGCTTTGCCACTGCTGTCGGTGTCCCCTGAGAGCACCCACGTCCATCCCATGGGACCATCTTGCAGGACACACAAAGCCTCTGATGCTTGAGTTTCCAAAGCAGCACCCTGTCCCTGCCATCTTCATCTCTTGGAACTCACCATTGTCCATGCAGGAGTGGGGAAGGCTCCCCACTTTGTGTCTCTCTCAGGAATCTGGGCCTCAAAGGAGTGCCTCAGCTCCTGCCTGCGGGGTGCAGTACCTGGGGAAGGACTGGGATCTGCGCTGTGGCCCCCACCTCAGCCATCCCTCCCATTCCCCTCTTCTTCCAGGCTCTACCTGCAACTTGTCCTGCTCCTTCGGCCAAATATCCTGATGTAGTAAATGAGGTCCACAGACACACCCACTCATTCACCAGATATACCCAGATACATATTGTCCCCAAGGAGGTCACAGGGACCTTTTTTTTTTTTTTTTTTTGAGACAGAGTCTTGCTATGTCACCCAGGCTGGAATGCAGTGGCACAATCTCGGCTCACTGCAATCTCTGCCTCCCAGGTTCGAGCGATTCTTCTGCCTCCGCCTCCTAAGTAGCTGGGAATACAGGCATGTGCCACCACGCCCAGCTAATTTTTGTATTTTTAGTAGAGACGGGGTTTCACTGTGTTAGCCAGGATGGTCTCGAACCCCTAACCTCATGATCCGCCCGCCTTGGCCTCCCAAAGTCCTAGGATTACAGACATGAGCCACCTCGACCAGCCAAAGACCTTTGTCCATTAGCACAAAAGAGCTTCAGATTTTACTTTCCCACACCCTGCCTGCTTCCTAACCTGTTTCTGGAATCTTGAGTTCCCCTGTAGTAGTAGACACAATCACTGCAGGAGTTTTTAGGGCCTTGACTTGCCCAGAGGGAAGAGCCACTAAAATGCTGTTCTTCCAGGGGAAATTAATCATTCCATCATCCCAATGCCTCTGTCCCTACACAGTACTAACCCATCAGCAGCAGCAGGTATAGTGAGCAGAGAGAAGTCATCGCCACTACCAGGTCTATGCCCTCAAAAGATTTGTTTGCCAAGGCAGATCCTTTTGGAGTGAGACGAGGATGTAGCAGGAACTAAATATCCCTGCCCCTGCTCCCCAAAGCTGTTCAACCTCTCATTCCTGATGGAGATCAGTAGCAGGCAAGGGTGACCCCAGGGCCACCTGTCCCAGCCCCAGGGCTGACCCGGCCTCCTTGGCAGGCCCAGGTGGCTGCCTTAAGCTGACAGAGCAGTCTGGGGGAAGGGGAGGGGTCTCCTGCAAGCTGGGCCAGGGCCTACCAATCAAACCCTGTCTCTGCAGCTGAGTCTCTTGTTTGAGCTCATTTGCATAATTTGGTTCAATATTTACTGAGCCAACCTCATTTTCTGGGCTGTCTCCATGGCCGACAGCTGGGAAGGCTGCAATTACAGCATTATCCACGCAGGGTTGCCACTGGGAGCCCACACCGAGACGCAGCTTCCAAACAAACCCAGCCCTGGGGAGCCCCTCCTTGGGTTGCCCCAAATCTCTGCAGCTGGAAGTCAGTCTGAGCCACAACTGCAAGCCAGGCCACACCCAGACACAGCCACAACGACAATGGCAACAGCAACAATCATAGTTACTTGTCGTTAAGTGAATAATAGCTGCCTTTTGTTGGGTGCTTGTACGCTGTCTGTGTATTCTACATGGAATTTCTCACCTCATCCTCACAGCGGCTCCAGGAGGAGGTGAATCAGGCAGGACTGTTTTTAACTGTTTTAGAGAAAATAGTCCAGGCAGAGCATTACCTTCAGGCGGAGCTAGATTCAGGATGTGAATGACACCATCAAAACTCAATTTTTCTGTAGCTAACCGCTGACTTCCCAAGCTCTGAACATATGCTCCTGACTGCAGCAACTCCAGCTTACACTCAGGCTGTTCTAGATGGCAGGAAGTCTGAGGCCATTCAGCAGAGTCCTGAGATTCACCTGGATTGAATGGGCTTGAGTCATGGACTCACGCCAGGTCCGCAATGGTTGGCTTAGTTAATGGTGATGTTCCTCCCTCCTATTCCTGCTTTAAACACCAAGAGGAGGGGAAGAGTGAGTGGATACTCAAATACAACTCAGGAATTGCTCTCAGATGAAACGGAGGGAAATAAATGTGCCTTACAGGTAGGGACTTTTATTAACTCCATTATTCTGATGAGAAAACAGACCTAGAGCAAGAAGCTCTGAGTTCACCTAGACACAAAGTGCTGGAGCTGATACTCAAACCCAGATCTCTGTGACTACCCAGATATATTCTCTTAGGCTTAAGCCCTCCCCACAAAAAACACACAAAGGAAGTCAGTCTTGGTCACCCCAGTTGGTGCAGCAAGAACAGTTGCACAGGGTCCTGTGCTGGATGGACTCCACTGTCCCTGTCCTGAAATTCATATTTTTGAACAAATGGCCTTGTACTTTCATTTTGCACTGGATTCCTTTTTAAATTATTAATTTTTATTTTTAGATATAGTCTCACTCTGTCACCTAGACTGGAGTGCAGTGAAGCAATCTCGGCTCACTGCAACCTCCGCCTTCCAGGTTCAAGCATTCTCCTGCCTGAGCCTCCCAGGTAGCTGGGACTACAGGCTCCGCCACCATGCCCAGCTAATTTTTGTATTTATAGTAAAGATGGGGTTTCTCCATGTTGGCCAGTCTGGCCTCAAACTCCTGACCTCAGGTGATCTGCCCATCTGAGCCTCCCAAAATGCTGGGATTACAAGTGTAGCCACCACGCCCAGCCTACTGGGTCCTTTTTAAATGTAATTTATGGCCAGGTGCAGCTGCTCATGCCTGTAATCCCAGCACTTTGGGAGGCTCAGGCAGGAGGACCTCTTGAGCTCAGGAAATTGAGACCAATCAGAGCAACATAGCAAGACCTCATCTCTAAACACTATCTTAAAAATAAATAAGTAATGGGAGGGCAGTGCCAAGATGGCCGAGAGGAGGCAACGCGGGAATGCAGCTCCCAGCAAATGAGCGGCATAGGGCTACAGGACTTCAGGATTCCAAGTGAGGCGCCAGGTTCATTTTTGGGGGACTGGAAGGGCTCTGAAAGTGGTCCAGGGAGGGAGCCAAAGCAGGGTGAGAGCCGCCCAGGAAGAAAGAACCAAGACAGAGTGGGGCACGTGCCCACCTGGAACGTGCAGCCAGCTGGGAGGGTTGGGGGACTTCACCCCCTCCCTGCTGATTTGGATCCTGTACTTACCTCATCCCTCCTGCAACCCACGGTCCAAGAGAGCCCCGCTAGACTGAAGGGCGCACTGGATTGTCATGCAAATCTGAGCGCCGGCTCTCACCTGGTGCCGCAAGTTGTCGCCAGACCTGGGCGGAAGTTTGGACTAGCACCAGCAGGACGGAAAGAAAGAGGCAGAGTTGAAAGCAGGGAAACAGGTCATAAGGCCTGGCAGGCCCCATCCCCCACAAAACTCATACTGAAGCCCGCGAGCCAGACAGCTTGGCAGCCAATACACCAGTTTGACCCCAACCGAGAAGATAGAGCTCAGGGAAGGAGAGACGCCATTGGGAAGGCGGGGCTAATTTCACCTGCAAACAAACCCCAGGAAGACCACCCACCCAGCAACCTGACTGAATCCGAGGCTGCCCGGCAGTGCCTCTACAGGCCAATAAAGATATAGTTCCAACTGCAACGGAGAGGACCCACTCAGATTTCTCCCGAAATCACCAACTTCACAGATCAAAGGGAGATAAATCCACGAAAATGGGGGGGAAAAAAAACAGGGCAAAAGGATGAAACCTTCAAAGACCAGAATACCTCTTCCCCTTCCAGGGATCACAACTCCTCACCATCAAGGGAACAAAACAAGACAGAAAATGAGTGTGATGAATTGACAGAAGCAGGTTTCAGAAGGTAGTAATAACAAACTTCTCTGAGTTAAAAGACCATGTTCTAACCCAATACAAAGAAACTAAGTACCTTGAAAAAAGGTTAGACAAAATGCTAACTAGAATAACCAGACTAGAGAAGAACATAAATGACTTGATGGAGCTGAAAAATGCAGTATGAGAACTTCATGAAGCACGCATGTTTCAACAGCTGAATCAATCAAGCAGAAGAAAGAATATCACAGATAGAAGATCAAATCAATAAACTCAAATGAGAAGGCAAGATTAGAGAAAAAAAGAGTGAAAAGAAATGAACAAAGCCTCCGAGAACTATGGGATTATGTGAAAAGACCTAATCTACGCTTGATTGGCATACTTGAATGTGACAGGGAGAATGAATCCAAGTTGGAAAACACTCTTCAGGATATTATCCAAGAGAACTTCCCCAATCTAACAAGGCAGGCCAACATTAACATCCAGGAAATAAAGAGAACATCACAAAGATATTCCTCAAGAAGAGCAACCCCAAGGCTCATAATCATCAGATTCACCAGGGCTGAAATGAAGGTAAAAATGCTAAGGGCAGCCAGAGAGAAATGTCGAGTCACCCACGAAGGAAAGACCATCAGACTCACAGTGGATGTCTTGGCAGAAACTCTACAAGCTAGAAGGGAGTAGGGGCCAATATTCAACATCCTTAAAGAAAAGAACTTTCACCCAGAATTTCATATCCAGCCAAACTAAGCTTCATAAGTGAAGGAGAAATAAAATCCTTTACAGACAAGCAATTGCTGAAAGATTTTGTTGCAACAAGACCTGCCTTACAAGAACTCCTGAAGGAAGCATTAAACATGAAAATGAACAACCAGTACCACCACTCCAAAAATGTAAGAGCATCAACATAATGAAGAAACTGCATCAGCTAATGGGCAAAACAACCAGCTAGCATCAAAATGGCAGGATCAAATTCACACAAAACAATATTAACCTTAAAAATGCCCCAATCAAAAGACACAGACTGGCAAATGGAATAAAAAGTCAAAACTCATTGGTGTGCTGTAACCAGGAAACCCATCTCACATGCAAGGACACACATAGGCTCAAAATAAAAGGATGGAGGAAGATTTACCAAGCAAATGGAGAGCAAAAAAAAAAAAAAAAGCAGGAGTAGCAATCCCTGTCCCTGATAAAATAGACTTTAAACCAACAAAGATCCAAAGAGACAAAGAAGGGCATTACATAATGGTAAAATGATCAATGCAACGAGAAGAGCTAACAATCCTAAATATATATGCACCCAATGCAGGAGCATCCAGATACATAAAGCAAATTCTTAATGACCTACAAAGAGACTTAGACTCCTGCACAATAATAGTGGGAGACTTTAACACTCCACTGTCAATATTAGGCAGCTCCACAACACAGAAAATCAACAAGGATACCCAGGACTTGAACTCAGATCTGGACCAAGCAAACCTAATAGACATCTACAGAACTCTCCACCCCAAATTCACAGAATATACATTCTTCTCAGCACCACATCACACCTACTCTAAAACTGACCACATAATTGGAAGTAAATCACTCCTCAGCAAATGCAAAAGAACGGAAATCATAACAGTCTCTCAGACCACAGTGCAATCAAATTAGAACTCAGGATTAAAAAACTAACTCAGAACCGCACAACTTCATGGAAACTGAACAACTGGCTCCTGAATATTGACTGGATAAACAATGAAATGAAGGCAGAAATAAAGATGTTCTTCAAAACCAGTGAGAACCAAGACACAACATACCAAAATCTCTGGGACACATTTAAAGCAGTGTCTAGAAGAAAATTTATAGCAATAAATGCCCACATGCAAAGCAAGGAAAGATCTAAAATCAACACCCTATCATCAAAATTGAAAGAGCTAGAGGAGCAAGATCAAAAAAACTCAAAAGCTAGCAGAAGACAAGAAATAAATAAGATCAGAGCAGAACTGAAGGAGATAGAGACACAAAACACCCTTCAAAAAATCAATAAATCCAGGAGCCGTTTTTTTCAAAAAGATCAACAAAATAGACAGACCACTAGCCAGCTTAATAAAAAAGAGCTGCTCATTTATTTACCACATTTGTTGGGTGCCTACTCCATGCATGGTGGCCATTCTGACCAAAGGATCATTCACCGAATGTACTGACTTCTTGCCTACTGTCTCACAGGATACAGTCAGGAAAATTCCCTTTTTTTGGAGTTTGGGTGACTTATTCACCAGTTGTGATAGGCAGCATCTGAGTTTATCTAACACAAGTATTTCAACCAAGGGCAGGACTGCTACCCCACCCGTGAGGTTGCATTTTCCCAATGCCATTCTAAGAGAGGAAGTCACTCTCCAGTTTGGACTCCTGTTTCCCATTTCTGAAAGGCAAAGTTAGATTAAACGATATTTAAGGGCCTTGCAGTTCTAAGATTCTGCTTTCGAAGTTTCTTGATAGCAAACTGTCTATCTGCTGACAACAGACAGAAGTTAAGAAAATGCTTTGGAGTAGAGAAAGAAATGTACAACCTCTCCTGGAAAACTTGGGTGGTGGGACTCCAGCAGTGGGCTGAACAGTGCTTAATCTAAAATTCAGACTTGAAGGGAGAGGGAGGTGTCTTTAATTTGACCCTTCTAGGATCTATTTACCTGAGAGACTCAGGAGCCTCCTGGGAAGGTGAAAAATCTCTACAATGAGAATTATAAAACACTGCTCAAAGAAATCAGAGATAACACAAACAAATGGAAAAACATTCCATGCTCATAGATAGGAAGACACCAATATTATTAAAATGGCCTCAGCCTTACTGCCCAAAGCAATTTACAGATTCAATGCTATTCCTGTCAAACTACCAATGACATTCTTCACATATTTTAAAATTCATATAGAATCAAAAGAGCCTGAATAGCCAAGGTTATCCTAAGCAAAAGGAACAAAGCTGAAGGTATAATATTACCAGGCTTCAAATTATACAAGAGGGCTATAGTAATGAAAACAACATGGCATTGCCACAAACCAAACACATAGATAAATGGAACAGAATACAAAGCCCAGAAATGAGACTGCACACTTACAACTATCTGCTCTTCAACAAATCTGAAAAAGACAAGCAATGGGTAAAGGATTTTCTATTGGTTCAGTGGTGCTGGGATAACTGCCTAGCCATATGCAAAAAATTTAAACTGGACCCCTTCCTTACACCATATACAAAAAGCAGCTCAAGATGGATGACAGATTTACATGCAAAACTGAAACTGCAAAAACCCCGGAAGACAATTTAGGCAAAACCATCCTGGACATAAGGACAGGCAAAAATTTCATAATGAAGACACCAGAAGCAATCACAACAAAAGCAAAAATTGACAAATGGGATCTATTAAACTTAAGAGCTTCTTCACAGCAAAAGAAACTATCAACAGAGTAAATAGATCACCTACAGAATGGGAGAAAATTTTTGTAAATTATGAATCTGACAAAGGTCTAATATCCAGCATCTATAAGGAGTTTAACAAATTTACAAAACAACCCCATTAAAAAGTGGGCAAAAGACATAGACAGTTCTCAAAAGAAGATATACATGCAGTAAACAAACATATGAAAAAAAGCTCAACATCACTGATTATTAGACAAATGCAAATCAAAACAATAAGATACCATATCACACTAGTCAGAATAGTTATTATTAAGAAGTCAAAAGTAACAGATGCTGGCAAGATTGTGGAGAAAAAGGAACACTTCTACACTGTTGGTGAGAGTATAAATTAGTTCAACCATTGTGGGAAGCAGTGTGGCAATTCCTCAAAGAACTAAAAATAGAACTACCATATGATCTGATCCAGCAATCCCACTACTGGGTGTATATACCCAAAGGAATATAAATTATTCTACCATAGAGACACACACACATGTATGTTTATTGCAGCACTATTCACAGTAGCAAAGACATGCAATCAATCTAAATGCTCATCAATGATAGACTGGTTAAAGAAAATGTGATACCTATACACCCTCAAATACAATGCATAAAAAAGAAAGAGCTCACATCTTTTACAGGAACATGGGTGGAGCTAGAGGCCATTATCCTAAGCAAACTAATGTAGGAACAGAAAACCAAGGAGTGCATATTGTCACTTATAAGTAAGTGGGAGTTAAATAATGAGAACTCACGAACACAAAGAAGGGAATAACAGACACCGGGGCCTGTTATTGAGGGTGGATGATGGAAGAAGAGAGAGGAACAGAAAAAATAATTGTTGGGTACTAGGCTTACTACCCGGGTGATTAAATAATCTGTACAACAAACCCTCATGACGTGATTTTACCTATATAATAAACCTGCACAGGTACCCCTGAACCTAAAACACAAGTTTTAAAAAAATGCTCTATTGTTGAAGTCACCCACTTTGTGGTCCTCACTACAGCAGCCCTGGGAAACAAATACATCTAGGTCCTTGGAATAAGCACATGCGGTGAAGGAAAAGTCCAAAACAGAAGGCGCTACTTTTCTATAATTTCTGCGGCCCTTGGGAGATCAAGACATCAGCCGCACAGATGACAGCTCCAGTTATCTGAGAGTGCCCTCCGTATGGATATCCCTGCCTTGATATTGGTAGTCATGTCCTGGAAAGACCCGGTTGGGCACCAGCACCTCTAGCCCAGCTGGAGCTGCTCAGCTCATTGTTGTTGTGTTGTCAGCAAAAGAAGACGTTATGTTGGAGAGCCGACAGTGGGTGTTGTTCTTCCTTAGTGAAGGGAAAAGCTGAGGCACTGTCATTAAGAGAAACTTGCCCAGTAAGTCAGGCCAGTCAGTGCTCCTGGCTCTCCTGAATCAGGGAAGACCTGCCTCCATGCTGCTGACTCACACCTTCCCCTCCAGACAAGCTGTCCTCCCTCTGTGAACACACACCCCATAGTCTTGTCTCCGCGTCTCTGCAAACTGTGGAGCTTCTGTCTTAACTCTCATGTGCACTTATTTCATTCAAACATTTCTTCAAGGCTCATGGGTATTTCATGAAGTTTCCTACCAGTTCCTGCTGCACTGGAACCCAAGCCTCTTCCCACCACTCCTTGTTAGAAATAACAGTGCCTCCAGCCGGGCCTGGTGGCTCACGCCTGTAATCCCAGCACTGGGAGGCTGAGGCAGGTGAATTGCTTGAAGTCAGGAATTCTAGACCAGCCTGGCCAACATGGTAAAACCTTGTCTCTATCAAAAATACAAAAATTAGCCAGGCATGGTGGCACATGCCTGTAGTCCTAGCTACTTGGGAGGCTGAGCCAGGAGAATGACTTGAGTCTGGCAGGTAGAGGCTGCAGTGAGCCGAGATTGCACCACTGCACTCCAGCCTGAGCAGTAGAGGTAGACTCCAACTCAAAAAACGAAATAAAATAAAACAAGTAACAGCCCCTCTGTCTGAACTCCGTTGCCTGTTCTTCCTTGTCAGTGTTACCCTGAACCTTCTATGGTGTTAGATATTCCTACTATAGTATGAAGTCGGTCTGGTATTAGAGTTACTTAAGAATAATCTCACCTTCTTTTCACTTCTGCCTCTAGAATGCACCAAGTTTATCCCTAGCTCAGTGCCCCTGTGTTCCCCACTCTTCCTGTTTCCAACACTCTTTCTACAGATTGTCACAGAGCTGCCACTGTCTCATCCTCCAGATTTTAACTCAAAAGTCACTTTTCAGAGAAGACCCCTCTTTCCTGGTCATCCTAGCTAAAGATGCCCCCCACCCACCCCATTTTTTGGTCTTCAAAGCACTTGTCATTGTCTGAGATTATCTTATTCATTTGTGGTCTCAGTCAGGCTCTAGCAGGAAAATAAAGTCCACTTCAGGCAATTCAACAGGAAGGATTTAACATAGGCAATTAGTAGCAAGGTGCTAGAAGAGCAAACTGAAAAGGTGCACCTCAACTGCAGGAAAGCATCCTACCCTGAGTATTGGAGGAGCCAAAGAGGAGGCAAGGAAATGATACTACCCAGGAAAGCTGGAATCACTGGGCCTGGCGAAGAAAGATGGATCATGAGGTGGAGCTGTCCAGCAGGAGCCAGAGCAAGGGAGGAGACGCAGCCCCTGCCTGAGACATCACCTAAAGCAAGGAAAGGTGGTGGTGATGGGGGCAGAATCCTCTGACTTCTCCCTTCCTTTTACTCTTTCTAGTACATCCACTGGAAAAACTTAGAGCCAGTTGGCAAGGGAACTAGTGTGTAAGGGAGCCTAGTGTGTAAGGGAGGCCACCTGTGTGATATCAACTGGAACCAGGGAAGGCTAAGCAAAGATCTGAGAGCAGACAGGAAATGACTGGTACACTCATTCCCATGTTCAGGGTGCCTCCCACCAGAATGCAGGTTCATTTAGGGCAGGGTCTATTGTGTTTACTCCTCAGCACCGAGAAATGTCTGCACTTGTGAGGCTTTCAAGAAATATTGACTGATTGAGGCTGATTCCTGCTTCTTGAGGAATGGAAAATATTTGAACCTTTGTTTAGACAGCCATTAAATATGGCTAAAAATAGTCACCCCACAGTTTGCCTGTGATGAGTAAATGAGAAAATATGAGTACACATGCCTAAAATTATGGGCAGCACTTAATAAAGATTCCATAAAGGATTGTAGACTTTATGAACTCATCCATTTTTCAGTTGTACTTGGACATGGTCATCAAACCTAGACAGACAACAATTTCCTATGGACTACTTATGTCTCCTGATACTGTAAAGTACAGTCATGTACCACATAATGATGTTTCTATTAATGACAGACCATGTATACAATGGTCCCATAAGATTATAGTGGAGTTGAGAAATTCCTATCACCTACTGATGTCATAGCTGTCATAATGTTGTAGTGCAATGCATGACCTTTTCTTTGACTATATTTAGATACACAAATATCATTGTATTACAGTTGCCTACAGTTTTCAGTATAGCAACATGCTGTACAGGTCTGCAGCCCAGGAACCATAGGCTAGCCCATATAGCACAGGTGTAGAGGAAGCTATACCATCTAGGTTTGTGTAAGTACACTCTATGGTGTTCCACATTGCCTAATGATGCATTTCACGAATGTATTCCTATTTTTAAGCCACACATGACTGTGGTGTAAAAAAAATCAGTGCTAACATTTTTTAGCAAGCCTCACCATTTATAATGTACCTTTACAATCTCATTTGATTCTCTCTAAACATCCACGTGAACTGGGTAAAAACAACTATTAATCATTGAGAGCTTATCCATGCCACATATTGTACTGTTCTAAATGTTCTGCACCTAGTAATTACCTTCATCTTCACAAGAACTCTATAAAGTAGATGTTGCAGATCAGGAAACTGAGGCACAAAGAGCTCAAGGGCTTTGGAACTCAGAGCAGACACGATGGGCATGTTTGAGTTCTGCAAGGTAGCTTGGTGATGTGGGGGCAAGAGCAGGGATTCACTTACTTAACTCCTCTTTGACTCAAGCCAAACCTGCATGCCAGTGAGCACAGGCGATGGGCAGGTGAGAGAAGCTGCATGCTTGCTGGCAGCTCCTGGAGAACAGGGTCAAGCCTGAAGCAGCCCTGGCACTTTCAGACAACACCCACCTCCACACATACACAGCAGAGGCCCAGGAAATGCCTGCTGGGCCAAGTAAACACGGGTACATTGCTGAGTTGGGCCTGGTGGGAGTTTTTTTCCACATGCCAGCATAAAGGAAACATTCACAGATGAAACAGTGACCTAGTCAGCCAGCAGGCCTCATTCTGGGGCTGCCCACATACACCTGAGGCAGCAAGCAGGCACCTGAATGGTTTATGTCTGCAAAGCCTTTGTGGAAACAGCAGGCGATAATGTGGACAGGTCAAAAGTTTACACCTGAGAGTCCACATCTCTGGGATACTAAATAAAAGGTGACATCTTGGATTTGATTTTGGAACAGTAAAAGGACATGAGTGGAAACCCCCCAAAAAGTCGCAGTTTAGCTAACAGTAATGTACCAGTGTGAGCTTCTCAGTTGTGATGAATTGACTGTGGTTGTGTACTATTAACATGAGGGAAAATTGGGTGAAGGGTACCCAGCAACTTTCTACCTTATCTGCAACTTTTGCTGAAAAGCGGAAAATTATCCAAAAAAGCTTATTCCACTAATTAAAAAATTCTCTGAAATGGAATTCCAACTTCATCACATACTATGTGAGTCATTTACACTCTTTTTTTTTTTCTTTTTTTGAGGCAGAATTTTCCTCTTATTGCCAATGCTGGAGTGCAATGGTGCGATCTCAACTCACTGCAACCTCTGCCTCCTGGTTCAAGTGATTCTTCTGCCTCAGCCTCCCCAGTAGCTGGGATTACAGGCATGCACCACCACGCCTGACTAACTTTTTGTATTTTTAGTAGACGAGGTTTCTCCATATTGGTTAGGGTGGTCTCGAACTCCCAACCCCAAGTGATCTGCCTGCCTCAGCCTCCCAAAATGTTGGGATTACAGGCGTGAGCCACCACGCCCGGCCCACACTCTCTTCATGTGCATTACTTAGCTCCTTCATCTGGAGCCACAAATATGGTGGTAGTAGTGGTACCTGCCTCAGAGTTTGAACAGCATTTAGCCTTGTCCAGCACAGCAAATACTCAATAGATGTTGGCTATTGTTATTATTCACACAGTCTTCAAACTGCTATCAGAGGTGGTTGTAGACATGGAGACCACTGTTCAGCTCCCTCTTCATGGAAGGACTTGTGGCCCAATTGCAGGGAGAAGTCTTGCCTGAGGTCTTGTGCTTCCTGGGACAGCCATACCTGCTGACCGAGTGATGGGGACTGGCAGGTTGGGTATGAAGACCCAGCCACTTCCGCCAGGTGTATGATAGCTCTGCCAGGCAATGCTTGCTCCCAGTCTCCCTATGGCCTGATGGAGACTTATCAAGTCCTCATGGCAGTTGGCATCTTCCTCCACTCAATTCTTTCACAGGTGTTGAACCCTAATAAACATCCATCTGAGTGTTTTCTTTCCAAGAACCTTATCTGTAGCAGTTGGTTCTGGGAATGATCCAAGAAAGTAGGTGACTAGATGGAGCTTGGGAGCTGTGTTACTCACCTCTCAGCCAGCAAGGAGGACCCCAACCCCATGGCAGGTGGAATATAGGAAAGCCTGTGCACACGGTGGCTTCCCACCATGGTGAACTGGCTGGGGTACTTGTGGCTGGAGTGTGCTGGCAGTCAATGAATGTAACAGGCACTTGAGGTTGGGGGTTGAAAGTGGGGATAGTAGCTATGAAAGTAACAGCACTGAATGGCCATTGCTGAACACCATTGATGTCCCCACAGAAAGATAGTGAATAGCAAAATGTTACTAACAACTAATAGCCAGAAATGGAAGTCAGAGGGCTTCTTTAATTGCATGCAAAGAAACTTTCATCTTCTACAAAAGGAAGTGGGGAAAGAGCCTAACTAGGAGAAGCCCAAGACTTAATAGAGTGGTTAACTGCCCAACCAGGGCAAGCTTGTTATGCCAAGGTAAGGTCCCTGTTTGGGAAAACCTGGGATCCTCACCAATAGGATAGGGATATCTGGGTGGATGCCCATGAATATTTCAATTTCCCAGACTCCTCAGAACCGGAAACATGGCCCAGCTCTCTTTTTTTAGGGTTAACCCTCCCCATCCCTCAAGACAATATAGAGGCCCCTCTCTGCATAGCAACATGTATTCCCATAGGGCCCACTTCTGTCTCACCTTCCCACTTTGGGATTTCCTTTAAGAAATTCTTACCAGCCAGGCACTGTGGCTCATGCCTATAATCCCAGCACTTTGGGAGGCCGAGGTGGGTGGATCACCTGAGGTCGGGAGTTCAACACCAGCCTGACCAACATGGAGAAACCCCATCTCTACTAAAAATAAAAAAATTAGCAGGGCGTGGTGGTGCATGCCTGTAATCCCAGCCACTCAGGAGGCTGAGGCAGGAGAATCACTTGAATCTGGGAGGCAGAGGTTGTGGTGAGCCAAGATTGTGCCATTGCACTCCACCCTGGGCAACAAGAGTGAAACTCTGTCTCCAAAAAAAAAAAAAAAGAAAAAAAATTCTTACTCTGAGTCAGTAATTTTTTCTTTGTTCTTTTCTTTCTTTCTTTCTTTTTTTGAGACAGGGTCTTATTCTGTCACCAGGCTGGAGTGCAGTGGCATGATCTCAGCTCACTACAATCTCCGCCTTCCAGGTTCAAGCGATTCTCCTGCCTCAGCATTCCTAGTAGCTGGGATTACAGCCACCCACCACTAAGCCCAGGTAATTTTTGCATTTTTATTAGAAACAGGGTTTCACCATGTTGGTCAGGCTGGTCTTGAACTCCTGACCTCAAGTGATCCACCTGCCTTGGCCTCTCAAAGTGCTGGGATTACAGGCTTGCCCTACCCGGCCTATAATTTTCATAGTCTATTTATGAATTTTTACAGTTTTACCTATTACATTCAGGTCTTCAGTCAACCAAAGATAACTAACACACACAGATTTTTTTTTTTCAGATAGGAGCCAGTTTTCCAACTCCATTTATTAAATATTCCATCTTCTGCCCACTGATTCTTGATAACATGTCTATCACTTGTCAAGTTCTAGGATAATCATAGGTTTGTTTTAGAATTTTCTAGTTCGTGCTATTTGTTTGCTTTGTCATGTGCTGCTTTTTTGGCTCTGGCTTTGTAATATGTCTTAGCAACTGGTAAGAGGGTAGGTTTAAGTAATAATCATCATCACAGATGAAAATACTCAGGCTTGGAAAACCTGAGAAAGTGTCTAAGATCACATTGCTAAGTGGCCAAAGGGGGATTTGAACTCAGATTTGAGTTATTTCAAAGATCGAGCTCTTTCCCCGCCACCAGGCTATCTTTAGAGCTGGCTTTTTTTCCCATGAATGAAAAAAGAATAGGATGGTATTTTGATTGCACTGACTTCATGCTCCCAGCCTCAAGTTCCTTCCCAGAAGAAACTGATATTTCCTTTTGGAACTAATGAAACCACATTGTTGGCTTCCCTTGGGAGCACCCAGCAGTAGAAGGAACCAGTCCTGAGCTCAGGACCCAGAGAAATAACCCCTGCTTCAGTAAGCTTCCTGTTTCCTGTACTATGGTAGCAGGGAAGGGCTGGGAAGCCTCATAATTATCTTTACCCTTTGAAAATAGATCTAAACACATCTGTCCTCTGCTGAAAACAAACATAAAACACTACCCCACTCCAAGAAAAAACAAAACCTGCAATGGATCTCCGAGGAAGCAATTTGCTGCAGACTTTTCTTTTTTTTTTTTTTTTTGAGACGGAGTTTCGCTCTTGTTACCCAGGCTGGAGTGCAATGGCGCGATCTCGGCTCACCGCAACCTCCGCCTCCCGGGTTCAGGCAATTCTCCTGCCCCAGCCTCCTGAGTAGCTGGGATTACAGGCACGCGCCACCATGCCCAGCTAATTTTTTGTATTTTTAGTAGAGACGGGGTTTCACCATGTTGACCAGGATGGTCTCGATCTCTTGACCTCGTGATCCACCCGCCTCGGCCTCCCAAAGTGCTGGGATTACAGGCTTGAGCCACCGCGCCCGGCCTGCTGCAGACTTTTCTTGTTTTTGTTTCTTTCTAGCTAATACACCTCTTTTACCTAGAATAGATTCATATGCAGAAGCCCCAGATGTAAAACATTAAAATGGAGCTTTAAAGACAAGGGTCCTGGAACCCTGTCTGTTGAGCCTCCTCCTTGTGCCTGGCATGCAGTGGTATTATGTAAAATATTTGTTGGCTTAATAAAGAAAGCTTTGGAGCCTGTCCATGGAACCCAGTTGATTATCAACTGACCCTGAGTTCAAGGCTGAGCCTCCAACATGGCATTTAAGCCCCTTGTAAATTTGGCTCTGTCCTAACTTATCTCCCGCCCTCTAGACCAATGTCTGAACCATACCAGCAATCTCCTTATTCCCTACTTTGCCTGTTTTTTTTTTTTTTTTTTAATCTGTGCCTTTGCAAAAGCTTTTTCCTCCACCTGGGATGCATTTCTTCTCACTTCTCCTGTTGCTCATCAGATTATTGAAGGACGACTATCAACATCTGTGTTTTCTAGATGAGAAAACTGGGCTTACAGACATATGACAATATCAACAGCCATGGTCAGAACCCATATCACTCTGCTGCAGAAATGTTGAAAATATATGACATGAATTCACTGGTTAAGAAAAAAAAAATGTTTTGAAAATAAAAGCCATTCACTTGTTATTTTTTTTCCACTGCTGTAGGGAAGGCTCTAGGGAGGCAATTATTAATCCGAGGGTTGAAACGCCTTGTCACTGATTCATTTATTCAACCAAAATTTATTGAGCACCTACTGAGTGCCAGGTAGTAAGGATATCTAGAAGAAAAAAACACAGGCCTGCCCTCCAGGAGTTTGCACACTCGTGATGGGGGAAAAAAAAAATCAGACAAAGGCAATGCTTTGTGTCGAGGGCAGGTATGACAGGAGAGTCCGTGGGAGGCTCCTGGTTTAGTGGGGGCTGTATGGGATGTCACAGGAGATGCCCGTCCAATGTCGGGTGGTGAAGGGGTTCATGAGAGGCCCTTGGTCCAATGAGAGGCTCATGGGAGTCCCCTGATCCAGTGGCTGGGGGTGTCACACAAAGCTTGGGGAAGAAGGGATATCTGGGATGAGGAATAAGGGCTGCATGTAGAAGGCTGAATGGGAAAACCAGGGGAAGAAGTCCAGAGAGACCCTGGAGGAGAATGTACAAAGGTCTGGAGGCCAGCCCTCTTTCCCTGGGCCCTGAAATAGACTAACAGCCACTTGTAATGTGTGTGAGTTCCAAGCTAACTAAGAAATCTATGAGGCCTAGGCCAGCTTTTCTGGGGTTACTGCAAATCCATCATTGCTCAAAGTTGCATTGTGTAGCTTGAGGTTAGAGCTTTGTAAAGTCCTATAGAAAGGGATACAGGAGGTTGAAAGGCATTCCAGGCCACAAGAAAGGATGGCCTTTTGGAAAGATTCTTGGTTCACTTTTTCCCCAGAAGCATCCCCTGCCCAGGGGCTGCAGGGACCTCTGGCTTAAGAATGG
The DNA here is from genome assembly GCF_009761245.1 of Sapajus apella. Lineage (NCBI taxonomy): Eukaryota > Metazoa > Chordata > Mammalia > Primates > Cebidae > Sapajus > Sapajus apella. The sequence continues at coordinate 13,519,617 of NW_022436986.1, read as the reverse complement.
TCAAGTGAGGGCCATTGCTCCAGCTGGAAGGTAGCACCTAGACTAGCTCAGGAGAGAGGAGACAGGGAGCTTCGGGTTCGGGTAGTGTCACAGGCCACACAGGGCATCCTGCCGTGACCTATGCATGCCTCACAGAGGGCTTTCTGCTTGCCTGAGTTGTCTTTGTTTGGATGGCTTTCGAAGGTGAAACATTGATTATTCTAAAGGGACAGACTTCCCTATCCCTACTCTGCTGCATTTACAGTCAAATAAATTTGAAAAAGAAAATACCCACTCATCTGACTCCAGATTCTATCAGTTTTCCCTCCAGCCATGACTTAGGAGGGCAAAAGTTCAAGCCATCTCAGATACCTGAAGAAAATCTCACTGTCCCCCCAACCCTGACATTTGTATAGACCAAAAAAAAAATAAAATAATAAAATAAATAAATAAAAATAAAAATAAAAATAAAATAAAAATTTGTCTAAATGGGTCTCAGAGGAGTCCTGGAGACAGGTGAGTCCCCATCCTCCATCAGCTAGGTTCTAGTTATAAGAACTTGGGCACACAGCTCACCCTCTCTAAACCTCAATTTCCTCCTCTGCATGACACTTCTTAGAATTATATGAGTCAATGCAGATAGAGCTCTCGGTACCTGCAGTTACAAGGGTTTAGTTCTCTTCCTCCTGCCCCTGTAGTCTGGGCAATAGAGGCAAGTTATGAGCTGGGTCTCCAGACCAGCGTTTTCCCTTCCTCCACCGACCCGATTTCCCACAGCTTTTCAGCCACCCAGGGATATTGGGTCTTCCACACTTCGGGCTCCTCCCCTGAAACTACACAGCTCTCCCTCTCCCTCACCAAAAAGGGGCCCGCTGGCGCATGGCAGACAGCATTTGCCCTCCAGGTGTCCAGTCTGTTGCAGGTCAGGTCTTGGCTTTTTTTCCATCACTCACTTGGACTCTTCGTGTTACTTCCCCCCACCCTACAGTGTGAGACCTCCCTCCTCTCCCACCCTATCTCCTTCAAACACTTCAAGCACACCTTCTTCTAGTTCCCTTGTTAGCTGTAGGTGCTGAGCTCCCACTACTGCCGATGGCGCCAGTTTTGCTTTTGGCTTTGAGGCCAATGTCCATAAAACAAATGTGTAAATCAATAGTTATGGTCAGAGACGCACAGTTTCTGTGCCACGTGTTCAGGGGGTGGAACAAGGGAACAATCCTCTGCTGGCTCTGGGGCAGGAAAGACTTCACAGCGCCTGTAACACTGAAGTGGGTTTTAAATGTTGAGTAGAAGTCCAGATGAGGAGAGGAATAGGGGAGAGGTTCTGGGCAGAGCACACCAGAGTGTAAATGCATAGAGGGGCGGAAAAGGCCAGGGTAACAAAGCCCTGTTGGATGTGGTAGGGAGGGAGAAAGGCCAGGAGATAGTTCATAAGGGATGCTGAAAGCCAAGCAGGGAGTTTAGAGTTTGTTTTCCTGAAAGCAGGAATGGAGACCAGAACGGCAGAGAAGCATCACACAAGCACCAGGTATCTGAGCTCCCAACCTAGACTCCAGAAGACAAGAGGGAACACTTCACCAGTGCCCCAGTGTTCTTCCCAGGCACTCTTTTCTGAGTCATCTAATACATCTAACAGAGAAACCAGCACCCAACACGGCAGTTCTCAAGCTTTTTGGTCTCACGCCCTTTCCTCCTCTTAAAAATTACTGAGAAACCCAGAAGAGTTCGTATTTATTTTTGAGACGGAGTCTCGCTTTGTCACCCAGGGTGGAGTGCAGTGGCATGATCTCGGCTCACTGCAACCTCTGCCTCCCAGGTTAAGTGATTCTCCTGCCTCAGCCTCCCAAGTAGCTGAGATTACAGCACGTGCCACCACACCCAACTAATTTTTGTATTTTCAGTAGAGAAGGGGTTTCACCATGTGGCCAGGCTGGTCTCCCAAAGTGAGCCATAGCAACCAGCCTCCAGAAGAGTTTTTTGTTCATTTGGGTTTCATCTATCAATATTTACTTGATTAGACATTAAAACGAAAATGTCAAAAATATTTAATTCATTTAAAATAAATTCATTACATGGCAGGATTTCTTTAAAAGCATCTTTTTATGAAAAATAACTACCTTCAAAAAACTAGCAAGAATGGCATTGGATTTGATTTTTGCAAATTTCTGTTGTGCAGTTTAATAGAAGACAGCTGAATTCTCACATCTGCTTCTTCACTCAATCTGTTGTGATGTCACATATTGTGTGCCCTTTGGAAAACTCCAAAATATACTTATAAGAGAGTGAGGGCCAGGCGCGGTGGCTCACGCCTGTAATCCCAGAACTTTGGAAGGCTGAGGTGGGCATATCACTTGAGGCCAAAAGTTCAAGACCCCCAGCCTGGCCAACATGACAAAACCTTGTCTCTATTGAAAAAGTGGGGGGGGGGGGGGAGGGGGGGGGGGGAGGGGGGGGGGGGGAGAGAGAGAGAGAGAGAGAATGAAAACTCAGGGAGAGTTTTAGTGTTTTTTTTTTTTTTTTTTTTTCTGAGATGGAGTATCATTCTTGTTGCCCAGGCTGGAGTACAATGGCAGGATTTCGGTTCATTACAACCTCCGCCTTCTAGGTTCAAGTGATTCTCCTGCCTTAACCTCCTAAGTAGCTGGGATTACAGGTATGCACCACCATACCTTGCTAATTTTGTATTTTTAGTAGAGACAGGATTTCTTTATGTTGGCCACACTGGTCTTGAACTTCCGACCTTGGGTGATCTGCCCACCTCAGCCTCCCAAAGTGTTGGGATTACAGATATGAGCCACCATGCCCGACCTAGTGTTTTTATGAAAATAATCTTGACACTTGTAATCCCAGCAGTTTCGGGAGGCCAAGGCAGGCAGCTCACTTGAGGTCAGGAGTTCAAGACCAGCCTGACCAACATGGTGAAACCCCATCTCTACTAAAAAATAAAAAATAAAATAAATAAAATAAATTAGCCAGGTGTGGTGGTAGGCACCTGTAATTGCAGCTACTTGGGAGATTGAGGCAGGAGAATTGCTTGAACCCGAAGGCAGAGGTTGCTGTAAGCTGAGATCATGTCACTGCACTCTAGCATGGGCAACAGAGCGAGACTCCAACTCAAAAAAAAAAAAAGTTTTGATTTCATAGACCCCCACCTCCCCTGGCTCTTGAAAATGGTCCTCAGACTGCATGTTAAGAACTGCTGGTCTAGCAATAACCAGGCAAATCACCAGGGGAACAAATAACTGTGAAAACAGCAAAGAGAGAAAGACAGGATGAAATCACAGGCAGGATAGAGACTGGCTCAGGGAGTGAGAGGGGTCAGGGGCTGCAGGGAGGCAGTGTCACCTTGGGTGACTTCGGAACCAATCAACTTAGGTTTGCCACCTGGCTCTGCCACTTGGTAGCTGTGTAGCTCTTCCCTGACTGACCTCAGTTACCCCATTTGTAAAACGGGAAAAGTGTGTCATATAAGTAAAGCACTTAGCACAGGATGAGACACTGGGCTTGTAAATGACAGCTCCATTTTCTTGGTCCAGAAGAGAACTTTATGAAAACAGCAGTATTTGTTTAGCAGGCTGCTTTGCTTCCATAACATGGGTCAGATATGACACCCAAATGCATAGACACCTTGAAAAGTCTGGTGTATTACCAGGGTTACTTAGTCTAAAGGCACAGTGTGATGTGGCTGCCAAGCCAGCAAGACTAAATTTAGGCTGCATTAATAGAGGTATTATGCACAGAACAAGGGAGGTGAGGGCTCCCCTGTAGTTCATATTGCTCAGCCCCTCCTGAAGTATTGGGTTCATCTGAATGGGGAAGGACTCAATTCACTCATTCCAACTGAGGGACGTTTTTCAGCTTAAGACTTGGCCACAGGGTGGGACGTGGTCAGAGAGAATGCAATCACTCTTCTCAAAGACCTAAAGGACTGACACAGGAAAGAGCGGTTAAATTGGCTCAGGGTGAGCCCCAGAAGTGAACTAGAGCCTGAGGACAGCCTGGTTAGAGAGGAAGATCAGGAATCCCAACGCAGCGACCCTTCAACCACTGCAGTGTCTGAAATCTAAGAGGTCTGAGCTGGAGGGAGTGCCTGCGGTTGTTGGAAGCGTGCATGTGGAGGCTGGAAGTCACATGTGCAGGAGGCACTGCACTCCATTGCGGGGGTCCCCCTCAAGCCCTCCCCAGTTCTGAGTTCCTATGCCTCTGGAAGAACAGCAAGATTGTCAGAGGAAATCAAAAGAAAACATTGAGAAGAAACAGTCCCTCGAGACAGGGCAAAGGAGCAGTGGGCATTTTGTCTGGCAGGTTTGCCTGGCTCTCTGCCAAAGTTGATCTGGAGGTTGGATGTAGCTGCCAATCCTGTGGCCTAGAAACAGACAGGAGAAAACATGGCATTACTCAGAAACAGGTCGTAAAAATGAAAACTTTCTGTTCCCCAAATGCCAAATGCTTGGGCTGTGTTGCCCAGCTGAGTGGGTTGCCCACCGGCTGCTTGGGAACACTGAGCCGATCACAGTGAGGCAGAGAAGGCAGCGGCACCCTGAGATCAAAGGGCTCACCCCACACATGCAGCAACACGCTCTTTGTGGGAGAAAGGCAAAGAGAACTTCTCTTCCAAGACAGTCTTTGACTGCAGGGTAGGCAGTTGGCACCCACATCAAAAAACAGACCTGGCCTTTGTAAAGATACTCTCAATCCACTCTCTCACGATCTCCACCAGCAACCTGGGGCAGGCATCCACAGCTCTATTTTACAGATGAGAAAAACAGAGCAGAGGGAGACAGACTTGGCTGAGTCCACTCAGCTGATGCGGCTGGGAAGAAAACAATGGGAGACCGATGGACTCCAGGTTCCAACCCAGACCCTCAGACCTGGCCTCGGCAAAGGCTTTCTGGGAGTGCTGCTGTCAGTGTGCTCTCCCACTAAGTCTCAGATGCACACCCATCTGGAACTGGTCAGTAGAACCCTGCAATCTCCACCACCAGACAGTTCACTGCATTATGCATCAAGACTTTCAGAACCCGGTGGAAAGCTCCCTGGAGCTGAGGAACGAAAAACAGAGCTGCCTTCGAGGCACTGTTCATTGACTATCTTCTCAGGCCACTTTCAGAGCCAAAGGGGTTCTAGCGAAGGTAAAGCGGGAGCTTAGGACCACAGGAAAGACAGCAAAAGGCATCTCAACTATTGTTCACTGTCTGTCCACCCAACGTTGCCTCAGTATCTCCTTCGGTCCAGCCTTTCACCCGGTTTTGGGGACACAGAGATGAAAGGCACAGCCCTGAATTTTGAAGAGCTCACCAGTTTTCTCTTGTTCAGTACCTACAGTGACACACCAAATGCAGACAATCCCAGCTCAGGGTTTTCACCTTTATGGCAGATACTTATAAGCGGCTGAGGGAACCCAGGAGTTCCCTGGCCCAAATTAGGGGGAATAGGGGGTCATGGGAAGTCTTCCTGGAAGAGGGGCCATTATTTTGCATAAAGAAAAATTAGCAAGATAAAGGACGTGGAAAAATTCCAAACCACAGGCTCACCCATGGTGATTGCTCCTTGTTCAGGGGATGCATGCATCAGAGCAGCAACACGTGCCAGGACAGAGAGGGCACCATGCCAGGGTGGGGCTGCATTTCCTCCTAAACTCCACCACTGTCTCTCACCACCACAAGCACCTAAAATACACAGGTCCTAAACTCCAAGTAGGAGGTAATCTTCCAGTGGAACAGCAACTGGAGCAGAACAAATAAGGCCCTTCCTTTCCCATGCAACGGTGCTTTCCTGGAAGCTCCATCATAGGAGCGCCACACCAGGAAATCATCTATAACACATTTCACTTCCATTTCCAAGTCCACTTCAAATACAAATGCCCCGGCTGTGCAGGAAAGTGGCCGAGCTGAGTGGCAGGTCGGCACAAGAAAGGCAGCAGAATGCTGCAGGGCACTGGTTACCTTCAGTGAAGGAGAAATTATATTGAGGATACTGGGAGCCAAGTTTCTCACTGTCCTGGAAGCAGTTAGAAATATGGGAAGGCAGTAGGATGAACCTTATGGCAATTTTTTTTTTTTTTTTTTGAGACAGGGTTTCCCTCTTTCACCCAGGCTGGAGTGCAGTGGTGCGACCTCGGCTCACTGCAGCCTCAACTTCTGGGCTCAGGTGATCCTCACCTCAGCAGCCCAAGTAGCGGGGACTAGAGGCATGCACCACCATGCCTGGCTAATTTTTGTATTTTTCCAGAGACAGGGTTACACCACGTTGTCCAGGCTGGCCTCAAACTCCTGGACTCCAGTGATCCACCCATCTTGGCCTCTTGAAGTGCTGGGATTACAGACGTCAGTCACCATGGCCTGGCCTGAACCTTATGGCACTGGATCAGAACTAATGGTACGAGTGAACTCCGTTTTCAGTATCTATGTATATATCAAATGTAAATTTAAGTATGTATCTACTGTGTGTCCACTTAGATGGCTTGGGAGATGTGAGATTCTAATAGTAGTGAGCATGCCTAGAACAAGGGTTTGCTTTCTAAATACAGTCTACATTAAGGGGAGATAGAGCTCTTTGATAAATGGCTGATTCCAGTACTAGGGCACAGGAAGTGGAAGAGCTTGGAATACATTACTGTGCCAGAAAGTAGAGAAGTATTCAGAGGGTAATGGCATGTCAGAACACAGAAGCCAGCTTTAAGAAGACACACAATTAGTCAGGCGCGGTGGCTCATGCCTGTAATCCCAGCACTTTGGGATGCCAAGACAGGCAGATCATTTGAGCTCAGGAGTTTGAGACCAGCCTGGCCAACATGGTGAAACCCTGTCTCTACTAAAACACACACACACACACACACACAATCACAGAACCTGGGACAATTCCAACATCAAAGTAATGATAGTAATGGATTATACACCACTGAATAAAATAGGAATCTGAGTCCATACAGATAGAAATAATGAGGAAAACAGTAAGAATACACGACTAATAAATGTAGAAGGAATTTGAAAATCACCACTTGGAAACCATCACAGTAATAAGTCAGGCAAGAATAAATACTAAAATGAATGGGCCAAATTTTGATGAGAAACACGATATTTACAAAGGCTTAAAATATCTCCCTATAAAATATCCAATACAAAGGGACAACGAGTAAATTTCCATTGAAGGCTGGCAGACATCACTCTCTTCAGGGTTCAAGTGAACATCACCAATGATGGGACACATTGACACCCTGTGTCACCTTATGGGGTGCAGTGAGGGGCACAACAGCACTTCTGTGTTTCCTCTGAACATGCATATCAAGTGTAGTAATGAGGAAACACCAAACATACATTGAGAGACATTTTATAAGACAATTGTCCCACAGTCTTCAAAAAATGTTAAGGTCATAAGATCACAGAGGGACTGAGACAGTGAACTGGAGATTCATTAAATGCAGTTAAAACGCAGTGTATTAACGTGGATCGGGCCCTTTTGCTTGGAGGACAATGTTGGCATAGTGTACAATTTTAAAAGGTTCTCTAAGGTGGTGGTGGGGTATGTGGGAGCTCTCTGTGCTGTTCCTGCAACTCTTCTGTAAGTTGAAAAACTGCCAATGCTCTTTGCAAAAATGAAAACATGGTATAAACATGATAAAACCATCCTGAGTCACAACAGTTAAAGATATGGCTGAAAATATTTTACAATTAAGTAGTAACAAATTGGTTTAAAAAAAGTTTAACTGCAATTACCTTAGAACTGAAGACAATATAAAAATTATAGTCAAAATGCTGTTAGGCAGAAGCAGGCCTAATTGACAATTTCTGTACAAAAAAACAACAAATGCTATTCTAAGACATAGTCCCACCAGCAACTCATTCTCAACAAATTTTCAACCAATATACTGGGCTCGAATCTGCTATTGTGTGCAACAAAACTCATATGGCTTGTATGATTGTGCTGCAAATCAAAAGCAGTTTTCAAACAATTTTGGACTTAGAGGTGGAAGCTGTCAACATCCGAGGCCAGTATCCAGAGCAAGCATCCCATGAGCCTCAAGGTGGCAACCCAATTGGCAGTTCCAGTCCTGGTCAGCACACTGAAGTGTGGAGGGCCATTTATAGCTAAGAAGCCTGTGATGGTTTTGTGTCAACCTGACTGGGTGAAGGGACACCCAGACAGCTGGCAAAATGGTATTTCTCACGTGTCTGTGAGGGTGTTTCCAGAAGAGTTTAGCATTTCAATCAGTAGACCAGAGTACATGATGCCCACCCTCACCAGTGCAGGTGGGTGTCATCCATTCTATTGAAGGTCCAAAAAGGCAGAGAAAGGGCAAATTTGCTTGAGTTGAAACATCCACCTTCTCCTGTCCTAGGTATGGGCCTTACACCAGTGCACCCGACCCCATCCTCGGCTTTCTTAAGCCTCTGATCTTGGACTGAACTACACCAGTGCCTTTCTGGCTTCTCCAGCTTGCAGACAGCATACTGTGGGACTGCTAGGTCTCTCCATCATCAGATGAGTCAATTTCCATAATAAATCTCCTTTTCTGTTTTTCTTGAGAACCCTGACTCATGCAAAGCTGATCTAGAGAGCTAACAGAAGTATAGACAGAGCTTCCTGGTCTTTCATGGCAAACACGATACTTGTAAAACAAAACAGATGAGGTTGCTTGGGGTTAGAGCCCAGGTTCCCCAGCTGCCTTGAAGACGACCTCATGGGCTCAGGAAAATCACTATCTCGAAACATCTATAGCTACTGCAAGCTGAGTTAGGAAGCTCTGGAGTAGGAAGATGAGGAGTGCATAAATCAAAGGCAAGAAGAATGGAAAATTAAGTTTGACTACGACATGAGGCAGAAGTCCAGGTTGACTGTTTTCTAGTTTATGCTCATGGAAGACAAGTTAGATCTGTAAAGGATCCATTACTATTAAAATGGCCTCTGTCACAGTATATCAAGCTCAACGGCAGAGACCATTTTGGTATCTGCAGCACCATACCACACATGAAGAAAACCTGTCATTGGTTTCTTTGGTCCTCCCAGCCTCCTCTCCAGTGAAAAGCCTACATGATGGACCACTGCTTTCCAAATCTATCTTCTTCACCACAGTAAAGTCTCTTTACAACCAGCTTGTTACTGTTCTTGCAGTTCCCCAAATGCTACTGACGGTACTGAATTTTTTTTCCCACCAAGTCCAAGCCTCACTCAGTTTCATCACTCCCCTTTCCATCCCCCCATACACAAAGTATGCAGTTCTGGAAACTCTCCCCCCTCAACCCCCGCCCCACCAAAACAAGTCCAATTGCTATTTCTCCCACCGGGGTTCCAACCACTCTCTTCTTCCAGCTAAACTTAAGATGCTTCCTCCAACTGCCCCAACTCCAATCCATAAGGATTTCCAGATGCATTCATCTGGCTTTGCTTTTCTGACTGACGGTCATACTATGCCAGGTGCTTTTGACAGTGTGGCAATGAACTTCATTACCTTATTGTAAGGATAAGAAACTGTAGCAATAGCCAAGAGTAACTTAGACACCAGGAGGTCAGTACAACAGGCTCACAATGTTCCTTTTGTGAGTGGATAGTAGGGGTGATACCACTCCTCTGGAAAACGCCTACAACGGACACATGGAAGCCGAACTAAAGCTAAGACCTGAACTCGAGTTCAGAATGTTAGGAGAGAAATAAAAAGCATCATATAACTTAGGGTGGACTAGACAGTTTTGAACAGGGGCGCCAAACTTTTGCTGTAAAGGGCCAATGAATAGGCTTTACAGGGCACCTTGCCTGCTGCAGCTATCCAAAAGCGTTATCTTAGGAGCACAAAAGTAGCTATAGACAATACGTAAAGAAGCCGGGCGCGGTGGCTCACACCTGTTAATCCCAGCACTTTGGGAGGCCAAGGCGGGTGGATCACGAGGTCAAGAGATTGAGACCATCCTGGTCAAAATGGTGAAACCCCGTCTCTACTAAAAGTACAAAAAATTAGCTGGGCATGGTGGCACGTGCCTGTAATCCCAGCTACTCAGGAGGCTGAGGCAGAAGAATTGCCTGAATCCAGGAGGCGTTGGTTGCGGTGAGCTGAGATTGCGCCATTGCACTCCAGCCTGGGTAACAAGAGCGAAACTCCGACTCAAAAAAAAAAAACAAACAAACAAACAAACAAACAAACAATACGTAAAGAAATGAGTGTGCCTGTGTTTCAATAAAACTTTATAGACACTGAAATGTAAATTGAAACCTTCAGGTGATAAAAAAACATACATAATTAAAACCATTTAAAAATGTAAAGACCACATTTAGTTCATAGACCACACAACAAGTATAAGCCAGATTTAGCTCATGAAGCTGTAGTTTGCCAGGTCTTGGCTTAGGGGCTAAAATGGAGAAAATGGACAGAGGCCAACTGAACTTCGTGGCTGGAGAATCCACCAGCAGTGACTGGGTCAGAACACCCCATTCCCTGCAACTGCTTACTTTCGGTAGAACATTCTGCAGCAGCCTTTTGCTGGCTGCTTCAGACAAGTAGTATGGAACAATGGAAATTTTATGCATTCCCTAAAAGCCCTCACTAAACTTAACTGACATCCCATCAAGTACCCCATCTCTTTGTTGGCTGAGAAAAGAACCAGGAGACCCAATAAAGTCAATCTAGTGCCTGGGCCTCCTATATGCTACACTCACCAATTACTGAAGAAAAAAGAAGTATCAGTGACAGAAGCATTGTCAACTTTCAATCTGATTCTTTGTGACAGAATCATTTAAAAAATGAGAAATGCAATGTTGGATGTATTGAAAATATTTTATAATCAAGTCTCTAGAATCCTAGCCATCCAGTACAGGAAAAAATTATATTGGAACACTTCAGTATTTTTAAACAATGAAAAAAATATTTGACTAGAGGATGGCATAAGAAATTTACAAATACAAACTTAGGTTTCCTCATATTTCCCACAGAGCAACTAAACAATAAAAGTATTTCAATAAATGACAGTATACCTCAAATGCAAAATTCCAAAGTCAAATAGCCACTTACATTAAGAGAGTTACCAAAACAGTTTGTAAATTAAACAATAACAGCAAAAGGCACAACAAGCCTGTTTCTTTTAAGGTGTCTCAGCTGATTCATTAAGAAGCAGATAAACAAGGTACTGTAAGGAACAATCAAAACTTGGCCTGGGCTGTCTTCTGATCATTAATCCTAGTATGTGCAGATTCGTTGTCCAAGGACAAAAGCTCCATGCCACCTTCTGCTGTAACTTTCCAAGGAAAAGGTTTTTTTTTTTTTTTTCCTTTCCAGTTTTCACTATGCTCTGAGTAGACAAGAGTATGTCATAAAATAAATGAGAGTATTCCATTATACGACCAGAAATGCCACCTCTTTTCTCAACTCATTGCTCTGCCTTGAAAGATGAACATATTTACAAATTCTCATTTTATTCTCCTGGGAAATTATGCATGATCCATTAAAAAACACACAATATAAAGTCCAAAAGTCTGTCATGTTTACTGGCAGTGGTGTGATCTCAGCTCACAGCAACCTTCACTTCCTGGGTTCAAGCAATTTTCATGTCTCAGCCTCCCAACTAGCTGGGACCATAGGCGGGCCCACCATGCCCAGCTAATTTTTGTATTTTTAGTATTACATAGCATTTCACCATGATAGTCAGGCTGGTCTCGAACTCCTGGCCTCAAGTGATCTGCCTGTCTTGATCTCCCAAAGTGCTGGGATTACAGGCATGAGCCACCGTGCCCAGCCAGTTTCATTTATTTTCATAATAGGTTATAAGTGCATGATGTAAATGCTTAAAAATCATCACCAACCTGTGCTAAAGATATTGAGGAATTATATATAGAGAAATCTGTACAAATTCATCTTCTTACTCAGTATCAGATGGCTAAAAAAAAAAAAAAAAAAAAGAAAAAACAAAAACAACCCGAATTATTTCTTTAAATACTCTTATTTATACTCAGGAAAACAGATTTGAAAAACTGAACAAGTAGACATCTGCCCCATTCATGATCAAATAACAATGCCAATGAAGGAGACTGCAAAGAAAAAACTGAGATGAAAAAATCCAAATAAAAGCCAACACTGCTATTAAGATTTTTCTTTTAATATGCCATGAGATACCTTGATTGTATATTTTTCAAAGTACTTTCCAGCCACATCTCCCAGCCCTTCCAAAAGATTTTGCCAGTCTTTCCAATGCAATAAAAATGCTGGATTATAGTTTTGTCTACCATCTCTTTTTGAAAGCAATATACTAATGATTTTAATGGTAATACACTCTTATCTAATAAAGAAACACATTTACAAATATCAGAAACTCAGTTTTGAAACATTTGCATTAATTTTGAACTGAATCAGCATTTTGTGGGTTTTTTTAAAAGGCAGCAGTTTGACTCACGACTTGCTGATAAATACATTTCTGCTGAGAGAAGGGGAAAAGACAGGGAGAGTGAATGCTGCATTTCTCCATTGGCCCCAAAAGTGCTAATTTCACAAAGGGATACATCAAAAGCAAACATGCAATGGCTGTTTTAAAACTTTTACTGCAATGTAACAATGAAGTAAACAGTAATTAGACACCTACCAATTTTTCCCCAAAACAAAACAAAACAAAAAAAATGTAAACAGGAAAATAACTCTGCCTATACTTGTACAGCTTCTCAAATCATGTTAGAAGGGTCTCACATTCAATGATCAAGAAATTTTAAAATAGCAGTAATTATTTTCATTTTAAGAAAAGGTTCCCTTTCTCCCCTCCCACCCCAAGTATTTAACATGAAAGAATGGGCTTCCTTACACATTAATTTTATACTTATTTTTGAAGCAGCAACAATTAACCATCAATAATTTGGCATTTCTGTTTACAGTCGCTACAAAAATTTTTTAAATTTCACAAAGCCATTATCCAGTGTTGCCATGAAACAGAGACTGTAAATTCTAGGTAGCTAAGATTCTTTCTGAAACCAATGTTAAGTCAAAGAAATATAAAGCAGGGCATTACACTAAGTTTCTGGATCTAGTACACTAAAAAGAATGAAACCTAGGAAAAGTTACCTACTGTTTTACAGAAGAAATAAAAGACCTGCAAAAGCTGCTTTTTGGTTGTATAATATTTTACACACTGTGTGGAGTTGCGGCATCTGCTAACTGAAGCAGACATGCACTGTATTTATCCCTGCCCTATATCCTAGATCCCTCCCTCCCCACCCCCAACAATCTACTACCTTATACCAAGTATTGTGGATATGAGCCCAAGTCATCCCAGACAATCCAGTGAACAAGTTAGTGTAATGCACTGGTGTGAAGTGTGAGATATAAAAAAGTCCCTTTCAATCTTCATCAAAGTTCTGCTGTAGAAGAAAATTGGCAGCCAAATTTTCATTCTTCTCACAAGCAAAATACGCTTGGATCACAAGTCCTTCGGGAAATCCTAATGCCTTTAACTGGAAGAAGAGGGAAAAAATATGTAAGTCCAACACACCAATTATGACACGTTTAATTTTATCCGGATCATTACTCAAAAACATACTGCAACCAAAAAAAGCTCTTGAGAATTTTACATGAATTAATCTCTATCTGAATATGGATTTTCTGCCCAACCCAAGGGGTTAGATGGAATCTAGACCCTTTCCTTTACTAATCACGTAAAAAAAAAAAAAATCTTTGTTTCTAGTTAAAGCTTAACAGGTACTATGTTAATACTCTTTGGCCTAATTAAAAATTAGTTGCTAATTGCTATGGTTTAAAAATAAATGACCCTACAGAAACGTGTAAATCAAATGGCTTCTAGTATATTAAGAGTGACGATAAGGATGACAGTACCTAGAGTATAGTTTAACCATCTCACCTAATTATTTGTACAGTAAAAGCAAATGTTTTATTTATTAATGCCAATTCATGTCTTTCATTTGGATCAAACATCAATCTCCTTGCTTTATTCAACACTCCAAACTAGAAAAACAGGTGACCAATTATTAGTAAGTAATACATGATACATTTTGAAGACAGTGTTCTATTTTTATCTGCTTAACAGTTACAGCATTTTAAATGGTGATACCAGCTACTTAATTTCATTTTCCTAGTCTATTAAAAATCACTTGTGACAATACTTACTGCCTTTAAAAACTCAGCCAAATGTCATCCTCCTCAATTGTCTTAATCACCTTGTGTTAGATCAGGGTTCCCAAACCCCAAGGCCCCAGACCGGCACTGGCCATTGGCCTGTTAGAACTGGGCTGCACAGGAGGTGAGCAGTGGGCAAGCAAGTGAAGCTTCATCTTATTTACAGCCGCTCACCATTACTCCCATTAACTCCTGAGCTCCATCTCCTGTCAGATCAGCAGCTGCCTTAGATTCTCATAAGAGCATGAACCCTATTGCAAACCGTGCATGTGAGGGATCTAGGTTGTGTGCCCTGTATGATAACCTAATGAATGCCTGATGATGGGAGGTGGAACAGTTTCAATTCCAAAATCACTACCCACTCCACCTCTACTGGTAGAAAAAATGGTCTTCCACAAAACTGGTTCCTTGGTGCCAAAAAGGTTGAAGACTACTGTGTTAGATTATATTTGGAAATGACCTTTAAAATCTGAGCAAAAATCCCAATTCATTATGAATATTGATCTATGAAAGGAGAAGAAACTAAAAAATGAGTTATCCAGATTAAAGCTAGGATAGGTGAAGTGAAAGACAGGGTACAATCCAACTGCCTCCTTCTACAAAACATAGTTTAGATTGAAAGACACAAGTAGGCTGAAAGTAAATTGACAGAAAAAGATATATACCATGCAAATGGTAACCAAAAAAGAGCTGGAATGGCTACATAGATGAAACAGATTTAAGATAAAAATTGTTACTATACATCAAAAGACATTTTATAATAAAGGATCAGTAAGACACAACAATTATCAACATATATAACAGAGTCGCAAAACACATAAAAACTGAAATTAAAGGAAGAAACTGGCAATTAACAATAGTTGGAGATCTCTATATCCCCACCTTCAATAACAGATAAAACAGCTAAGGAAGAAGACTTGACTATAAACCAGTTAGATCTATATTTATAGACCACTTAATAAGAACTACATTATATTCTTCTTCAGTATACATAGAACATTCTTCAGAAATACCATTAAGAACCTCAGTAAGTTGAAAAGTACTGAAAGCATGTTCTCTAATCATAATGAACTTAGAAAGCAAAAGAAGAAAATGTGGGAAATTCATAAACTTGTGTAACTTAACACAATCCTTAAACCAAAGGGAAAATTAAAAAATATTTTGAGATAAAGAAAGCAAAAACACATCATACTAAAACTTATGGGATGCTGCTATAGCATAAACGCAGAAAGAACATTATAGCTGTAAACATCTGCGCCAACAAAGATAGGTAATAATCTAATCTTAAACTAAAACTAAACAAAGACAAACCAAACTAAACCTAACCTAAAAGAGGAAGAACAAGAGAAAAAAAATAAAAATTGGAGAGACCTAAAAAACAAAACCAAAAGTTATTTTTATTATTATTAAAAAAAAAAAAAATCAACAAAATTGAAAAACGTTTAGTTAAACTGGGAAAAAAACAAAAATCTTAGGACTCAAATTACTAAAATCTGGAATAAATGCAGGGACATTACTACTTTATCAAAAGAATAAAATGATTATAAGGAAATACATATAATTGTATGCCAATAAATTAGATAACTCAGATAAAATAGACAAATTCCAAGACAAAAACCACCAAAACTGACTCTAAAAGATGCAGAAAAACGGAGCAGACCAGTAACAAGTGACTGAATCAATAATCACAAAACTTCCCAAAAAGCAAAGCCCATGCTCAGACTTCTGATGAATTCTATCAACTGTTCAAATAATTAACACCAATTCTTAATAAATACTTCCAGATAACAGAAGAGAGTAATTCCCAACTCACTCTAGGAGGCCAGTTATTACCCAGATACCAAAATCAAAGACATCACAAAAAAACTACAGACCAATATTACTTATGAACAGATGTAAAAATCCTCAACAAAATATTAGCAGGCTAAATCCAGCAACATATAAAAAGGATTACACACTGTGACCAGTAAAATTTATCCTAGAAATGCAAGGTTGGTTCAATATACAAAAACCGATCAATGTAATAAAGCATATCAAACAACAAAACCCACATGATCATCTTAGTAAAAACATTTGACAAAATCTAACACCTGTTGGATTGAACAGGTGTTGTGATGAACACCTGTTTTGATGAATAAACTAGGAACAGAGGGACTTTCTTCAACCCGATAAAGGGCATCCACAAAAAAAAACCACAGATAACATCATACTTAGTGACGAAAGACTGAATGCTTTCCCCTAAGATCAAGAACCAGACAAGGATGTTGGCTCTTGCTAGTCTAATAATATACTGGAGTCTCTAGAAAGGGCAATTAGACAAGAAAAAGAAATAAAAGGTATTCATATTGGAAAAGAAGTAAAACCGTCTCTATTTGCAGATGACAGGATCTTGTATATGGAAAGTCCTAATAAACTCAGACACAAACTACTTAATGAATAAATAAGAGTTCGAGGAGATTTTAGGACAAAAGATCAATATACAAAATTAAATTGTACTTTTATATAACTAGTAATGAATAATCTGAAAATGAAATTAAGAGAAAAATTCCATTTATAACAGCATCAAAAAGAATAAAAATACTTAGGAATACATTTAACAGTACTGCACAACTTTTACACAGAAAACTATAGAACACTACGGAAAGAAATTATAGAAAAACTTTATTATTAATATGGAAATACTCCCCAAATTCATCTACAGAATAAAACAATCCCTATCAAGATCCCAAGCAGCTTTTTTTTCCTTTTGCAGGAATCAGACAAGCTGATGTTAAAATTCATGCAAGGAACACAAAGGATCCAGAGCAGCCAAGATATACCTTGGGAAACAATAAAATTGGGGTAACTAACACTTTCCAATTTCAAAACTTACTAGAAAGCCACAGTGACTTTCTAAGTTAAAATGTACTTTATCTGATTTCCATGTTAAAACACTTTGCAATATAAGGAAGGGCAAGTACTACAATTCCTATGATTCCCTGTTATAGTAAAAATGAGGGAAAAAAAGAATGACTAATCATGATATAATAAAAACTAGGTTACTGGAATCAGAATAGCAGAGTTCTGATGTTTAATATAAATAAAAATGTAAGTAAAAATGAAAAATCTAGAAGTAGGTATATACTTATAAGACTTTTTCTTCTTGAATTTTAACACATCAATGAAATTATACCTTTACTGCTCGTCCTTTGGCTTCAAAAAAGACAAGATGAGGGAACAGGGATAAGAGACAATCTTTACTGCAATCTGCAAGGCAATGCTCTATTTGGCTCTGTCCATCAGAACTCTCTCCAGTGAATGGAAAAGTTCGTATCGGTTCTATCCAATAGTAGCCACCAACCCCATGTGACCTCTGAATATTTGAAATAGGGCTAGTGTGACTAAGGAACTAATTTTTTTTTTTTTTTGAGACAGAGTCTCACTCAGCAGTGGCGCAATCTTGGCTCACTGCGACCTCTGCCTCCCAGGTTCAAGCAATTCTCCTGCCTCAGCCTTCAAGGTAGCTGAGACTACAGGTGAATGCCACCATGCCCAGCTAATTTTTGTATTTTTATTAGAGATGGGGTTTTGCCATGTTGGCCAAGCTGGTCTTGAACTCCTGACCTCAGGTGATCCGCCCACCTTGGTCTCTAAAAGTGCTGAGATTACAGACGGGAGCCACTGTGCCCTGCCAAGAACTAACGTTTTAAAGTTTTACTTAAACTCACCCTTTCTATAGCTTCTTTTTCCTGAGGCGTTACTTGAATGTAGTTCATATGACCACTTCCAGCTTCTGCAATTCCTCCACTGCCACCTCCACCTCCTCCTCCTTGACTGCCAGCTTCTTGAACTGGTTCATTTAACATCTGAATAAAATGCTCCTGGTGTTGGCTAATTTGCTGTGGGATGTGAAGGACAAGAAAAACAATACATTAAGTATCTGCAGGAACAGGAATTCTAAATATTACTAAGAGAAACAGCTGTACTTTTACAAACGTAGTATTTTAGTGATTCCGAATTATTCAGTCTTTGGAAGGATGTGATTTCTTGTACATTAATAAAGAAATTCACTACTTTTGGGTGAAGTAAACGGTGAAGAAATTCAAATTCCTAAGTATTCTGAGCCCCCTGTGCTTTAAAAAATAATAATAAAAAAAAAATAAACTACTGTAGGACTACTGAACTTATTCTTTATACTTGCATATATTTTTACCTCCCACACTAGTGGGCACTAAAATGCTGTACAAAATTCAAATACTTGGTGATCTGAGCATCAAATAAGTCTCACAGCTATTTTTTCTAAGAGTAAGTTTTCCTGTTGCTTAAAAGTTCCTAAGAAAAAGGAACTAAGTAATAAGCTTGTGAGAAGTGATTTAAAGTTAGGCAATGTCTTTGTTACACAGCTTCCCAAATTCTTTAACATGTTAGTATGTACTGGGAAACTCCAAGAAGGAAATATAAAATGTTTCCCAAACTTATTATTTGGTCAAATTAAATTAACCCAACCTCCATATCTCAATTGCTTTTTAGTACACCTGTCTAGATTACAATATTCTACTGAGTGTAGCTTGGGAGAATACATTCACCATTCTCAAATACAGAGTTGGTGGGGAGGGGGAAGGACGTTCACAAACTTTTTAAAAATGTGATACACTCTAACCCACTTGTGAAACTGACACTGATTAATCACCTGAAGTAACTGAGGATTCTCTCGACCTATCTGCTGTAGTAACGCTGGGAGCAGGGAAGGATTCTGTTGAATAATTTGTCTCATCTGTTGAAACTGAGGCTGATTCCGTAAAAATTCAAGGGGATGTCCTAAAATACACATAAACACTGTTAAACAAAAGCAATAAATACACTTACAAAGAGTGGTTAAACAATACATTTAGACAGCAAACACTAAGTAAAAAATTGTCTGAGTTCTCAGATGTAATAAAACGAAGGAAATGATGAAATCTTCAAACTGTACCAACTTGCAAGTTTTATACAGCAAAAATTACTCCTATTAGCAAAGAAAGTGAGTGCAGAACATTGACTGTAACAAACTTTCCTAAAATTGGCCTTGGCATTCAATATTATAAAATAATACTAGGAACTTTCCCCCTGTGCATGTTCTATCAAAATGAAAAGTACTAAAAGTTGGTCCCGTTGCTTAAGAGCTCTTAAGAAAAATATATGCCACAACTAACAAAAACAAAAACTCACTTACTTTATAAACAATCAAAACCCCTTAAAGAACACAATCTGAGCTTGAATTCCTAGGAAATGCTAAACCAAGGAAGAGAAGGATATTTAATATTTAAAGTTTGAGGTCAGGTTTGCAAAGCAGGAGAAATTTTAATGCAAACTTACTTACATTAAGGAAGACTTTGGTTATTACCATTAAATTTCAAACATAAGCCGTATGGTAATCTAGTACTAAAATATCTAGAGCTCTTCAGTCTAAAATCCATTCACAATAGTAAATGTTAATAATGCCAAATAAAAAATAAAATAAAATACAGAACTTATGGCTTTTTCAAGGTGCCAGTCCTTGTCTGGTTATGTTATAGGAAACCAAAAATTATACATAAAGGAAGTATGTTTTTGAGGTTACTAATGAATAAAAGAGAATTTTTAGATGTATGTTGTAATTTCCTATTCAGGAAGATAATCATTCAAATTAAAATGGTCATGACACATGGGTTTTTTGTTTTTCCATATATAATAATAGCTTTATAGAGGAAGGCAATGAGATTTAGAGACTATGTTACCTAATAAGTGCTGAAAGGAACAGGACCCCAAATCCAAAGCAAAGCTGTGGCCATCTCTTTCCACTACCATGCTCAATCTCAACAAACAATAGGCCTGTCCTCTGGAGGCTACACAAAGCACTTAGTGACTTTTGTCAACCAGAGGTGACTATCATAATCAGAGCTAGGAAATGGATGAAAGAATGGCTTTTTCAAAATCAACAACTTACTTTATTAATATACGCAAGAACAAACGAAGGAGAACACTACATAATTGCTAAGCCAACCTCGGGCTCCAGGCTGTGCTCTGCAGTCAGACCTATAGCAATGTGTGGGTATGGTCAGTACCCGAGTAAGGAAGACTTTGGTTATTAACATTTGACTTGAATGTTAGCTTTGCTTTCTCCTCTAGACACAAGGTTTTAAACCTCTCACGGTTTCATTTCCTTGGTTGTATAACTGCTAAAATCCTGCTGGCTTTGAAATCACATACACTTTGTAACATTTATGGAGAGAGTAAGAGACAAAGTGAGCAAACCATTCTGAATGCCAGTAGAGAGTAACACCAAATACAAACTGGAAAGCATCTTTTCCTTAGAACAAATAAAACAATATGCCCTTTGACAAAACTGCAGCACTGATGTTTAATATCAGCAAGGATACCTTTTATATCCACTTGGGAGAGTTTCTTTTGGGCCTTTCTCAAATATCAGAGTTACCCACTGCTCTGGGAATGAACCTCATTTCTGAAGCATTTCAGATTAAATTATCTTACACTAAAAATTCAGGGTCGTTCCCTTCCCCATCCAAGAGATTCCACTTTACCTCCAGAACTTGTTGTTGTAGTCGTTGCTGTTGTAGTTGCTGCAGCTGCAGCCACTGCTGAAGACTGAGGAGCCCCAGTACTAGCTGCTTGAGGGGGGTCAACCACAGCCTGATTTTCTCTATCTCCAGGGATTCCCTAAAACAAAATTTCCAAGCTTTAAGATATCCCATCAAGAAAAATTAAATATTATACAGAGTAAAAGATTTATAGTCTATTTAACATACTGTCTGATTTTCAAAAGCATCAAATAGATGTTTGCTTCAATTAAAAGTAAAGGATTATTAACCTGCATGGATTCAAATTAGATTAGAAACGACCTGGGTGCATTATAGAAAAACCCACATTGCTATATTAATGCAAAGCAGTACTGATCAACAGAATTTTCCATGATGATGGAAAAATAGTCTCTGTGTTGTCCAAATACCAGGCACACATAATTATTCAAGTTTGAAAACCAGAATCTATACATGTACCTTCTTAAAACAGAACATAACCAAAGGTTTTGGTGCTACTTATTACTTCAGTTAATTTTTTAACTTTTTAGAAATCTTCATCAGCTGTTAGTGATAAAAAGGATTGAGTGTACAATCTTAGCTTAAGATAATCCAAACAAAGAAGTTTTGATGGGCATCTGACAGTTCTAAAATGACTCCTGGAGAAAAAATATCTAAGGGATAGGCGAGGTACCACAGTGGCCAGGCAGCAGGATCTCCTCTACTGATCCATGGTACTGACAAACTGTCACTCAGAAGGTATATCATAAATTTGAGATACTTTTGAGTAAAGTGTTACTTTGAGAAAGTGTCACTCAGAAACTATCTCATAAAAAATTAATTTTATTTTTTATTTTTAAATTTTTTAAAAACACAAAATCAATCTAAAATAAATGGAAACCATTTAGTTTTCAAAGGGGATGCTTTTTGCAAGTGTGTGGTATTTATCTTCTAAAGTTGTTAGAGCTTAAAACTGCATGCACTAAAATCTTTTAGGACACCCTATTTTGATGCACATGATTTGACAGACTTGTCATTTAAAATTTTTAAAAAGTCTTTATCACGTTCTTATAGATTCTGAAAAGAGGAGAACTAAGTATTAAAATTGAGTAAGATGATAAATGCTTCCATTTCCTAAGAAGCCAGAAGCCAAAAGCAACAACGTATAAAGGATGAAGAGTAACAGAGCAGGAATATGGCTGCATGCATTAGATGTCACTCCAGGCCTTAAAACAAATGTTTTTGAATGAGTTCACCAATTCAAACCCTTAACTTCGATGGGCAGTTATTAAAGTGCTAACAAACTACATATAAATTTAGGATCCAGAGCATCCATCACATTCTGTTTAATTTATTAAACTAAAAAGTTAATCTTCATTGCTATAGATCTACCTCTATTCTCACACGTTACAAAATCTCTTATTAGATAAGGAATCAACATTTCTTCCTTCCATCCATTCAACTTATCTGTTAACTACTAACAGTTAAAGGCAGCTCCCCACCCCGGTCTATGAAACAAATAGCAAATATATAAGAAAATATTTGTTATAAATTGGTTGACGAACTCATGTCTCAACTGTTTATTTGCATTTGATGCTATATAGCAGTTTTAGCATTTGGCAATTTTGGTGACAATGATTTATTTTATACCTCAAAACTCCACAACCATTAGCTTAAAATAATTGATACTGTTGAACTTATGCAGAATTCTAAATCAGATGTAAATGAAAGCCACTCCAAAAAACTAATACTTTTATACAATCTGTTTAGGCTATGCACTCCTCGCCAAAAAAATTCACAACAATTATTAATTCCACACAAACTGGATAACCTGCCACCATTTAAAGACACTACTCAAGACGACATTGAAAAAGTGAATTGAAAAAGATAAAATAATATGCTAAGAAAAGGTTTTGAGAACTTCACAAGCAAATGCATGGGCAATAAATGGTAGAGGCAGAGTACAGTTTTGAGGCTTATAACGGACTCTTCTGAAACTAGCTAGCTACCTGAAAGGAGTTCCTAACAGAAGTACAAACTAGACACAAAGGAATGCATTAAACTGTGGACATAATTCCCAAAGGAGTTAGACTCATGCAACTCTAAGATGGTATTTGGGCAATTCAGACTTAGAAAAAATACTCCAAAACACAATAAAAATCTAAGATTTTTAAAAAGTTAATTCAGGCTGGGCGCAGTGGCTCACACCTGTAAGCCCAACACTTTGGGAGACTGAGGTGGGTGGATCACAAGGTCAGGAGATTGAGACTATTCTGGTTAACATGGTAAAATCCCGTCTCCACTAAAAACACAAAAAATTAGCCGGGCGTGGTGGTACGTGCCTGTAGTCCCAGCTACTCGGGAGGCTGAGGCAGGAGAATCACTTGAACCCAGGAAGCGGAGGTTGCAGTGAGCTGAGATCACGCCACTGCACTCCAGCCTGGGTGACAGAGCGAGACTCCAAAAAGAAAGAAAAAAAAAAAAAAAGTTAATTCAATCACTTTAGCCTGTGTTACATCTGTAAAACTAGCAGACTTTCATCTTAATACTAAAGGTTTCAGTCAATGTCCACAATACTCTATTTCTCAAAATCTTTCATTACCAGTAAAAAAAAAAAAAAAAAAAAAAAAGATAACCTTATTTAAAAAGTCCCTCAACTCCTACTGACTATAAAAACAAATTCAAATGCCAAGGGAACCAGGTAAGTAACATCATTCATTAAATGCATGTTATATTGGTAACAGAGTGAATCAGAGGATAATGAATTGAGTCCACAATCTAAAATATTTTTCTAAATCTCTTGCAAAAATCTGAAATCAAAGTTGTCCAGATAAACCAAAAATCTGTACTTTTATGTGAAATTTCCCAGTTTTTACAAAGTTGGCAACTTATCACAGAAATATATACAGTATGAGCAGAAGAATTTGGCCTGGGCTCTCAAGCTTGAAATTTTTGCTCTGAATAATTCATGCATAGTGGTACCTAAAAAGCTACTACAACGTTGGACCACTAGATTAAAAATTTGCCCCCTACCCCCAACACATCCTTTGAGGATGACATTAATTGGGGTACAAGGTGCTATACCCCAACTGGATAGCCAGTCTTACAATTCATTTAGCCATATTGTTTCTAACTAAAACCTAATCAGAATATTTTAGAAAAGGTTGTATTTTATTAACACACAATACTAACATAATAGGAAAAATAAAAGTATTATGCGTATCATCTATCAGTGATTGGTTAACTGGTCCTTTAAAATCTGTTTCTTTGACTTTGATCTTAAACAACTAGAACAGAGAAAAGTCAAACATGTTTCTCACCATTAAAAGATACTCCACTGCTCTATCAGGGTTGTTGAAACTGGCTCTCAGGGCTGCAATTACTTGCTCTCGTTCATAGCCCATTGACATGATCTCAGTGACCATATTCTCATAAGACTGACCCGTCACTAAAAAGGGAGGGTGGACAAGAAAGAAAAGGAACATTTAATAAATAAGCATTCTCTACACATTTCTTGATTCACATATACAACATTTCAGGCACTACTGTGCTAGGAACACAAAGATGAGTAACAGTATAAATTACAACATATATGTATTAGGTAATGGTTCCCCAAAGATGCCCCTGGTTTGATCACTGGAACCTATAAATAATTTACATGGCAAAGGGAACTGAGGTTATAGATAAAATTAAGGTTGCTAATCAGCTGACTTTAAGATAGAGACCTCATTCTGGATTAGCCAGGTGGGTCCAACGTAATGACAAGAATCCTTAAGAGTAGTAGAAGGTGGCAGAAGAGAGGGTCAGAGAAACAGGTGTGAGGAGGAGAAGACAAAAGCAGGATGAGAGATGCTATGCTGTTGCCTTTGAAGATGAAGAAAGGGGCCACAAGCCAAGGTATGTGAATAGTTTCTAGAAGCTGGACCGGATCAGGAAAAAAAAATTCCTCCCTGGAGTCTCCAGAAAGGAATGCTGACCCTGATTTTAGCACAGTGAGCCCTGTGTCAGACTTCTACAGTACTAGAAGACAGTTAATCTGTGTTGTTTCACACCACTAAGTTTGTGGTAACTTACTACAGTAGCAACAGGAAACTTATATAATAGGTTTCACAGTACAATAGAAAATGAGGTACAAAGGTAAGGGAGAATTAGCAGGAGATCAGAGAAGGCACAGGAGATCAGTGTCTCCTCTGGTAAGAGGAGACACTGATTTCTAAAATCATGCTGGTGAAGGGATGGCATTTCAACAATCAACTCTGATGCAACAAGTTCAGTTTCCCTTTGACACCTTATATAACCAAAACTGTGGGGAAAGAGCGGTTAGGAGCTGGAAAGTTAAAATCCTGTACACTATACAAAGCTGGCAAAATGCCCTAAATGCTACTATTCCAACAAGTCACTTCTTACAGACTCCTATCCTCCCTCCTCTCAGCACAGACAACATGCTGAATAAAAGAAAGTTGTTTCTCTCATAAACTTACCTCACTTAAAACTATCCTTTCTTCCACTTGCTTTCTAGGGACCATTACCTTTACTGTCACCTCACAAAACTGAATTTGGTTATCCTTTCTCTTCTCCGCCAATACCTTTCCCCTCTATGTGATTATCCTGGGTCAGCAGTTAACTACGTCCTGTATTTCACCGTAAAACAAAAACAAACACACCTCCCTCCTTTGACTTCATCCTAATTCCTCTTTCAGGAATCATCTGCTGTCTTCCCATCACAGCCATAGCTATGAACATGTGTCCCCTTTCTCACATTCCACTCATTCCTCATTGCAATTCCGATTTCCCTCTCAAATGTGTTCCCCCATTATCTGTCGGCTCTCTTTGAACAAAAAGCACCTCTATTCACTTAAGTGCTTGAACAGAAACCCTGGTGATTTCAGTTCCTTTTCTTATTCCTTCCACACTTGATTTACCAGCACACCTGGTAGCTTCTATCTCTAAATTACACCCCAAACCCATCTCTTCATTCTCTACTGTCATCACTGAAGACAACAAGCCCACAACAGTCTCTGGATGGGATTACGCCCTGTTTCCAACTCGCCTCTATATCTACAATCTATTCTTCAGCCAGTGCAAAAGTCAATTAAAAAAAACACACAAAAAAACCCCCTCATCTCATTTCTGGCTCCAGCCCTCAGCAATCCTCCATCCACCACAATCATCTTCCTGGGGTTATTTTACCAGGCCACACCTCTTCCTGCCCCAGGGCCTTTACATAACACCGGCAGTCTGGGATGGCCAGTTCCTTCAACACGTTTCAGTTCCATATTTAAAAGGTATTGCCTAGCCATCCTACATAGGCTTTTTTCTTTGGGGAAGCCCTTTATACTTTTAATATCATTTATCTTTTTTTTTTTAATGTTTCTTTTTTTCTTGCACCAACTGAATGAAGATTTAACTGTGTAGGAAACCATGTCATTTTGCATATTTTGCTGATACACAGCTGATACTCATTATCTGTTGAATATTTTTTCCTGCAGAATTTTCAAAAATAAAGGTGTTTAATAGCTAAAAAACCCCCAAGTACCATGAACAGATTAAGAATTTGATACACTGCTTAAAATAATAACTTTCCTTTTCCCATCCCATAAAACAATAGTTTTTAATATTTTTTATTTTCATATCTATTCATATAGTTCGAGCACAAAGCAACTTTAGAAGCAATATACTTTCAGTAACCTAGTTTCCAGATACAGAAATCAGTATCAATACAAACAAAATTAAGAGCTACAGAAAATAAGAACTGCACTATTTTGACATGATGTTTCTCTTTAGTTCTCTCTCACTAATTCATAAAAAAAGTTTAATTTCAACTACTTTAAAATATGAGGCCGTGGCTTGGAGAGATTAATAATTTGGAAAAAGTATTAAGTCATGGTGCAGAGATACAAACACAGACTGAGAGTCAAGAGTCTCCACACCTAATCAATACACTATGACTCCTAAAATAATGTTTCTGAGTTAAATTATAAAATCTCAAAAATATCCATAAGCAGTGTGATATGTTTTAGATCTTAAAATTCTGAAGACGAACGACTGTAAAAAGAACTAGGGAGGCTGGGTACAGGGCTCATACCTGTAATCCGAGCACTTTGGGAGGCCAAGGCAGGCGGATCATCTAAGATCAGTTCGAGACAGCCTGGCCAACATGGTGAAACCTCATTTCTACTAAAAATACAAAAATTAACTGGCTGTGGTAGTGGGCACCTGTAATCCTAGTTATTCTGGAGGCTGAAGTTGCAGTGAGCCAAGATTGTACCACTGCACTCGAGCCTGGGTGACACAGTGAGACTCCATCTTAAAACAAAAACAAAAAACAAACAAAAAAACTAGAGAGACTGGACAAGGAACAGAGTTAATGAGGCAAAAGACGTGGTGATAAAGAACCTTATATATCTTATTCAAAATAAGCTTTGAACAGATTGCCTGATTCAAGTTATACTACGAGGCTACTGTAACCAAAACAGCATGGTACTTCTATAAAAACAGACACATTAATCAGTGGAACAGAGCAGAGAACCCAGAAATAAAGTTGCATACATCTACAACCAAACTGATCTTCAACAAAGTCAACAAAAACATACACCAGGGAAAAGACACCCTACTCAACAAATGGTGCTGAGAAACTGGATAGCCATATTTAGAAGAATGAAACTAGATCCAGACCTCTCACCAAACATAAAAGTTAACTCAAAACAGATTAAAGCCTAAATATTAAGACCTGAAACTACAAAAAACCTAGAAAAAGTCTTCTGGACATTGGCTTAGGCCATCTAACAAAGTGCTATTATCCAGAATCTACAAGAACTTAAACATCAAGAAAAAAACAAATAGCCCCATTAAAAAGTGGGCAAAAACATGGACATTTTTCAAAAGAAGACATACAAGTGACCAGCAAACATGAAAAAATGCTCAGCATCACTAATCCTCAGAGAAATGCAAATTAAAACCACGAGATGCCCCATCTTATAACAGTAAGAATGGCTATTACTAAGAAGTCAAAAAACAGATGTTGGCAAGGATGCGGAGAAAACAGAATGCTTATACACTGCTGGTGGGAATGTCAATTAGTATATCCTTCAAGGAAAACAGTATGGGGATTTCTCAAACAACTTAAAAACAGAATTATCATTTAATCCAGAAATCCTACTACTATGTATATACACCCAAAGGGAAATAAATCATTATATCAAAAAGATACGTGTACTTGTATGTTAATCACAGCATTATTCACAATAATAAAGATATGGAATCATCAACAGAGGATGGGATAAAATGTGGAATCTGCGTGTGTGTGTGTGTGTGTGTGTGTGTAATAATAGTATTCAGCCATAAAAAAGAAATGTCTTTTTTACAGCAACATGGATAGAACTGTGGAGGCCACTATCCTAAATGAAGTAACTCAGAAACAGTCAAATACCACATGCCCTCACTTACAAGTGGGAGCTGAACAATAGGCACACATCATGTAGAGTGGAATAATAGATACTGGAAACTACAAAAGGTAAGTGGAGTGTGGGTTCAAAAATTACCTGTTTGATACAGTTCATTATTCAGGTGATGGCTACACCAAAAGCCCAAACTTCACCACCACATAATATATGCATGTAAGAAATCTGTACTTGTAGCCCTAAATATATATAAATTTTAAAAATTAAAAATAATAAGCTTTGGACTTATCTTCTAGGTCATGAGAAACTATTAAAGGAATTAACAAAGACCCCATTAGATTTGCCTTGTAGAAAATCCAATCTGGTAAGGAAGGGGTAGACCAAATGGTTAAGGATAATGTAAGCATATGGGGATGGGGAAGGGGAAGGAAAAGAAACAGATTCATCGGGCCAAAAGAGGCAAAGGTGAATGAATGAATGGCTGTGCAAATAAGAAGGGAACAAAGAAAAGAATCAGATGGGGAAATAAAAAACGAGTCAGTTTGGAATCTAAGGTCATGGAGTTTCTAAGTTTTCCAGTTGACAGTGTCAAGACACAAGTGTGGGAGTTCAAAGGGAGATCTGTACTGTAGCTATAATTTGGGGGAATCCATATAGTATATAGATGGTACTGGCCATTTCCGCAGTTTAAACTTTGAACTATAGCCTAGAATGGAACCACAGAAAACTCATACATTTAATGGTCAGGTAAAATAAAATGAATTAACTAGAAAGCCTGAGAAGGAAGAGCCTGACCTACGCATCAGGAAAAGAGTAGTGTCATAGAAGTCAAAGAAGGAAAGTTTACAGAAGCAGGGTTAATTTGTGCAGCAACAAAAGAAATCAGAAAAAAACAGAATAAGCAGGGAATCAACATAGAGACTCGGGTAAATTAAAGATGAAAATGTAGAGGGATCCCGAGACCATTAAGTTGAGAATGGGAAGTAAGACATCGTCACAGAGGCTTAAGTATAGCAGCAACAGCTATAGCCATGGCCTCCCAGGCTCCTACTCAGGAGCATCAATGCGTTCCACCTGCAGCAGCAGTGACCACAGCCAGAGCCTACAGCACCATCAGGGGCAAGTGCCAGCTGGCTCCAGCCCAGAGGCCACAGACAGTTTACTGATCTCTGGGTAATCCTATTCTCCAGCCTTTCCAACTCCTAACCATTTCCTAAAATTAATCCTTTCCCTGTTTGCAATAGTCATTTCTGTTTTCCTGGCTGGAGACTAACTCATACAGTATGTGCTGGCAGAGTAGTTCTAAGACACTGTTCCTCAAAGATGAAAATCTGGGGTTGGCACACCCAGGCGATCTTAGATTGATTAAACTACTGTTTTGCCACTACATGTATGTGCCATTTTCCACAGCAATGAGGGCATCACGGAGTTCCGGCCCAATTAGGTCAGAGACACTACTGCTGCTGGAATCCTGCTACTGTAGAAGCTAAGCAGGAATCCAGAAGCCTGTACCACATCGAAGCTGCTGTTTCTGCCTATTTCTCGCTTTCTCCCTTCCTGCCATTTAAGAGTACCAAAGAGTAGGAATGGAGTTGTGAGCCAATAAACCAGTTGTTAGCAGGAACTGTATCAGAGATGCTACAACAGGAAGAAAAAAAAAGCTGCTTCATTTTAACAGATTGGGATGATGGGAGATGGAAAGGCATTATTTAGCAGGTAAAACTAAAAGTAGGGATAAAACGGCATTTTTGCTGCAAGCCAATGCAAGCAACAAGATGTAGATGGGAATGTATAGTGCCATTAAGTTGGAATTAAGTCGGAAGGTAAATACACATGAAGTGTGAGGCAGATCTAGAAAAATTTCATACCCATTTCAAAGACTCTTTGTAATAAACTCATACACAGAAACTATGTTAGGATCACATCTAAAATTTACATCTGGAAAATAGAAATTTATTTGCTTTAACGAAGTATGTTCAACTCAGAACAAGTTTTAAAGAACTCAATACATAAATATTAATTTAAAAGTCTTTAGTAACATTATTACTTACCTAAATCGATCATTTTACAGCTTGATTACAACCATGCAAATTATTAACACTTACTTTATCATGCTCTAGAAAAGTGAAACCTCTGATCTCTTATAGGTTTATAAGGAAAAGTAGATGCTTACCAAGTGCACTTGTTGCATCTTCAAAAAGGTTTGACCGAGAAGAATCTCCTGATGTACTATAAAAGGATTTTAGAAAAATCACATTTTAAAAAGTATATAAAATTTAATTTACATGAGTTTAGTAACTATCCAATTTTTAAAGAGATTCTTTGATTTTAACTAAATATAAAAGTCTGACTACAGTATTTAAACTGTTCCTTCTAGATTAAATCCAAAAGCTTTATCAACAACATTTGTGGTTTGGGAAAAATTTTCAATCTTGGTATTCCTTCTATTCTGAGAATCCATCATTTAAAATGTCCAAAGATACAAAATAATATCCTAACAGATAGTTATCTACCTATTGAATACAAAAAAGATAATGCATAATTATTTACCTGAAAGAATTTACATGAGAAGTTAAATAATTTATAAATCAAGCCATACCAGAAGAAACAGCAAAAGCAGTATATAATAAAATAACACATGGAGAAACCAAATTAGGCTAGAAAGCTTTCACATAATGAGGTCTTACAGGTAAGTTCTAAATAAGGAAACTGAAAGAAGGCATTCAAATAAAGAAATATATAGCATATGCAAAAAAGGTAGATATGGGCTAAATCCAAGTTTAAATGTAATGGAAACCAGTTCAAAAAGATTACGCTTCTCTTGGAGAACTACAGAGAAGTCTGCAATAGAAGACAGAAATTATGAAAGACCATGAAAAACAGGCCAAAGAAAAAGAAACTGAAGTTTACAACAGTGGTAAAGGTAGTAGTTAGAAGTTTAAATTAAAATATACACTTAGACCTGTGTCTCAGTTAAAAAGAACACACCCATTATATTTTAATTCTGAGAAAGCCCTTGGTAGTATAGTAAGAGTAGAAAACCCAAGTTTGTATTCATAAATTACTTAACCTTTCTAAGCCTCAGTTTCTTCATCAGTACAATGTCAATGATAGTATCATATACTCCAAAGTGTTGTGGGTAGGGCTACGCTAGTATGGTGCTTAGCAATGTGTTTGGCATCGTAACACCCAATAGGAATATTATGATCAATACTTTGGTATAATTTTTAAGTTCCTCTTTAAATATACAGTAAAACTAATATGGATAAAATAAAATTTCAAAAGCACACTACATAAAAACTAAATTTTTCTAACCCTAACCCAGAGACAACCACTATGACGCCAGTTTCTATTTAAAAGAATAACAACTTGTGTCTTGCTTTGGTTTTTTAAGCTCTTTTTTTTAACTTAACAATTATTCATGTCTGCACAATCAAATCTACTTCTATTTCTTCCCACAGATGCACAGTATTTCATTTAAAAGACCAAATCAAGCTCTTATTAAGGCATGTGTAGTCTGGTTTCCTGCAATGAATTTCTTTCTATAGTCAAATTTATCAAACTTTCCTGTTACAATTTTTTTTGGTTGTCTTGCTTAGGAATAACTCCTCAAAGTAAAGATTATTCTTTTTTCCCCTTGTTCTCCACTAAGTTTAAAGCTTTGCTTTTACATTAAATTCATATCCATCTATAATTTATTTTTGTAAGTGTATAGTACGAGGAGTCATTCTTTTTTCATTCCAGATGGTGAGATCTCAGCATTTTCCCAACATTGTTCTGAAATTGTATCTTTATTTTATATTAAGTTCCTGTATCTCTTTGGGTCTATTTCCAAGCTACTGTTGATTTCCCTGAACAATCTTTCTAATATGAGCCATTCTAAACTGTTTTAATCATTACTGTGTAATACATTTTAAAATCCATTAAGACTCGTTTCCTTCAGAATAATTTACACTATTATCACACATTGTTTTTAAAAAGTTCTCTTTAAACACCACAGATAAGAATGTGTGTACATATAATATTATCATCATCATTATGTACACTATTAACCACTATTCTTTAATCTTGATTCTGTCTCACTGCTTCTCCCCTCTCCAGACACAGAGGAAACCATTCGTCAGTTATGTGTCAACCCCTGCCTACTTTTTTCCTACACATTAACATGTATACCCACAGAAAATGTACATATTGTTTATGGGTTTTGTCTGGTTTATGGTTATTGCCTATACTCCTTTGCAACCTGCTTTTTTTTTTTTCACTCAATAACAAAGCCTCAAAACCACACTCATTTAATATGCTTACACAGTACATATTTTAACTATCTTGCAGTATCAGGTAGTAAGGCTTCTCAAATTTTACAAAGTCCAAGAATCCCAAGAATTCACCAGGAGGGCTTGTTGATTTCTGGGATCCACTCCTAGACAATCCTGACTTAAAGGTCCAGAGTGGCCCAAGAATTCATGTCAAACACATTTTCAGTGATGCTGCTGTGGCCTATTGACTTCTACACTTTCAGAGTCCTGTTCTCCACTACGAATAAACCACAGGTCAATTTAGGATTCCAATTTGTTCTTTACTACAAACAATACAGTCATGTGCACAAGTGTAGTTTCTCTCAGGTAGATGTCAAGTGGAATTTGCACTGTAATAGTTTTAAGAACAAAATTGACCTAAAGAAACAAATCCTTAATAACAAAATGTCAGGTCAATGGCCATAAACAGACTTCCTGATACTCTACAAACTCATATCAGCTTATCTCCCGATAATTATTCACTAGGTTTTGTGCTTCACAGGATACCAGGTATTTTCCAGCAAAGATAAAGGAACATTTAAGCAGTTTATTTTTTGAGTTTCTCTCATTTCTCTCTTCCTGTGTTATTTTCCTGAAGAAAAACTTTGAGAAATAAGAATAAACAGTTGGTGTAAAGTCCAACTAAGTAAGAAACTGTAGTGTCTATTTTCCTGGATCGCTGACCATCAACTTACTCATGCAACTTCTGTAGGTCTGAAAAGATAATCCTGGGTCTTTTTAGAGCAGGTAAGTAAAACTGCAACTCCAGGAAGAAAATAAAAGTAGAGATAACGAACAAACAAATTTAAATTGATGGTATTAGCACATTAAAATGTACTGATCAACTTTAAAATTCTCACACTGTAAGCTTTTTTAAAAAGGAACTTAAAGCAATTAAGAGAATAAGATGCAATAAAAAATATATATAAAAAGAGAATAAGATGTACTATACTGACGTATTAAGTTCACAATATTTACGTGCTTTGGTGAACCAAATTTTGTTAGTAGCCATGGGTGAACCCATGGGTGAACGGATTGGTTAAATTTGTAAGTTCCCTCTCATACACAGACCTGATCAACCGAACTTTGATTTAACAGCTTAACCTGACTCTAGGTATCCACTAGGACAATATGGTTGAACGCATTTCTAGCTGTACACGGGAAAGACGAATCAAGTTCGGCAATGGTGTCATAGAATGCTTAAATCAGTGTTCTAGGCAAGAAACAGGGCAAATATTTAATTGCCTAAACCCATGATTTTTCTCAGGGAATCAATTATTTAGAAAGAGACCACCGGGTAAACAATGAACCAGGTGGCTCGGACTCCTCCAAACACGGGTGACTAAGTCAGACACAGAAACCACACTCAAAGGCAGAACACTAAAATGAAGGATCACAACTTGTTTTTCTGATCACTGTCATATATATCATAACCCCTTTCCATGTCTGTAAATCCTTCCAGTCATTGCATAGTTTTCCATCGTGTCTGATTCTGACTCCAAAGATCGTTAACTACTCCTCTGAGGTCCTGAGTTGCACTAAGTCACAGAACACAAACAGCTGCAGAGCCAGTGAAGGCTGGCCATAATATAACCCATGCTCTTAGGTCAAGTAATTGTGCTGTATGATTTCCAACCAACAGAACTCTGACTTAAGCATCTGCTTTGGTCATTTTACCTGATCACCTGGGGGTGGGGGTGGGGGTGGGGGTGGGAAATCTTGTCTTAAACTGCTCAATAATCCTAAACTATCTAAGTAGTAACTTAGTTGAGGTGTTTCTGCTGTCAACTTCTCACAAGAAATTACTTCTTGCTCCTCAAATATCCCAACACTCTTTTCCTTTTTTCCCCCTAAAGATCTACACAGGCAGAAGCTTGCTTGAATTTCTACTCAAGTTCACAAAGATACAGATATAACAGTGAAAAACTGAAACAATCCACAGGTTCAGATTCCAAGAGCTAACAAATATCAGAAGCAAATACAATGCTATTTAACAACTGAAAAGATTTACTGACATGGAAGGATGCGTATGATATATATGACAAAGACCATAATACAGATCAAGTACAAACAATGATCAGGGTGGCAATGTCATGTTATAATCCTTATTCTTTTTGGTTATTTGTATTTCCTAACGTTTCTACTCGAAACGAATGACTCTCACCTGCTTTCTCCTTCCCAGTGTCTCCCACCCTGCCCAAAACAACACAGAGTACAGAAATCTGGATTATGAAAATCTGTACTTACATTCTCCTTAGTAAACAATCAAAATAGACAAAGCATAGGTTTCAAATGTTCAAAAAAAGCTTAGCATAGTATAGTCAGTTTTAG
This sequence comes from Sapajus apella, assembly GCF_009761245.1. Classification (NCBI taxonomy): domain Eukaryota; kingdom Metazoa; phylum Chordata; class Mammalia; order Primates; family Cebidae; genus Sapajus; species Sapajus apella. Next base: position 13,484,981 of record NW_022436986.1, on the reverse strand, counting down.
CAAAACAACAATCAAAATAATGCATGAAGTTCCTGTAAACACATATTCTGAGACATAATTTCCTAGAATCCAGTTCCTACCTATCAGTTGATGTTGGGCTAGTAGCCACTGGTGTCTCTGCTGGCTTTTCTGCAGGTTTCTCTTGTTTAGTTGCACTAGCAGGTGCAGGTTCAGGAGATGCTGTCGCTGATGCTGGAGTGACGGATGTTGGTGTTGAAGTGGGCGCCAAAGCAGGGGCAGGGGTTGGAGCCTGAGCCACAGTTGTTACTGTGGAGGAAGTAACTGCTGTAGTGCTGGCAGGAACTGACTGCTGAGTTGTAGCTGGTGCTGGTGTTGACACTGCTTTGGGCTAAACACATTAAAAAGCAAAATAATTATGATAAAGCCTGTACCTTTATAGGATGCCACAAAAATAGCGCTAATAACAACCGGTAACTTAAAAATAATTTTGTAAAATGACACAATAAATGATCAATATGAGGAATCCAACTCATGGTTACTTTCAAAGGTCATGAGAGCATATGTTATTTTAATTATCAACCACAATTAATTTTACCCAACAATTTGTCTTCATATCAATATAAAACAAAAAGTCAAAAATTTGAAATATATATAGTATATATCAAAAAAAAAAAAAAAAAAAAAAGAAACCATATCATTTTCCAAAAAAACTTCATGTACCTGGGTTTTAAAGTATCTAACACCACTTAAAAGCATTACCAAAATAATTTTCTTTTTTAATTTTAAAGACAGGGTCTTGCTACATTGCCCAGGCTGGTCTTGAATTCCTGGCCTCAAGCAACTCTCCCTCCACCACCTCCCAAAGTGCTAGGATTGCAGACATAAACTACTACACCCAGCCCAAAATAATGTTCTTGAAATGGCAGTATAAATGTTTATTTATGAACATGTCAAATATTCTGCTGTACTGTATTTTAGAAGAGGGAAGAAAATCCAAAAACTGACTATAAACCAACAGGTCCAAGTACAAAAAGGTTCACGATATTTTGATATGTATAGTTAAGCAGAAAAATAAAGGCCAAATTAAGTTACCTCCATGTGCTCAGCACTTTCTGAACTGGAATTAGAGCCATAAAGCTTCCCACAGAGTAAAAAACAATTAGCTGACCACTGAACAAGGCTTTAAACTACACTGGGTCCACTTACGTAATAATTATTTTCAATATAAGTTACACTGAGTGTGTTTGACTCGCCTTCTACCTCCTCCATCTCTGCCACCTTGAGACAGCAAGACCAACCCTTCCTCTTTCTCAGCCTACTCAATGTGAAGACAAAGATGAAGACCTTCACGATGATCCACTTATACTTAGTGAACACTAAAAATATTTTCTCTTGTGATTTTCTTTACATTTTTATTTTTTGTTTTGAGAGAGCGTCTCACTCTATCACCCAGGCTGGAGAGCAGTGGTGTGATCACAGCTCAATGCAGCCTCGACCTCCTAACGCTTCTGCCTCAGCTACTGCCCCCACCCCTGCCACCACGTAGCTGGGACTCTGGGCTCACACTATCACTCCCCACTAATTTTTTTTTTTTTTTTTTGGTAGAGAGAGTTTTGCCACCTTAACCAGGTCTCCCTCCAACTCCTAAGCTCAAGTGATCCGCCCACCTCATCCTCCCAAGTTGCAGAGATTACAGGCATCAGCCACCATACCAGGCCATCATATTCTTAAGTTTCTCTAGCTTACTTTAATATAATATCATACATGTAACATACAAAACATGTATTAATTCAATGTTTATGTTATCAACAAGGCTTCTGGTTAAGAGTAGGCTACCAGTAGTTAAGTTTCGGGCAAATCAAAAGTTACATGTAGATTTCTGACTGTAGGGGAGAGGTTGGCAGTCCTAACCCTTAGTGGTGTTCAAGAGTCAACTGTAAATTTGTAAAAATTATACTACACAAGTTTTAATCTCCTAAGGCCTACCAAAACTCACTACCTGTTTAGTTCATCACTTTCCCAAGGACAAAAGGTAACTGTTTTGGTGGAAGACAGAGCTTAAATTCAACATAATTTGCCACAAGCACAAATAAACTCAAAAACCAATGAGCTGCCTTGTGTCTTTTTGATTTGAACTAATAAAGAAGATACTGGGGGGAAAAAAAAAGACTAGTGAAAGACAGGTCTTAAAAAAATGCTAGTAGCATTACTCCCTTCTTTTCCTATGTAGCTTAACTTTCTTAACTTATATTAACAACATAATATTCTGCAGATTATTAATGTTCTAAAACTTCAATGAGCTGAAATCCTCACGTCATTCTGGATCCTCAGTTATTCTGGATAAACTGGAGCTTTATAAAGGTGAAAATTCAGAGTTCAGAGTTTTAAGCACCAAAACTTTATAATAACCAATCTAGATAAAAATGTATTTTAAAATATGGTATACTCATTTTATATTTTCCTTGTTATCAAAATAATATTGCAATATAACTTGCCTTCAAGATTCCTATTGCCAAGGACATAGTTTACTCTAAAAAGTACCAAGCCCCTCTCTGCATTTTAGTTTTTATTCTTGCTTTTGATCTTAGTAGCTTGTTCTTTCCCTTTTTTGTATTAATAAAGTCATTTCGCAGTGCTTCCATAATGCCTTACTATAGCAGCCTTCCATCCCTTCTTATAGCTGTCCTCTACTATTAACTTCAAAATAAAATAATCATAAATATCATTAGAATTCTACGTAATATTAGGAATGAAAGACTTTAAGGAAAAACTCAGGAATTGTATTTAATATAACAATAGGCTTCAAGTATCTATTCTTCAAATACATGTACCTATTGACACTTTTTCTGCTTATTAGTTGTATTCTAAATAGTCATGATCACTGTAATATTAAAAGAAATAAGACCAGCGACAAAACATGTTCAAATGTGTGGCTATCACATTTCCTATTATGTACTATGTATGCTAAAACTAGATAGAATAGCATTCAGTCTTAAAAGGGAAGCAAATTCTGGCACATGCTATAACATAGATGAACCTTGATAACATTATGCTAAGTGAAATAAGCCAGTCACAAAAAGGCAAATACCACAGAATTCCACTTAAATGATGGTGACAGTTGCAAAACAATGTAACTATGTAATTGAACTGTACACTTAAAATGATTAAATTGGAAATTCGTTATGTATATTCTACCACAGACCTAGATGATACAAGGTTTCCTCATGATTCTGCTTCTGTTTTTAAAGCTTAACATATAATTAAGTTCCTCAGTACAGCAAAATCAATATTCGTAATGGATTAAAAAACGTTGAAGTCCAACACATGGAAACTATTTAGCTGCTTTCTGTTTCCCAGTACAAAAGTATGTGATAATTAAAATTTATTCAACTCTATTTTCTACTACTAATTATTTTGTGACTTTGAGAACTCACATTTATTCCACTTTTGGCCTTTGAGGAACTGGTTTCAATTAGTGATTTAAATTCATTTTCAGTGCTACAAGGAACACTGTTCTTTCCCAGATTATGTCAATCCAATCCTAAAAATGAATGTCATGAGTACCACTTCTCCATTTGTCTCTTAATTCTACACTGCATGATTATATAACTTAACTATATACATAAAGTAGTCTCTTCTTCCTCACACACATCATTCCATCATTTCTTTAGTTACCTTTTCCTAAGTTTCTAAAATCATATTCTTTCGCTAATAAATAGCATTGTAATAATTAGCTTACATGCTTTTTCGCCTTGAGGAATTTGTTAGGACTAGTGCACAATTTAGCAAGTCTATTTAAGGCAAGCTTATAAAAACTACAGAATAAACATTTATTCAATTTCTAAGCACATTTTAAAAGAATTACATAAGTGATTTCAAAGCTCTAGCAATAATTTTAACATGACATTTTATATTTCAGCTTTGATTTAAATAAATTATATTAAAACTATATTATAGTTAATGTATAATTAATGTAAAACATTAATAACTTTATGATTAACTTAAGGTAAATTCTTAAAACCTTTCATAGTAGTTAAGTGCACACCACTATGGATGTGTATACACTGTGTCTATTGTGTGGACTTGGGACCATCATTTTTAAAAAGACTTACATACACAAAGATATAGAGAATGAGGTTGAAACTTACTTTGGTCACCATAACCACCACAAAGTTTTTCTCATCAATTTTATATTCTTTGAGAGCAGTATCATCATTGAGGATTTTGCCTAATACAGTAAGAGAAAAATACATCATTTAAGGCACAGTAATCTTTCCCTTATACATAAAACAACTTTCTACTTGAAATATGAATTTCGGAAATACTAAAATATGAATCACCAACATAAATTCTATCAGTACTTTTCCCCCCAAAACACCAATCAATCAAGATAAAAATAAAAAAACTCATAAGTGGCAGGGCATGGTGGCTCACAGTTATAATCCCAACACTCTGGGAGGCTGAAGAGGGAATATAGCTCCCGGCCAGGAATTTGAGACCTGCCTGGACAACATAGCAAAACCCTGTTTATACAAAATAAAAATAAAAAATTCAAAGTTAGCCAGGCATTTGTGGCACATACCTATGCTCCTAGCTACTTGGAGGCTGAGGGAGGGGGATGACTTGAGCCCAGGAGTTCAAGGACACAGCGAGCCATAATCGCACCACTGCACTCTAGCCTGGGTGACAGAGCCAGACCCTCCCTCCAAATAAATAAAACTGAAAGCCATAAACATCTGACTAAAAGATGCCAAACTTATATAGTGTATATAATATTAACAATCAGTTTTTTACAAATCTATTACTTAATTATATAACTTACTGGGCAAGGAAACATGAAAAAGGCCATGAAAAGGAGATCATGAAGATAAAGAAAATTCAATAATTTGATTGCACAGGGGTCCTCTGGAAAATAACCTACATTCTTTTCTGGTATGAAAAAGGGGAGAGGAATAAATTTCCTGCTCCCCAAAATACTGATGCCTGATAAATCAGATACTTAAAAGTATTTCAGAAAATGACATGATATCTAAGAAAGTGCAAGATGCTACAGAACTCAAAATGCACGAAGAAGTACACAAGACTGTGGTCATGTTGAAGGTAGGTAGGTAGGACTCCCTGATGTTTCCTGTTCCGTGAATTTAGTCTTCCATCTTTAAAAAGCTATTGAATCAAAAGATACTAACATTAAGACAGAAAGGAATATAGTCAGGAATGAGAAAACAGGTCAAAGTCACAAACTGGAAATTTGAATTTTATGCCTGCTTCTTTAGGTTCTGAATTCTGACCTATAAAAATAATGGGACTGAATCATCACATTAGCATTTCCTCCAGGCTGTATCAGTTTAGGAAACACTATTCAGAAAAAGAGAAGAATCCATGGGCGGGTCAAACACCCACCTTACCAACATCTACAATGAAAGTATTTTCTCTACTAAATTTGGATATCGAGTGTATTTTTAACATACATTTTCCTGTTTACTAGGGAGGCTAAATTTATCATTCCTATTCTTATCCTTTGTTGCTTTATTGGTCATCTTTTCCTTACTAATTTCTAAGAATTCTTTAAATAATCTGATTATTATCTTTCTTCTTGTGTCTTTCTGTGCAATGTGTTTTCTGTATTCTTCAGTTTTCGTTAAAATTTAATTTTACAGGAATGATTCCAAGCACACCAATAGTAACTAACACAATCAGTATGAATGGTTTCAATTCAGTTTTTTAAAAAAAGCTCAGTTTGATTAAAAACACGAAAGCCAGTTACATGATGCTTACAAAAGATAAAACTAAACAAAACAAACACCATTTGATGGAAAAACACATGGGGCAAATGTGAATAAAGAGAAGATTGAATATTAATATATTTAAATGACTGCTCTTTCACTGCTTTTATTTGTACAATCATTTTTCTGACAATCAATTTGAATACACTACAATTTGTAAGATAACATTTCTAAAAGATTATCACTATAAGCAAGACATGGCATGTTAATTTTAATATTTAATTCATACCTGCATAAATTAATTTTTGACCTGCTACCGGAAAGGCATCTTTCCCCTTTTCAGATTCAATCTTCTCTTTCAGTGCTTTCACCTATAGGAAAAATAAAGATTTTTTTTTTTTTTTTTTTTTTTTTTTTGGAGAAAGTCTAAACAAAAAATGACAATCCAGAATCTGAATAAATAATGGAAGACAAAAAATTATATACATAATTATTAATACTTCCAAAACATCAAAGATTGTTTCTCCAATTTATATCAAAAGATTCAACATTAACTCACATTATTAGGGCATGATAGGCATAAACTTTAAAACCATCTAATACACATAGGTTCTTTAAAATTTACTAGTTGATTTCATTAATTTAAAACAAAGTTTCCAACATCAAAGTTTTGATTTACATAATGTTTGTGGGTTTATTTCCCACAGAGCAAGAAAATAAAGCTCGATCACCTAAAATGTCTAAGAAATAAAACAGTCTCATCAATAAGAATACTTCAATGTTAAAGGTTAAATTGTGAATGTTAAAAGGCAAATGATTCATTTTAAGAGTCTTATATTTCATTACAATCACCAGGGGGACTTTACAAAGACCAATTAAAACATAATCTCTGAGGGTGAGATCTTGACATCAGTATTTTTAAAAAGCTTTACAGGTGGTTCCAAAGTTCAGCCCAGGCTGAAAATCACCAGACGACTTCAATGCTCTTAAACAAGTAGCTTAGCTTCTCTCAGCATCAGTTTCATCTATAAGAGGAGCTGGAATCCATGACCTTTACAGTCTCTTCAATTCCTAAAATTGTGTGACAATAGGCTCATTATAAAGTATTTGGGAAAACGAGTCTAATGGACTTCTTAACCTGTTAAGTAGGGAAGCATAGGAGTAAAAAAAAAAACAAAAAAAAAACCGCGGAGATGACTTTCCCATGTGCCTTAATATAACTATTTTCATTACTTTACACTGATAATCCTGAAATGGGTTAGCAGCATCATTGCTATTCTGATGTTTCCCGAAGTAGAAATCCATCGCAAAAATCTCAATCCACTATTTTCCACTGTTCCCCATTTCAAAGGTAAAACCAACACAAGTAAAATCTTCTTAAAGCCAAACATGAGACTTGCAAAGGAAAGTAAAACAGTGTCAGTCTTCTCAGTGGTTTGTTGTTGTTACTGTTATTTTGGCACATATTTCTGCAGAAAACATTAATACTTATAATAAATTTATTATATTTAAATGAAAATTAATAGAGTTTGTTTTAATTTATAATACAGTAAACATTAATAAATGTTAAGTACATTGGGCCAGGCAGCTCACGCCTGTAATCTCACCACTTTGGGAGGCTCCGGTGGGAGGAAAACCTGAGGCCGGGAGTTCGAGACCAGCCTGGCCAACGTGGTGAAACCCTGTCTCTACTAAAAATGCTAAAAAATTAGCCTAGTGTGGTGGTACACTCCTGTTATCCCAGCTATTGGGAAGGCCAAGGAACACAAATCACATGAACCCTGGAAGCAAAGGCTGCAGTGAGCCAAGATCACGCCACTGCACTCCAGCCTGGGTGACAGAGTGAGAATCTGTCCTAAAAAATAAACTAAATAAATGTAAGGACATCAACAAAAGTCATTTTGGAGCACTCAATAACTTATTTAAATGTAAACAAGTCTTGAAACCAAATCATTTGAGGACTGCTATCCCTACATGCTAAAAAAGACTTCCCAAGAAGTGATAGCAGCGCATGAGTGGAACACTCAGTGGTGAATGGTAAACTTCCTTTCAAGCTTTTTTGTTTACAGAGAGACAAAAGCATACAATACTTGCAAGTGTGATTATTTGGTGAAAACTACAAATAAATTACACATCAAGTGTATCTCTATGCACAAACCCAGTTCTCAAAACAATACATAGTGGTTTGGCATTGAGTGGGTGCTTCCTTTTTCTGTTGATGAATAAATCAACAGAGTATAAACATATGTGAAGAAAAAAAGACACATATGAAGCAACAAATAAAAGAAAATAAGCAGAAATATCTCATTCTTGACAGGTTAGAATGAGGTAAAACGTCTCAGATTTCAAAAAGCCTAAATAATGGACTCTCTAGCTTTATACATCAAAAATGAGGGAGAAGAGGAGAAAAGGAAAAAAGCCCCACAAATTAAAGAAAACCTGAACCAAAAAAGGACCTTTAATCATTAACTACTAAATAACTTTTGTTTCATAGAAATCATAACTGATTAAACAATATTAAGGGTGGGCATGGTGGCTTACACCTATAATCCCAGTACTTTGGGAGGCCAAAGCAGATGGATCATTTGAGGTTAGGAGTTTGAGACCAGCCTGGTCAACATGGCAAAACTCTGTCTCTACTAAAAATAGTAAAATTAGCTGAGCATGGTGGCACATGCCTGTAATCCTAGCTACTTGGGAGGCTGAGGCAGGAGAACTGCTTGAACCCGGGAGGCGGAGGTTGCAGTAAGCCAAGATCACGTCATTACAATTCAGCCTGGGCAACAAGACTCCAACTCAAAAACTAAAAAGCAAAACAAAACAAAAAACACCCAACACAGAGTATTAAGAACAATGGGAACTCCAAAATACCTGTACGATTTGGCTAAAGAAATAATCATAGACTAAACACTAAAAGTTTATTCAACAAAAAAGGAAAATTAACAGGGTAAACATACAACTAAAACAGGAAAAACGGACAAATAATAAAAAGAAAAAAATGACAAAGAGAAAAGGCAGCTGGGTGCAGTGGCTCATGTCTGTAACCCCAGCACTTTGGAAGGCCGAAGTGGGCAGATCATTTGAGGCCAGGAGTTCAAGACCAACCTGGCCAACATGGTGAAACTCCGTCTCTACTAAAAATACGAAACTTAGCTGGGCATGGTGGCACACGTCTGTAATCCCAGCTACTTGGGAGGCTGAGACACAATTGCTTGAACTTGGGAGATGGAGGCTGCAGTGAGCCAAGATCACGCCACTGCACTCCAGCCTAAGTGATAGAGTGAGACTGTCTCAAGAAAAAAAATAAAAGAAAAAAGAGAAAAGGCACAAATTTTTACACTAATAAAAAAATTGGACAAAGGACAGACAATTCACAATTACACAGTCATAACACAGAAAAGCTTAACCTCATTAGTAACCAAACAAAATTTTTTTTTTTTTTTTTTTTGAGACAGAGTCCTGCTCTGTCACCAGGCTGGAGCACAGTAATGCAGTCGCGGCTCACTGCAACCTCCACCTCCCGAATAGCTGGGACTACAGGTGGGTGCCAAACGCCCGGCTAATTTTTGTATTTTTAGTAGAGACGGGGGTTTCACCATGTTGGCCACAATAGTCTTGATCTCTTGACCTCCTGTGATCCACCCGCCTCCGCCTCCCAAAGTGCTGGGATTACAGGCGTGAGCCACTGCACCTGGCCCAAACATAAATTTTGATGCCTCATATTATTAATCCAATAAACTTTCACACTGGAAAGATTGTTTTGAGTAAGTCTTGTCATTAAAAGTGAAGAGACACATTCTCAGAATAAGAAAGTATCAAATGACCCAAAATTTTTCAGGGCAATATGCCAAGATGCCTCAACATTTTTAAGGTGGTGGGGGAGGTACAGGGATTTGACCCAACAGTATCACTTCAAAGAAAGTAACTAAACCAGACTTTAGAACCAGGTTCACTGACCTGTCTAAAATTCTGGCATTGCTCCTTTACCTTGAACACAACAATAATTGTTACTTACAATCCGTTTAACTCATCTATCTAAACTCACGGAACACAGGCTGAATTTTGTCATCCAAAAACCACTCCATCTTTAAAATTGTAAGTGAACAGTCTTCTGTTCCTACCGCTCTTAGCAATTGTTCACTACACTTGCTCTTGAGCCTCCTTAAGACTTGGTCCCTAGAGTCTCTACTTTCATTTCCATCTTCACTATCAGCTCTATTTTGCTTAGACAACACTGTCATTGCTCCTATCACCTTCTTTGTAGTATCAAAGACTTCCTTGTCTTTCTGCTGCTCCTGACAGGCAAAATTCTGTATTTGGACCAACACCATTTATTTCGATCAGTACTTAACTCCTAAAATTTACTCCAACCACTCTGTGGTGTCTCATTCTCCTATCTCAACTTTTACCTACGAGACTGCCTATCTACATTTACACCCCATTTTCTAAATGCTAGTGGAGAAAAGGATACACTAAATTCTCTGTTCCCCTGCTTAGCTCTCTTCTCCATCCTCCACAAGGATATTTCAAATTGGTACCCTAAATCTGATTCCCAAGACCCTCTCCCACTCTCTACAGGTGACCACTTTGTACCTTATTAAAAACAGAAGACAGAGGAACTTATTTTCAACTTTCTGCTTAACTTTGTTGCATCCAGACCCATCTACATCTCCTTTTCACCTATTAAATAATAGTATCCCTTTCTTTCAAACCCAATTCTTTCCACCGGTCCTCTGGTTCTCCTCCAAATATTTTTCAGTATCTTACTAAATTCATTATATTTCCTATCTCCCCCAGCTTTTTCAGCCTCTCTGTCAGCTCACTTTCATTCACATTTAGACCTAACTATCATCTTAAAAAACAAAACACTTAACAACCTTGTCTCCTCCTTGACTCTCTCCCCTTAATCTAATTCTTCAAAAATGCAAATACACACATTGTCTTCACTTAATCATAATCCCAAACCGACTACTCAAAAGAGAGCAATACTGTGCTAATAAACAAAAACATGAAATTTGTTCTCATTTTGCTTATTTTCTTTGGTAGTCCTCCCCCAACCCCGTGGCCATTCCATTAACACTGCTCTTTAGCAACATCGCTGAATTCTGCAACATCATAAAACACTTAAATGCCTCTTTAACATATTTTTTTTTCACTCTCCGTAGAGATTGTCAAAAATTGCCAATGCCGACTATATTTCAAGTCGTCATGGCGGGGTACTGGGAAAAGTTTTCAATGAGCAATAATCATGCCTCGGATAAATCTCATTGGCGATGATACTGCCACTGCACTGCACAAAGCTCATAAGACACTTCTTAATTCTCGCCTATCTTACTCTTGCCATGTGTAACAGCACTGACCTGTCCCACCTTTACATACCACCATCCCTTGGCTTCCATGATGCCGTACCTTTGGTTTTCCTATCTCTCTGCTCACTGCTTCACGAAATCCTCTTCCCTGGCCAGCCTTTAAGTATTACTTAGACTTCCAGGAGAATCTACTGTATCTACTTCTAGTTTTAATAACGATGCAGATGTCGTCTGTTATTTCTAGCCCAGGTCTCTCTCCTCAACCTTCATTTATGCACACTTAACTCTCTACTGAACACCTTCACTGGATGCCCTAGAGGCATTTAAACCATAATGTATTTGTGGAAGAACTGTGTCTAAATTAGTTTGTCTAAATCACCCCTAACACAACCAAATTGAGCATATTTTAAAATAGGTTAGCAAGAAAGACTGCCTTCTTTCTGGATGCTTCAAAGGCAGAGATAGGAACTTAGCACAAGGTTTCTCTTGGAAAAGACATGGCCCATAATAGATGCAATTACAACTCCTCCAACTGTGCTGAACCCCACGCCAATGCTCCCATTCCAGTAAGCCATTTCAAGAGTGAATATAAACCTGAGCACCATAGTCCCAGTATATAACCAGGGCTAGAACTTCCATTGTGATGCTTATTCCCTCCTACATAAATAATGGTGGTTTATTCCACTAGAGACAAAGGCATGGTTAACATTCAAGAAATCAGACCTTTTTCTAGCTACTTAAATCTCTCTTACAAAATTATGCATTTAAAAATAAAAATGTACTCAATGTAACATTAAACATTATGGGCATGGTTTTTCTTTTTTCCTCCAAAGGAAAACAATCATAATAGTGTATTTAAAAGTGCCACCACACAGCTAAACTTACCGTCTAATTATTTCCTAATGTGAGCACTACCGTGCAATCTCTGGTGCACTGGCACTATTCTAGTTCAGGCCAATGACCATTAAAAGTAGTCATTTCTCCTGTAATCCCAACAGTTCAAGGTCTGTCTGGTCAACATAATGTGCCACCATCTCAAAAAAAATGTTTAATTAGATGGGTGCCCACTTATAGTCCCAGTTACCTTGGGAGGCTGAGGTGAAAGGACTGACTGAGCCCAGGAGTTCAAGGTTAGAGTGAGCTATAGCCCTGTCAGTGTACTCTAGCCTGGGCAACTGGGCAAGACCCTGCCTCTTAAAAAAAAAGTAGTTTTCTTTCAACAAATTTAGGTCATGCATGAGACATCAAAATAGTATCTTGCAAATCATACTCCTATGATAGTATAATGGGCTGCCATGTCAATCTTCTTACACAGCACTTTGCATAAGATTTCTAGGCTACTGCTTGTTAATTAGGTCAGCAACTGCATATTCCATATAACAGTTTGCTCAACCTTCCAGTATTATTTTTCCTTATTTTTGTAACTATGTTATTTCTTATCACTGTTGTAACTACATACCGTAAAAAGAATTGTGTAAAGTTTAATGGGTAGCCCTGAAATATAAAATCTGAATAAAAGCTAATGTATGCTATGTACTTGCCATATGCCAGGCAGTGTACTAAGGGCCTCACAATAATTAACTCTTTTAATCGGTATGATAGCTCTATAAGGTTATAGTAGCCAGCATCAAAGATAGCCCTCAATGACTCCCATCTCCTGGTATTCAAGCCTTTGTACATACCCTTTGCATACTTAATTATGGCTAGTCCACAAGAACAGTAAGATACTGCTGAATTAAAAGTGTGTGACTTCTGAGCCTGGTTTATATATAAAAGCCATTGTTTCTATTTTGCTCTCTTGGATCACTCACACTGGGAGAAGCCAGCCACAATGTCATGAAAACACTAAGGAATCCTGGGGAGAGGCCCATATGGGGAAGTGTGGAGATTCAGTCAGGATGGGGGGACAAATTTTAGTTATAGAGAATATACACAACCCTTTTGGAAGGCCTAAGGGTTTTTACCATAATACTTAGCTGAAGGCAGACTTGTCCTCTTAAATAAAGAGTAGAGGCCGGGCACGGTGGCTCAAGCCTGTAATCCCAGCACTTTGGGAGGCCGAGGCGGGTGGATCATGAGATCAAGACCATCCTGGTCAACATGGTGAAACCCCGTCTCTACTAAAAATACAAAAAATTAGCTGGGCATGGTGGCGCGTGCCTGTAGTCCCAGCTGCTCAGGAGGCTGAGGCAGGAGAATTGCCTGAACCCAGGAGGCGGAGGTTGCGGTGAGCCGAGATCGCGCCATTGCACTCCAGCCTGGGTAACAAGAGCGAAACTCCGTCTCCCCCACCCCCAAAAAAAAAAAAAAAAGAGTAGAAAAAAAGGAGTGTGGGGCATTTATCTAACTTGTTTACCCAAGTGGTCCTATAAACTAATCCTTACTCATTCCGGATGGTTCTCTTGGGGGGAAGTCAACCAGGGATATTACCCCACTAATGGTGTTTGCTTTAGGCCTCAGAACCTGGCCTTTAATCTATACCCTCTAGTGTTAACTCAACACCTTTGTCATTTAATGTGTGCTGGCCTTTAATCATTAACCCTAAGTGTGTTGACTTAGAGCCTCTGTTATTAAATCTATACTGAATAAAATGCCTGAAGGGGCAGCTAGTAGGGGCCAGTGGCTGCTATCTCTTTACAGCACTCTCTTCCAGCATACTTGTTCCCTGTGTTCCGTGTCTGAGTGAATTTATTCATCCTCATTAGGTCAGGGCCTGCAGGACTGGCAGGTGGTGACCCTGACAGGAAGGTACTGAGGCCTCCGTCAAGAACCTTCACCAAGTTGTTAGCCATTGATGAAGTCACTTTCAGTGGGAATCATCCAGCCAATCAGGCCTTTAATGCACAGAATGAAGCCCTTAATGCAACTTCATGAGACTCTGAAAAACCACAGAGCTAAAATATCCCTGAATATCTGACTCATAGAAATTATCAAACAGTAGGCCGGGCGCGGTGGCTCAAGCCTGTAATCCCAGCACTTTGGGAGGCCGAGGCGGGTGGATCACGAGGTCAAGAGATCGAGACCATCCTGGTCAACATGGTGAAACCCCGTCTCTACTAAAAATACAAAAAATTAGCTGGGCATGGTGGCGCGTGCCTGTAATCCCAGCGTCTCAGGAGGCTGGGGCAGGAGAATTGCCTGAACCCAGGAGGCGGAGGTTGCGGTGAGCCGAGATCGCGCCATTGCACTCCAGCCTGGGTAACAAGAGTGAAACTCCATCTCAAAAAAAAAAAAAAAAAAAAAAAAAAAAGAAATTATCAAACAGTAAATGTTTACTGTTTTAATTAACTAAGGGGTAATTTGTCACGCAGTAATAGGGTAACTGGTACACAGGTAGCTACCATTATCCTCTTTTACTGATGGGGACACAAGGCAGATGAAATAGAAAGGTCAAATACATAGGCTCTGGAGGTAGAGTACCTAAATTTGAATCCTGGCTACTCCTATGGAAGATGGTATTTGTACATAACAAATATTGTTAAAATTTGTGAGCACTGACCAGGCATTTTTTAAGGCAATCTGCTACACTTTGACCAAATAATTCCACATCTAGAAATCAATGCTAGAGATGCTCATGTAAGAACTTCAAAGACAAAGGTGCAAAGTATGTGTCCTACACTGTTGTTTGCAATACTAAAAATTGAAAGCAACCCTAAACATCCATCAAGGGGAAAGAGAAAAATGAATTAATGCACATACATTTATTAGAACACTATGCAATATAATGAAATATTTGTAACTATCTTTGAGGAAAACACCTAGTTGCTAAGCAATTAATTTTTTAAAACAGCATAACTGTGTTCACTCATTACGTGTAAATATATTTTTTAAAAGGACTAGAGGGATATACAGAGTCTACAGTGGTTACTTAGACCAGGGGCAAAAGCCTTTTACATTTTACTATATATACTTTATTTACTATAACAAGCCTGAATTATTTGAGTAATTTAGGAAGGCTTTCACATTTTACTATATATACTTTTACTATATATACTCTATTTACTTTAACAAGCCTGAATTATTTGGGTACTTTAGGGAAAACTGGAGTTTCAAAGAGAAAAAAGAGATTTATTTCATTTAAAAGAAAAAGGTCTAAGGCAGTTCTAATACTACATGGCTTAGTTAATTAAAAAATAATAGCAACTAAATTTTGGCAATCAACAATCAGCAAAATAAAGGAGATTCCTAAAGCCAAATATCTTTACTAAAGGATTTCTTATGTTTACACTGCAGGCAATGCTTTTCGTTTTTTGGTTTTTTGGTTGGCGTCCTTCCACTTGAGAAACTGGTATAGGCACCAGAGTTATTTCCTGAATTTCTGTCCCAAGGAAGGTTCCTGCTAATTCTACAAATACAAATTTGATTTTAAAAATGTCAGTTGACTTCAGTACCAACAGGTAAAGTCTCCTCACTGGACCTAAGGAATAAAGTAATTTGGTACAAGAGATTTTTATAATTGAAACAATAACCAACAGTATAAACATTAATTATGTGAGGAAGAGGCAGACACTAAACAAAGGCAATCCTCCAATTGGGGTTATGATCCAAAGGCTATTTATCATCTTACATACATGATTTGAAATCCAAAACCCATTTTTCCCACAGAAACTATCTAAAATGGTATTTAGACTTTTAAGCCAACCTATACATGCTAATTTAATCTATTCTAAAATATATTCCTAACAGTATGATTCCAACAAGGCCAAAAGAAATATAAGAATTTGAAAACTGACTAAGCAGAATTCACAAGATACCTGTAACTTCTAAAGTTTCTATATCGGCAAAGAATGGATCGCTCCAGTGCACTAGCAAAAACAAGGCGCCTACCTAATTCAACCAGAAGTGTGTGGGGAATAATAGGTGAGAACAATTTTATCTACCTGTTTAAGGCTCTAGGATCTATTCATGTATTACCAGTCACTTGTAGCTGGTCTACCTCCTCTGCTGAAATAAGTTTACATAATGTTTAAGAAGTTTATAAAGTTCATTCAGTTGTAAAATTAGCTTTCATGACACTACAAAAGACATTTATTTATCTAAACTTATAGGGAACAGATGGGGTAGGGTAGTGTCCTTCAGTAGAATTCACTGTGCCACAGTAGGCTTAAATTTAGCAAATTTCTTCCAGAAATTAACCGGAATCCTATGCAGTATCTATCACAGCAGGACCTTGTTCACTGCTTTTACACACTGTTCAAAATTGCTGATTATGTCAAGCTAAGAGAATGAAAAGATTTCATTCATAGAAACCTTTTTCAGAAAGGATAGTGAGAAGAATGATCAAAACAAAAACTGATGAAAGGATTTATTTAAAAGCTGCAAAAGTTATTTCTAATTTCACAATTCACTAAATATTTCCATGCCTTTGATCTTACCTGATTTTCACTACCGTTAGGAAAGCAGGTCAATTATTATTACTCCCGTTCTAATAATGAGGAAATATATATATATATATATACACACTATATATATATATATATATATATATATATATATACACACAAAATATATATATATGTATATTTTGTAAGTATTGTGCTAGGCCAGGCACAGTGGCTCACACCTGTAATCCCAGCACTTTGGGAGGTAGAGGCAGGTGGATCACCTGAGGTCAGGAGTTCAAAACCAGCCTGGTCAACATGGCAAAACCCCATCTTAACAACAAAAAAAGTATCGTGCTTAAGGACAAAGCACAAGTACAAAGGTGGAGGGAATCCCTTTTATGAGCAGTATGGTGGATCTGAAAAGAGCAAGATGTGGAAAAAAGTAAACAGAATTGAGAGATACTCCTGAGTTTTGCTTGAAAAGCAGGGAAACAGGGCAGTAACTAAAGAGGGATGTGGAGACAAGGGAGTGTATCATTAAGATGAGGAAAAAATGTCTGTATACTCTAGAAATGGGAAAAATCAGTGATACAGAAGAGAAAGAAGATTTGATGGAGTAACGTCTTTCACATATGACAGGGGATGAAGTACAGTGGAAAAGTGGAGAGCTGGGCGCGGTGGCTCACACCTGTAATCCCAGCACTTTGGGAGGCCGAGTCAGGTGGATACGATGTCAGGAGTTCGAGACCAGCCTGGCCAACATGGTGAAACCCTGTCTCTATCAAACATGTAAAAAAATTAGCCGGGTGTGGTGGCACATGCCTGTAATCCTACCTACTCAAGAGGCTGAAGCAGAAGAATTGCTTGAACCAGGGAGGCGAGGTTGCAGTGAGCCAAAATTGCACCACTGCACTCCAGCCTGGATGACAACTGCAAGATAAAAAAGAAAGAAAAGAAAGGAAAGAAAGGAAGAAAGAAAGCATGTAAAGTGGAAGGACTGGCCTTTGATAGCACCATCTACAATTCAGAACTACCTACAGTAAGAGGAGGCTAGCAGATAGGTAGCTACGGTAGGACCTTGTTGACATTCTGTCTTGATTACTTCTAAATTCTCAATCAAATAAAAACTAGGGTCATCAAGTGAAAATAAGGAGGGCAGATGATATGAAACTGTCCTGTGGCAGTGGAAGAGTGACTGGACTAGTAAACTGTAAGATTGTCAGGTGCTGCACACTAAGGACCCAATTAAGGGTAATGTTCATGAATTTAAGCGAGACAAGTCAAAGTGGCTACAGGTGCATCTCTGGCTGCTCAGGTGCAAGTACAAACATTGAGGTCAATTTAATCACATTTGAGGTTTTCTAAGCAAGAACAACGGAAGGAAAGTGAGACCACATTGCCAAGCCCTGTTAATATTATTTCAAACTTACATACTCCATAGCTTAGTACTTTCAGTACTAGTATTCTCATTTCATAGAAGAGGACCCACCAACAGGCATCTATTCAGGAACTTGCCCGAGGTCACAAAGCAAGTGGCACAGCCAACTATACCCCTCAAAACATGCCCTAATTCCAACTACTTCTCTACATCTCCACTCCTACTACCCTGGTTCAAGCTCCAATTACTTAAAACTACTGCACAAGCCCCCTAACCGATCTCTCCGCTTTTCACTCTTGCCCACCCCACAGTGTCAAAGTAACCTTTAAAAATCCTAAAAGTAGTATTTCTCTGTTGGGTGTGCTGGCTCGTGCCTGTAATCCCAGCACTTAAGAAAGCCGAAGCAGGAAGGTCACTTGAGGCTAGGAATTGGAGATGCCTGGGCAAAACATCAAGACCCCAACTCTACAAAAACTAAAATTAGATGGGCATGGTGGCATGCATCCATAGTCCCAGCTACTGGGGAGGCTTAGGGTGGAGGATCACTTGAACCCAGGAGTTCGGAGATGCAGTGAGCTATGATCACGCCACTGTACTCTGGCCTGTGTGACAGGGCAAGACCTTGTCGAAAAAGGAAGGGAAGGAAGGAAGGGAAGGGACAGAAGGGAGGGAAGGAAGGGAGGAGGGAAAGAAGGGAGGAGGGAAGGAAGGGGAGGCAAGGAGAAGGAAGGAGAGTAAGGGAGAGAAGGAAGGGAGGGAGGGAGAGAGGGAAGGGGGGAAGGGGGGAAGGAGGGAAGGAAGGGAAGGAGGGAGGGAGGGAGGGAAAAAGAGAAAAGAGAAAAGATTTCTGTCCTGCTTGTAAATGTTTCCAATTTTACCTTGAAAACCCCTAGCCTACAAGGAATGCTCTGGCCACTTGCCTAACTCATTCTTTTATCTCTTACCCATCACCTTAGCAATGAGGCTTTTTTTTTAGTTCCCAAAACACATTCTTAAACACATTCTTTACCCCAGCAGTTCCCTACAGAAAATATTCTTCTCATCCTGTGTGCTCATTTTTATTCAGCTCTCAGCTTAAAATGTCACCTTATTCAGAAAGACCTTCAGCGACTAGTTAATTTAAAAGTAGCCACCCAGTGAAGTATTATCACATACTTTATCCTATTTCAACTTTCTACATAGGACTTAACATTACCTGGTTTTTAAAATTTGTTTTTTGATGGTTTTATCCCACTAGAATGCATACACCATCACAGCAGGGCCTGACCACTAAGTACACAGCAAATATTTATTAAATAAACGAATCAACATGCAAACACTCTACATTGGGGGATCACACTCGCTAGTTCACCAAAAGAAATATTCAATTCATTCAAAGATCTTCACTAAATGCTTACTGTGTGCAAGGCATCAAAACGGCAAAAGTCTGGCAAAAAGTGTACTAGATTTCTCAGTTTCTTCCTGTGTCTTGTTCTACCAATATGCCGAGGACTTTTAATTTTGCCTGTGATAAATTTTAATATTTACTACTTATTGCATTAATAATCTAGGAAACTTCTATAATTTGAAACTAGCATGACTATATTAAAAATATAACAAACCACCACAGGAATAATAAATGATAGCTAGTAAGTAAATCACTAATAAATGATGGCTAGTAAATACTGTATAATACAGGAGTACTAAAGCTAGATACACACACTTTTTTTTTCTTTTTTTTTGAGATGGAGTTTCACCCTTGTTGCTCAGGCTGGAGTGCAATGGTGCTTCTCAGCTCACTGCAACCTTCTCCTTCAGGGTTCAAGCGATTCTCCTGCCTCAGCCTCCCAAATGGCTGGGATTACAGGCATGCGCCACCGTGCGCAACTAATTTTGTATTTTTAGTAGTGCGACAGGGTTTCACCATGTTGGTCAGGCTGGTCTTGAACTCCTGACCTCAGGTGATCCACCTGCCTTGGCCTCCCAAAGTACAGGGTAAAGTAATATTTCGTAACAATCACATTATAGAGATAAACCACAAAATGAGGTAATTCTTCACAGCACACTAATATGCTATTTATAGATATTAAAATAGTATCTTTAAAATTCTTAGCAAAAAAAATCCAATGTATATGCACAGTTTTAATGTCACTTGTATAGTAATCCAACCCCATTTCAGCTTTTGCATTTAAAGTCTCATCTCAAATTTACTGAGTTTTTAGTTATTCAAAGCAAACAGTGCCCAGAGTTAGACTGCAGGATTAATTTGTACACCACATGCTCTTTCTTGTTGTCATTTCATTGATGCAATAAAATGCTGCACTGTATTTTTTTTTAAACTTAAAAGGTTTATTCTTAAATAAACCTTTTATTTAAGTGGCTTTAACCAACAGCAATATAAAAAACTAAGTGACTATGAAATTGAGCTTAAAAACTGTATTCCATGTCCCTCTAAATGTCCATCACACCACTAAACTTCAGAATTTTAAAGAATTTCAGAGAAGCAGTGGTCTATTACACATCTCACAATGCTTTAATATGTAGGCTACTTAAATGTCTCCCATAATTTTTAAAGAAGACAGACAGACCACCACATAATGAAAAAAAATCTAGCAATGGTCTCCCTACTGCATACATACCACCTTCTCATTTTGTTTCTGCATTGTTTGAATATTTTATAAGAAGGTTAGCATTACAATTGTAAAAATATCTTTGTAAAGGTTAACACTAAAGACAGTGGTCATGTAACGTATCACGGCAATAGTCAAGTAAATGGTACAAAATGCCTAATAAGTCTTAAGAAAGTTTTGTTAGTTAAAACTAGAGCAAATAAAAACACCTTAAAACAAATTATCTTGTTTTTTCCACTTTGTATATCCCCTACTCTATAGCCATGCACTCTAAGTCAATAAAGCTCCCAGATGCCCCAGACCACGTTCTACAGGTCCCTGTACTCCTCCAGTTCTGCCAGCAAAGCTCACTAAACATTTACTTGTTCAACAAATGAATCAGTCCCATGATTCCCCTTATCGCACGGTCCTTTCTTCCATTTTTGCTCACGCTCATCTCAAGTTCATAAGAGTTTCTATACTGACTACGTAAGTTACTAAATTTCCTTGGTTCCTCCCAGGTAAAAATTAAACAAGGACAAACCTCTGAGCAGAACAAAAATGGGTCTCAGTAAGATCCTATCTTGTCTTTTTAGATCTACTTCTAATATCCTTGGTTACCCAGTTCTCACAACAACTTAGAAACAGGACACTTAGTGTTGCCCTATTAAATATAATTTTCACTGTTTCTTTTCTTACTGGAAGTCTGAGGTGTCGTATCAAAAATAAATATTAATTAAAATCCACTACATAGAATTGAAACAGTTGTCTTGAAAAAATTTCCTAAAGTCATTAAAATAAAAACTGACAAGTCATTAAATGCAAACATTCCATATATCAGAGAAAATGCTTTAATTTCTTGCCTCAGACTAACAATATTAGTTTTTTATACTAATAGCAACAAAATTACATTTATATAAATAGCAATAAAAGCTGTAGAAGCCACTCCCTAACAATGAGCTTTTCAAAAATATTATTTCTAAAAGTATAACATACTACTTTTCCTTGGAAATAAACTGGAAAATAGCAAAAATAGTTAAGAATTTGTATAAGTTGGGTGGGGAATGGAAAAAAAATTAAAAACATTAAAAAAAAAAAAAAGAATTTGTACAAATTCAGATACAGCATTGGCTCTCAGTTAACACTCTAGGTGAAAAGTGCCTAAAACGCTAAACAAATCTTACAGAATATAAATACTTTAGTCGAGCTGTTGAAAGAGTCACTGCATAACTTCAATACACCCACAAATATTTATCAAAAAGCCACAATATTTCTTTAGGTTTCAATAATTCTAAAATCAAACTATTATAAGCTGATTAAGTTACTGTGGCACCAACATTTGTTACCGCAAAGAACCAAAGGCAAATAGGCATTTTACGTACTTTGCCTGATATCATCAAACAAACCCCATTTTAACTTTCATCCTTCAACTTATTAACGCATATTAAGCAGTAAAGAAATATTCAAGAGGAATTTGATTCTATTAGTACTGTCAGTCCACAGGGTGTTGTCAATTACTTCTGAGGACACAGAAAAGTTTCTCATGTGTAACTGATATCTCCTGTACCTTTAAGAAGTTAATCACACAGCCTACACCTACATATAAATATTTTGAAATCAAATAATTTTGTACCAAAATCGCAGAAAGGTTGGGGGAACTCTCCTTGTTTCTTAAACAAAGATGTGCAAAACTTAAGATTAAATAAGTACAACGTAACGCTGTATCTCCACTCAAAGGAATCCACTGTTTAATCGATTCCATTTACTGACCACCAAGTAAGTACAGTACATACTATTTAATCCTTACATCTCCGCAAGGCAGGTATTATCCCTATGGTACAGAGGCTGAAACTAAGCGTAATTTGCCCAAGGTCAAACCAAGTAAGTTACAAAACCACAAATGGTCAACTTAATTAACACCAAAGCCCCTGATCTCCACCCAAAATAGGAACAACTACTTTAAAAAATAGAGTTGGGCAGGAAACTGCTGGTTTAAACTTAGCATTATGACAATCTTAGCGGTGTATTCCAGAACATAAGCAGTAAATTTACACTCACGGCATTATTAGATTCTTGGCATAAAGTTGTGTTGACCTCAACAGTGTCTCTTTATGCAGTCACAAATACAGAAAAATGTATAACGTGGACTTCCGAAATGTGTAAGACTTTAACTGCAGAAGGGATTCAAAGTTGTTTTTTTTCTTTTTCCCCCCTTGAAGAGCTACTGTTTGGGGGCCTGGGGGAGTGTGGGTGAAGGGTTACAACTCCTAACAATGCCAAGATAAAGCAGAGAACTCGTTAAATCTGAAGTTCAGTTTGAGCTTGGAATGGATTTGAAGGCCTCTAATGCTAAATAAAACCTTCACCACCAAAGAGGCCTCAAAGTGGTCTACACAGGGTGTAGGTTGGGCGGCGGGAGGAAGGCAGCAGAACAATTCACTTACAAATAAAAGGGTTAACAATTCTGGGGGTAAAGGGGCAAATTCATTTTCACCACCGCACACCTCTCACTCGGCGGCAAACGAAACCTGATGCTTTTTTTTTTTTCTTAAAGCTCATCTTCTCGGGTTACCAACTCTGGGACCTAAGCGCCTAACCAGGTCCACACAGGAGTACCGGCGACGCCTACGTCTCCCTCCCCCACCTGTGCACCCACACCAGAAAGCCAGGCACCACGGCGGAGGCTGCCTGGACCTCCCCATCCCCCTCCGGCCTTGCTAGCACAAGCTCCTAGGCCCGGGCCCGCGGGCGTGCGCTCCACGCCATCTGCCACCAGGCCTTCTGCGTCCGGCCACTGCTTCCCTAGTCTACCACAAAGCCCCCGGCCAAGCCGGGAGGGTCGGCTCCGCCGCACGCCGGCAGGGCCGGGGTCGAGACCCAGACGCAGGGCCCTCACCGCACCCTCCGGGGCTTGCCCCGCTGAAGCGCGCCGCCCAGCTCGGCTCCCGGATCCTGGCGCTCCCCGCGGCCCGCACGCGGCTGCCCCCGCCCCCGGTCCGCGTGCATACCGTTTCCTCCGGGTCGATGTCTATCTTGAAGGTCTGCTGCTGGAGGGTCTTCAGGGTGACCTGCATGGTGCCGCCGCGCAGCTCTGCTGCCGGGCCTGCGCCGGGTGCTGGCCGCTGGGCGGGGTCTATGGCCTGGCGGGGCCCCGGGGTCGCCCGCGCTCCTCGGGCTCTGGGGAGGAAGGCGGTGGGGGTGGGGGCTTGTCACATTCGCCTAGCGGAGCGGCCTCTCCCCCAGCCTGTCCTCCGGCCTGCGCCGCTGTGACTGCGGCCTTCTCCGCGAGCTCGGGCCGCCGTGCCTCCTCACGCGCCAGGCGCCAGACACCGAGTCTGCAGGAGGCGCGAGGGGCTCTGCGAGTCAAGCAAGGAATCCGCTAGCTCACCACAGGATGGTGGCCGCCATCATCGTGACTCGCCGAGACGTACCCCCTCCCCCACCCGAAAAACCTTGGGGGGGGATGGGGCCGGGCGGACGAAGCGCGCAGGCGTGAGGGGGGTGCGGCGACGCTTTGCGCCGGCGCGGCAGAGGACTCCGCCCCGGAATTGGGGGCGGGCGGAAGGCGGCTCTGGAATGTCGGCGGCCTGGACCCGGATTGCGCAGGCGCGGCGTTCCTTGGACGGCTGGGGCTCTCCGGGCTTCCTCTACGCAACTATTGCCGGAGAGTTCTCTCAGTCCGCCGCCGCTCCGCCTCTTTCCAGACTCCGCCCGGCTGCCGAAGTTACGCAATCTGTAGCCCGCGAAGCGCTACGTGGAGACTCAGCAGAGTGGATGCCGAGCCCAGGAGCGGGGGAGTAATGGGGCGGAGTTTAAGTGAAAGGATGGCGGTAACCACAGCTAGGGGCCGGCCCCCGCGGGGGTCTCGCTGGGGAACTCAGCCTCCGGGTGTCTACTGATTCTTTAATCCCGCCAGCACAGGCTCCTGAGCCGGACTGCCCGTGTTCAAATTTTGTTTTCTCTCACTAGGCTTGGGACATTGGGCCTAAACAGATGGGCCGATTTAAAACGGAGGTCGGCCAGGCGTGGTGGCTCACGCCTGTAATCCCAGCACTTTTGGGAGGCCGAGGCGGGCGGATTACCTGAGGTCGGGAGTTCGAGACCATCCTGGCCAACGTGGTGAAACCCCCGTCTCTGCTAAAAATACAAAAATTTGCCGGCCGTGGTGGCAGGCGCCTGTAATCCCAGCTATTCGGGAGGCTGAGGCAGGAGAATCGCTTGAACCTGGAGGCGGAGGTTGAAGTGAGGCGAGATAGCGCCATTGCCCTCCAGCCTGGGCGACAGTGAGACTCCGTCTCAAATAATGATAGTAATTTTTTAAAAATAAAACGAAGGTCAAGTTTTGTCACACCTTGGGCAGAACTGTCCAGTGGTTCCCCGTCTAGCCCCAAGTTAAAGTCAGAGTTCTTAGAACGGATGCATTAGCCCCCTCACCTTTCCCCGCGTTGCTTTATTCTCCCCACTGGGGGATTCTAGGTTGCCCCCGCCTCAGGGCCTTCCTTTGCACTTGCTGTCCCGGCTCCCCTTCTTAAAATCCTTGCTCAGATGTTGCCTTCTTGGTGAGGTCTTCGCTGGCTGCCTTACTTAAAATCGCAACTTCCTATCTCTGTTACTGTGCTGTTTTCTTCCATATCGGGTATCCCCTTTTAATTATCATGTAATGTATGTATCTTTTGTTTCTCACCTTTCTCCCTTTCCTTTAAACCCCAGACTGAAGCTGCACTGCACAGAGGCAAAGATTTTGCTTTGTCCACCCATGAACATGGCTGGCACACTGCAGGTGCACAGTAAATATTTGTGGAGTGGGTGAATGTGCTTCCAGATCCTCAGCAGTAAAATGAGAAGAACAGTGTCACTCATTGATTATTGGAGGGGTAAGTTGAGTACTATATGTAAAATCTTAGTACCAGGATCATCATAAACAGTCTGTAAGCGGTTAACTATTAGCAGAATGTCCGTTTACAGATAAAACACTGAAGTACACAGATGTTGAGTAATGTACCTGGAATCACCCAGCCAGTAGTAAGTGGCAAATCCAGAATGTGACCTCAGGCGAATGACTCCAGAGCCTGTGTCCCAGGGTGCGCCACTCTTCCCTTCTTTTTTTGTTTTAAATATTATTTTTTTAAAGAGTCTCTGTTATCCAGGCTAGAGTGCAGTGGCACAAACACGGCTCACTGCAGCCTCGGCCTCCCGAGCTCAAGAGATCCTTCCACCTCAGCCCCTCCAGTAGCTGGGACTACAGGTACACACCACCGCTTACCAGCTGATATTTTTTGTGCAGATATACTCTCCCTATGTTACCAGGGCTGGTCTTGAACTCCTGGGCTCAAGCAATCCTCCTGACTTGGTGTCCCAAAGTGCTGGGATTACATGTGAGCCATCGCACCCAGATTTTCTCCTGTGTTTTACACTGTGCCTGTGGCACATTTGATTTAGTTCAAGTATAAAACACAGTTCTCGTCAGGCCACTAGCTCTACGACAATTACAGATTACTTCTCTGGGACAGCATCCTCACTAATACAATGTCACTGCTTGGTTTTCAGTAGCTTCTAGGAGCTTGGGTTTAATGTTTCTATGAAACTTTCCTTGACCAGCCTCCCCCTCCACTAACGTGATATTTCCCCTTTCACAGCAGGTAATTCCCTTCATAGTAATTAAATATGCATTCTTCTGCCCTCTATCTTCCTGTATATCTATTCTTAGTCACCAGGTGATTTCATCTTGGCCCTTGTTTCGAAATACCTCCCGCCTGGATCTCTCCTCTTAGCTATAGAGTTAGCCAATTGCCTAAGCAATATCTTTACTGAATATGTAACAAGCCTCTGAAACTTAATATGGCCAAAGAGAGCAACTACTTCCTCTCCCAGTTTTCCCCATCTTAGTTCATGGCCTCACAATCTACCCAGGTGCTCAGACCAAAAATCTGGTCCTCATCCCTCGTAAGTGTCTTCCTTCCTTCACCCAATCCCAGCTACCACATGCCATTTATTATCAACTCCTGTCAACCTTATTCTTCCAAGTGTATCCCCAACTCAACCTATTTTCATTGTTTCTACTTCTACAGCCCTAAGCTAATCCATCACTATCCTTCACCTGCCTCCCACCTGGTATCTCCAGTTCCACTCTTTACCCCCAACAGCCTCCCCAGCAGCCAGAGTGGCCTTTTAAACCCATAAATCAGAGCATGTCATATGTATGCTTAATATCTAATTACGTTTTAGAATAAAAGTCAAACTCTTTATGTGGCCCTGGAGAGCCCACATGATCTGACTCCTGTCAATTTCTCTGACCTCATCTCTTTCCTTCTCTCATCCTCTCCTTCACTGTCATCCATTTCCCTTTCTACCCTCACAGACTAAACTGGTTCTAGCCTAAGGGGCTTTACACTTGAGGTTCCTTCAGCTTGAAACTCTGTCTTCCCAATCTTCCAATGGCTAAACTCCTTTTCATCTTCAGGTTCCAATTTAAATTTTACCTTTTTAGAGAGGACTTCTCCAACAAATTTAATAATATATAATAAACATACATTAAGCCTTTTTTCTAGGCAAGGCACTTGCTTTTTAGGGAGAAACACTCACTCTCTTATTCACAACTGTTTTCCCAGCACCTACAACAGTACCTAGAACACAGTAGGTGCTCAATAGTGTAGGTTGACTGACTCCTAACTCAGTTGTAAACTCCATGAGACAGAGCCTGAGTCAGTCCTGTGCATCTTGTTATCTGAAGAAGCTAGCATAATGTAGATACTCTATACATATTGTTTGAAAACATGATAGTCACTTTAGTTATAATTTACAACAGTTGTAAGAAAATATGAAAATATTTTAAAACCTGGAATATGCTGTACAAAGTTATTATAATATTAAATTCTAGAACTTCCTGCCTCAACTATTATTGTCTGTGGAAAAAAAGGGATGAGAGAGATGCCTTTCCATTTATTAGTGCACGCAAAAAAAAGGGGGTTTTGTTTTTTTTTGTTTTTTGGGAGGTTTTTTTTGCTCATGGCAAAAGGAAAAAAAAGCCAATATAGAAAGGGAGGGATTGGCTGGGCATGAGGTCTCATATACTTTGGGAGGCCAAGGCAGGTGGATCACGAGGTCAGAAGTTCAAGACCAGCCTGGCCTATACGGTGAAACACCGTCTCTACTAAAAATCCAGAAAAACTAGCCAGGTGTGGTGGCGTGCACCTGTATGTAGTCCCAGCTACTCAGGAGGCTGAAGCAGGAGAATTGCTTGATCCCAGGAGGTGCAGGTTGCAGTGAGCTGAGATTGTGCTACTGCTCTCCAGCCTGGGCAATAGAGGGAGACTCCATCTCAAAAAAAAAAAAAAAAGAAAGGGAGGGATTGATTGAAAATAAAATGCCACTCCTACCTCCCTAGAAATAAGCATTGTTTTGAGTTCTTAGAAACTTTCTAGATATATAAAAGAATATTATTTCCCCAATATATTGGGAATATGAAGGGAATATGTTCTGAGAAATGTGTCAGGCAATTCTGATGTGCAAACATCATAGAATGTGCGTACACAGCCTAGGTGATATAGCCTACTACACACCTGGGCTATATGACATAGTCTGTAGCTCCCGGGCTACAAACCTGCACAACGTGCTACTATACTGAGTACTGTAGATAATTGTAACACAATGGTAAATACTTGTATATCTAAACAGAGAAAAGATGTGATTTAAAAAAAGGCATAAAAGATTTTAAATGGCACACCTTTATAGGGTGCTTATTATGAATGGAGCTTTCAGGAGTGCAAAATACTCTCGGCGAATCAATGAGTGACAGGTGTGTGACTATGAAAGTCTAAGGTGTTACTGTACACTACTATAGACTTTACAAACACTGCACACCTAAGCTACACTAAATTTATTTGTAAAATGTTTCTTTATTCAATAATATATTAGCTTGCTGTAACTATAAACTTCTAATTTTTTAACTTTTTGACTCTGGTACTTATAATGCAAACATATTGTACAGCTATACAAAAATATTTTCTTTACTTGCTCGGTAAGCTTTTTTTTTTTTTTTTTTTTTTTTTTTTTTTTTTAGACAGGGTCTTGCTCTGTCACTGAGGCTGGAGAGCAGTGGCATGATCATAGCTCACTGCAGCCTCAAACTCCTGGCCTCAAGAGACCTTACTGCCTTTGCCTCCCAAAATGCTAGAATTACAAGCACAAGCCATTGCTTGGCCATTGCTTTTTTTCTTTTTCTTTTTGTTTTTTAAACTTTTTTTTTAAGGACTAAGAAACACACATTAGCCTAAGCCTACACCAGGTTAGGATCATCAATATCACCCTTTTGTACCTTCATATCTTGTCAAACTAAAGGGCCTCAGGGTACAAAATGACATCCATGGAGCTGTCATCTCCTATAATAACAATGCCTTCTTCTGGAATACCTCTTGAAGGACCTGTGTGAGGCTGTATTACAGTTAACTTTTGTTTTATAGGTGGAAGGAGTACTCACTAAAAGAAAACAAAAAGTATAGTACAAGGCCCGGCACAGTGGCTCATGTCTGTAATCCCAGCACTTTGGGAGGCTGAAGCTGGCAGAATGCATGAGTTCAGGAGTTTGAGACCGGCCTGGGAACATGGCAAGACCCTGTTTCTACAAAAAATAAAAATAGCCAAGCGTAGTGACACACAACTGTAGTCCCTGCTACTTGGGAGGCTGAGGTAGGGGGATCACTGGAACACAGGAGGTGGAGGTTGCAGCCAGCCAAGATTGTGCCACTGCACTCTAGCCAGGGCTACAGAGTAATATTCTGTCTCAAAAAACAAAAAAGTATAATACAAACTGGATGCTGTGGCTCATGCTTGTAATTTCAACACTTTGAAAGGCTGAAATGGAAGGATCGCTTGAGCCCAGGAGTTCAAGACCAGCTTGAGCAACATAGGAAGACTTCATCTCTACAAAAAAATGTTCTTAAATTAGCCGGGCTTGGTGGTACACACCTGTGGTCTCAGCTACTCTGGAGGCTGAGGTGGGAGGATCCCTAGAGCCTAGGAGGCCAAGGCTGCAGTGAGCTGTGATGGTGCCACTGCACTCCAGCCAGAGCGAGACCTTGTCTCAAAATTTCAATTTAGTATGTTAATACATAAACCTATAATCATTTATCATCAAGTACTACATATGATACATAATTTTATGTGCCAGACTTTTATATGATTTGCACTACAATAGATGTGTTAACACCAGCATCACCACAAACACATGAGTTATACATAGCACTATGACGTTACGACACCCAAGATATTGTTAGGCATTAGGAATTTTTCAGCTCCATTAAAATGTCATGCATAGGTGTGCTTCAGCATTGACTAAAACGTCATGTAACACACGACTGTAGCTGTGGCAACAGTAGAATTTAGATGTCAATTAATTAAAATGTTTGCACAATATTTTCTGAGGTACAAAAGATAAAATTTTGTTTTGAATTTCTAGAAAAACTGCACACTGGACATGCTAGATAGTAAGACCTCTACCCCCACTCCAAAACACAAAAACCACCAAGATGAAGCTCTTGTCAGCAAGGCATTGTAGGTTAGGCCTTGAGCCTTTCTTCTAGAGCTATTGGGCCAAGATTAAATGATGGGAGGAAGGCATTAATTCCAAATGCTTGATAACAAGCATTGCTTGCATTTTTGGAAATCCATCAAATGGTTTAGGGAAGAGGCTGAGCAAGAAGAGATACAGCAGCTGCTGACTTAAAAAATCCGGGGTAAAAATGCCAGACTAGACAACTCATTCATCCAACAAATAAATTTTTTTTTTGAGACAGAGTCTCGCTCTGTCGCTGGACACCAGGCTGGAATGCAGTGGCATGATCTCAGCTCACTGTAACCATCGCCTCCTGAGTCCAAGCAATTCTCCTGCCTCAGCCACCCGAGTAGCTGGGACTACAGATGCATGCCACCATGCCCAGCTAATTTTTGTACTTTTTAGTAGAGATGGGGTTTCACCATGTTGGCCAGGATGGTCTTGATCTCTTGACCTTGTGATCTGCCCGCCTCGGCCTCCCAAAGTGCTGAGATTACAGGCGTGAGCCACCACGCTTGGCCCCAACAAATAATTTTTAAGAACTCAGTAGGAAACAGAACCAAGTCCTTGCACCCATGGAGTTTATATTTTAGTACAGTAATAAACTGATAATATGCTAAAAATAAAAACAATTGTAATACATCAGATGATAAGTACCATTTAAACAAATGTATGAAGAGGATGAATAGTGCTCTGCAAAAGGAATATTGCTTTACAAATTATTCCATTTATGTTTCAGTCTCATCCCACCCCCAGCAATGTTTTTGACTCTTTCTTTACCTGGAAATTAGCCCCAAGAAGGCTGATCTGTAGGACTACTGCAATTGGCTTTCTGTGGCATCGGTGCAGGAGACAGGTTTGAAGGAGGAGAGTGAAGTTAGAGAATTTATGCCTCCTTAAGGTTGGCAGTGCACTTGATACAAGGTCACCGCTTCTGTAGGGTGGCTCCTCTCCATGACATTCTGGTAACTGCTCCCCACTCTGCCCCCTCAAGCCTAGAGGGTTCTTGTTTCTCACTCCAGGGAAATGTACTCTCCCTGCAGTTTCTCTTCCACATCATTGCAAAGTGTCTCTTTCATGAATGTTTTCAGAGCATATATCCATATTATTTTTTTAGGGCCGCCATAACAAAGTACCACAAACTGGGTAGCTTAAAATAACCAAAATTTGTTGTTTCACATTTCTGGTGGCTTGAAGTTCAAAATCAAGGTGTTGGTAGGGCTGTATTTTCTCTGAGATTTGGAGAATTCTTCCTCATGTCTTTCTAGCTTCTGGTGCATTTCCAACAATCCTTGGTGTTCTGTGGCTTGCAGCTCCAGCACTTCAGCTTCTGCTTCCATCATAATCTGCCCTTGTGTGTCCACATCCCTGTGTCTCTTCTTATGAGGATACCAAGTCATATTGGATTAAGGGCCCCTCCCTACTCCAATATGACTTTGTCTAACTAATTGTATCTGCAGTGACCCCATTTCCAAATAAGGTCACATTCTGATGTACTGGGTGTCAGTCCTCACCAAATCTTTGGGATAATACAATTTAACCCATAAAATATCTAATTTAAATGTGATGTCTGTTTTTCTGCTGAGACTGATATACCCATTAATCAAGAAAAGTCTCCTTAAGAGAGTGATGTTGGAGTAGTGTAAAGCAAGGAAGCCAGTCATGCCAATGCTGGGGAAAGAGAGAACTGAATAAAGGGAACAGCAATAATATCCATAAATGTGCATACTCATATAGCACTTATCACATGTAGATGCAAGGCCATGAGGTAGGAGCATCCGTGGCGTATTGAAGGAATAGGGAAGAGATGGCATGAAGGAGCCAAGGAAGCAGGAAAGAGAGAGACATAAAGGAGGTGGGGCAGTGGGCTGAGAGCCATTGTAAAGAAAAGACTTTGGCGTTAGTTCTGAGTAATGTAGAAAGTCATTGGAAGGTTTAAGACAGAGAAGTGACATGATCTGACTTAAGTTTTGAAAGAATTGCTCTGGTTGCTTTATGGAGAACTTCCTGGAGGAAGGCAAATGTGGATGGAAAGAAGCCAGTTAGGAGGTTATTGAAATAATATCAGAAGAGAGTGGTGACTCATATCAGGGTAGAAGCCATACAAGTGGTAAGAAGCAGTTGGATTCTGGATTTATTGAAACTAGAGCCAACAGGCTTTGCCGATGGAGTTGATGTGGTATATGACAGAAAGAGGCTCACGGAATGCAAGTTCATGTTAGAAAACTTCCTAGGCATCATCTGGTCCTCCTCACTCACATGTGTCTACCCTGACTCACAGTGTTTTGCAGACATCGATCTATCCAGCAGATGTTCTCTGAGCACCTATTCTCAACCAGGCATTGTGTTGGAAATACAATCATAGGCAAGGTTTGATTCTGGGTCCTATTAAGAAAAATAGCAGTGTTTCACTTAACCCCTTCTGTAGGCAGAACACGCACTGTATAAATTTATTTAATATAGTTGTAGTCTTGGCGTCCACTTTTAGGCTTGACATAGGTTATTTGAAACCCAATTGTACCTTATCACCTTGGGCTTAGTTAAAACTTACCCTCCTGGCTGGGTGCTGTGGCTCATGCCTGCAATCCCAGCACTTTGGAAGACTGAGGTGGGAGGATTCCTTGAACCCCTGAGATTGAGACTATCTCGGACAACATAGCAAGACCCCGTCTCTACAAAAAATTTAAAAAATTAGCCAAGTGTGGTGGTGTGTGCCTGTAGCAGCAGCTACTCAGGAGGCTGAGGCAGGAGGGTTGCTTGAGTCCAGGAGGTCAAGGCTGCAGTGAGCTATGATCATGCCACTGTACTCCAGCCTGGGTGACAGAGTGAGATCTAAAACAAACAAACAAAAACAAAACCATGAAAACTTCCCCTTGTGTTTGTTTGAGATATAAGCCTTTCTGCTCCCCATCTTGCTAACCCAAAACCCAATACATTCCACCCTCTCCAGGAAAGGTCATGAACCTTAATAAAGGTGCAGCCTCACAGGTCCTCTCTCACCTTCCCTCTCCCACTCTCTTCTTTCTTCTACTTCACTCCTTTTCTGTCATTCTGTCTCCTTATTTCCCTTTCTCCCCTTTTCCCTCTCTGTCTCTGTGTATCTCTACCCACTGGTTGAGCTCTCTGCCACCTCCAGACTTTCTCAGCACCCCTAATGCCCCTGGGATCTGTAAGTAATACATGTATTCTGTTTTGTGCATTTTGGCTTCACTTCCTCATTATGTCTCCCCTGACCAACACACCAGAGCTAACTTTGCCCCAGTCAGGACTCTTCTAGAGAGTGGCTATCTTGGCTTATGGCCACTGACAAGAGAGAACTTCAGATTAAATTAGAAAGAAATCATAACAATAGAAGTCACAGCACATGCCTAGTCATTGAGGTATTGCTCCTTTTGCCATTGCTTGTATGTAGATTTGTGATTTATGACATACATTTTATGCTCTTAGAACCTCTTTCCAAATTCTAGATGCTTGTAGAGTGGTGACATTTTGTTAAGTACAAAAACAGTGCCTCATTGTAACAAAAATTTTCAACTCATTTTTGAAAGCATTTTAGCATCCTACAATTAAACACTTTAAAAAACAATTTCAGCCTGCAAAAATTGAGCTTTAAAAAAATCTTTGTCAGACTGTGTATCATGGCTCATGCCTGTAATCCCAATCATTGGGAGGCTGAGATGGAAGGATCACTTGAGTCTAGAAGTTTGAGGCCAGCATGAGCAACATAGGGAGTTTCCACCTCTACAAAAAAAGAAAAATTAGGTGGGTGTGGTGGTAAATGCCCAGCTGTGGTCCTAGCCACTCGGGAGGCTGAGGTGGGAATATCACTTGAGCCTGGGAGGTTGAGGCTGCAGTGAGCTGTGATCGCACCATTGCACTCCAGCTTGGGTGACAGAGTGAGACGTTATCTCAAAAAAAAAATTAATGATAATGTTTTGTCTTCTGTCTTAGACTTCTGGCTTCTTCAGCCTCCATCCTGTTTCTTACAGCTCAAGTTTCTCATTCCTGTAAATCTCTTATACATTTTTCAGTCACTGTGTAAATTCAGGTACCTGGGAAGCAGATGCCAAAACAGTTAGGAATACTAGCCCTTTTTTGATGGATATCAATTGTGAAAAATAGAAGGAAGGAAGCATGTTTTGGTAAGGAAAGCCTTAGACCATAATGATAATATTGCCTGTGAAAGGAAAGAGGAAAGGAGGCAGAACTGGACAGAGAGAGAGTCAGACTGTGATGTAGGTCAGACAGTTTCAGCCAACCTAAGGGGCAGCTCTGGAGCCAACGTTGCCCATCCCACCAGTCAGTGGATAAAATTGCCAGATTCTGGTGCTGTCACCATGCTGAATAGCTAGGGGCTGCCCTAGAAGAGCTGCCAGCTAATTGTGCTTCTCACAGCTAAGTTTTGCTTTTTTGATTTTTTGGAAGTACAGTCTGAGCAGTTCACTTCCCTGGGTGCCACGGGGATGCCACTTGCACCATTCAAACCCTCTCTGCAGTTATGTGCCCTCTCCTTCACTTGCTCCAGTCTTTGTTCACATCCCACCTTCTCGATGAACCCTAACCCCTTATTTCATACAACAAAATGCCCAACACTTCCCCGTGCAGCTTTCCCCAGTGCCCCTTATCCTGCCTTTCTTTTCCCTCCCTTTAAACTTACTATCTTCTAACACACTATATTATTTATTTATTGTATTTATTGTGTAGTGTCACCTCCCCTGTTAGAAGACGGAGATCTTTGTCACATTCTTTAAGCATCAGGAAATGTACCTGAAGCAGAGAATGAGCTCAATTAATAATGAAAGGCAAACTTAGTCACCTATCAAAACAAAGCAAATTCAAACAAGATGATATGTAATATACAGAAATTAAACAATCAAGGCTAATAACCCACAATAATATCAAGAGTGGATGGAAATGGTGTTTTCATAGTTTTCTGATGAGTTTACACTTATTACAAGCATTTGGAAAGCCATTTAGCCGTACAGGTGGTTTTTAACTTCTAGAATTTTAATTCTTGTGCACACCAAAGCCTTGCCAATTATACGTGAATACCGCTAAAACGAAGCAATTCTCAGCTTAGCTACCTAACTAAGATTAGGAAAATTGGTTTTATGGTGCAGTCAGCGAGCTACTGGGGCAAAAGCCTAGCATTCACATTTTTAATGTTTAAACAGCACTGTTTACGCAACTCAACATTCCGTTTTCTCATTTGAACTGATTTTCTCATTAGTTTCGCAAGAGAGTAGAAAAGCTGTTCGCAATAAATTGTGAAATAGATCTTTTGCTAAAGTTCAATATATTTAAGCAGTCTTTTCTCCCCAACATTTGTTTTCTCATTCTAACTGGTTTTCTTATTTTCAGCTAAAGCTGATTTTAATGACTTTAATACATAATTTATTTCAAGTATCCCTGGCTTATCTTTTGAGCTAAAAATCATGGCTGGTCTTTGGTTGAAATTGGGTTTATTTGTTAATTAACTTATCATTTATTCTTCAACATTTCTTGGGATGTGGTGACATGTCAGGCCCTATGTTGGGTGAGTCTTTGAATCTCTGACCTGGGGAGCCCTACCAAGAGAGATAAACAAATAAACAACCTGTGATATGTGCCAGGACTAAGGAATGTTCCAGAAAGCTTGTGAGACCTGATAGGCTTTGAGTAGGGTGGAATGTGGACAGGGGACTCAATGTTTTTCCAGCTCTCCCTATATCCTACTTTTACAGCTGGGTATCTAGTAAATGTTTCAGATACATGTTCTGAAAATTATATTAGCATTAGAATACTATCTTCTCACAAATTCTGAGTAAATTAATACAATTATGTTGGTAGGCTAAGGAGGAGGGGAAAGAGAGGAGGTATTGCTGTCTCAGGATGGCATAGGTAGAAGAAAATCCGTGTATAAGTGGGCCTTCACAGTTCAATCTTGTATTGTTCAAGGGTCAACCATAATTAAGGAGAGCCCCAGGACCTGAAGTCTTTAAAGTTTACATATCAGTTATCCCACCGATACATCTTTTCTTTCTTTTCTTTTTTTTTATTTTTTGAGATGGAGTTTTGTTCTTGTTGCGTAGGCTGAAGTGCAATGGCACGATCTCAGCTCACTGCAATCTCTGCCTCCTGGTTCAGACAATTCTCCTATCTCAGCCTCCTGAGCAGCTGGGATTATAAGCATGTGCCACCATGCCTGGCTAATTTTGTATTTTTAGTAGAGATGGGGTTTCTGTATGTTGGTCAGGCTTGTCTTGAACTTCCTGCCTCAGGTAATCCACCTGCTTTAGCCTCCCAAAGTGCTGGGATTACAGGTGTGAGCCACCGTGCCTGGCCTGGATACGTCTTTTCTTTCTTTTTTGAGACAGAGTCTTGCTCTGTCGCCAGGCACCAGGCTGGAGTGCAGTGGCACAATCTCGGCTCACTGAAATCTCCACCTCCTTGGTTCAAGCAATTCTCCTGCCTCAGCCTCCCGAGTAGCTGGGACTATAGGCGCGTGCCACGATGCCCAGCTAATTTTTGTATTTTTTAGTAGAGACGGGGTTTCACCATGTTGGCCAGGATGGTCTCAATCTCTTGATCTTGTGATCTGCCGCCTCAGCCTCCCAAAGTGCTGGGATTACAGGCATGAGCCACTGCGCCCTGCCTGGATACATCTTTTCTTGCATATATGAATATTATGTGAAATTGATTTTATAGTTTCTTGTTCCCATTGTATTTCCAGTCTGTCTCATTCTTTGTTTTCTCACTAGAGTTCAATGTAGCCCACATCGTAGCTTAGTTAAAAATAAAACCAAAAACAAAGGGGGTCTGTGGATGGGACATGCTCCTTATCATAGCAAAAACTGTGTCTCTAAATCTTCCACATAACTTTAATGACAAAACCAGTGGCTCTAAGAAAGTCAGAAACAAAGAAGACTGTTGGTCAGAGTACAGATTTTTGGCAGAGGGAAATAATTTGGTTGTGTTGTTGCATTATATGACATTTTTAAGTCTTCACATTCAACTACTTGTCAAAATTATTAAAAGCCACTTAAAGATACATTTCCTACTCATTGTGGTACAAGAATAGACAGATAGATCACAAAGTCAAAAACAAAAGTCTGAAAGATAACGCTAGTATATATCCATTTAATATGGGATCTAATGGCACAATACAACATTATTTAACAATCTTTAATAAGGAAAAGTATCAGGACTAGACTAATTTGTTGGGTATTTAAAAACTGTTGTGGGTTGAATTGTGTCCCCCCAAAAGATGTGTTCAAATTCTAATCTTTGGTACCTGTGAATATTACTTTATTTTGAAATAGGGTCTTCAAGATATTATCAAGTTAAGATGATGTCATACTGGATTACGGTGGGCCTGAATCCAACGACTTATAAGGAGAGAAATTTGGAAATAGACAGAAAGAAGCATGCCATGTGATGACAAAGGCAGAGATTGGAGTGATATTGCTATCACCTAAGGAACACCAAGAATTGTTAGCAACTACCAGAACTTAGAAAGAGGTAAGGAAGAATCGTTCCTCAGAGAGACCAATGGCCTTGCTGACACCTTGAATTCAGACTTCTTTTTTTATTTGTTTGTTTGATAGGGAGTCTCATTCTGTTAACGGGGTTGGAGTGCAGAGGCGCAATCTTGGCTCACTGCAACCTCCGACTTCTTGGTTCAAGGGATTCTCCTGCCTCAGCCTCCTGAGTAACTGGGATTACAGGCACATGCCATCATGCCCAGCTAATTTTGTAGTTTTAGTAGCAATGGGGTTTCATGATGTTGGGCAGGATGATCTTGATTTCCTGACCTCGTGATCTGTTCACCTTGGCCTCCCAAAGTGCTGAGATTACAGGCGTGATCCACCACACCTGGCCTGAATTCAAACTTCTAATATCCAGAATTGTAAGTCAAGAAATTTCCGTTGTTTTAGTCTACCCAGTTTGTGGTAATTTGCTATGACATCCTTAGGAAATGAATAAAAACCTATTGATGTGTACTTACATAAATTGCAGACAGATGACCAGCCTGGGCAACATGGCAAAACTCTGTCTCCACAAAAAATACAGAAAATTAGCTGGGTGTGGTGCTGTGTGCCTGTAGTCCCAGCTACCGGGAAGGCTAAGGTGGGAGGATCACCTGAACCCAGGAGGTCAAGGCTGCAGTGAGTTAAGATTGTACCACTCCGGGCTGCGTGCAGTGGCTCACGCCTGTAATCCAAGCACTTTGGAGGCCAAGGCGGGCGGATCACCTGAGGTAGGGAGTTCAAGACCAGCCTGACCAACATGGTGAGACCCCGTCTTTAAAAAATAAATAAATAAATAAATAAAAATAAAGATTGTACCACCCCACTTTCTCCTGGGCAACAGATGAGA
The DNA here is from genome assembly GCF_009761245.1 of Sapajus apella. Lineage (NCBI taxonomy): Eukaryota > Metazoa > Chordata > Mammalia > Primates > Cebidae > Sapajus > Sapajus apella. The sequence continues at coordinate 13,446,790 of NW_022436986.1, read as the reverse complement.
CACTGTCTCTAAAAATAAATAAATAAATAAATAAATAATCCACATGAATTAGTAAATGTTAAAAGTCAGACTATGAAAACAGAAGAAATAAGCAAATATTTGCAAAATTTCTGATTGGCAGCAAATATGCTAGTTTAAAAAATATTCATAATGGAATTGACTTCATAAAAGTTTTAATATCTCATTATGTAGTAAAACAAAATAAAAACATGCAACTGAAAACTATTTCCAACATATGACAAAGTTAACATCTTTATTTTATTTATTTATTTATTTTTTTTTTTTTGAGACGGAGTTTCACTCACGTTACCCAGGCTGGAGTGCAATGGCGCGATCTCGGCTTACCGCATCCTCCGCCTCCTGGGTTCAGGCAATTCTCCTGCCCAGCCTCCTGAGTAGCTGGGATTACAGGCACGCACCACCATGCCCAGCTAATTTTTTGTAGTTTTAGTAGAGACGGCGCTTCACCGTGTTGACCAGGATGGTCTCAATCTCTTGACCTCGTGATCCACCCGCCTCGGCCTCCCAAAGTGCTGGGATTATAGGCGTGAGCCACCGCGCCCAGCCAACATCTTTAATATACAAATTACTCATACAGCTTGAAAGTGAAAGCATTACGAGCCAACTAAGAGCAGAAAAACTACACAGAAAATTTATTAATAAAGTGCAATTAGCCAATAAATAAAAATGAGAGCAAATGCACTTATATAGTGCTTATTATGTGCCAAGGCCTCTTCTAAATGTCTTAGAGATTAACTTTTAACCCTCATGTCAATTATGAAATAAGCTTTGTCAAGTTAGTTAATCTTTTTGTGTCTCTGTTTTCTTCCTCTGTGCATGTGTCTAAAAATTTATCCATGACAGGCACAAAAAAGTGAGCTATCTAGGTCATAGAAAATGTGCATTTTAAATTTAATATATTCTACTAAAATTCCATCCAAATTGCTGCATTAATGTACACTTCCAGCAACACTGTTTGAAAGTAGCAGTTTCCCCTGCCCCCTGGCCAATACTTAATAGGTTCTATGATTTTCTTTCTTGCCATTCTGAGGAACAAATAACTCTTGCCTCTCAATAATTCAAATTCTATGCATCCTTAAAAGTACATTCAGTCTCTGTGTGAAACATATGACATACATGGGAATCTGAATAAAGCTGTCAGTGAATTTCACAGCAGAAACCTTGCAGACCAGGAAAGTGTAGGATGTTATATTCAAAGTGCTGAAAGAAAATGCTGCCAAACAATAATACTTTGTTCCAAAAAACTTTCTTTCAAAAATAAGAAATACTTTCCAAGACAAACAAAAGCTGAGGAATTTATCACCGCTAGATCTGAAATGTTAAAAGAGTTCTTCAAGCTCATATGAACTCTAATTTGCAACATAAAATCATATAAACATGTAAAATTCACTGGTAAAGGCAAATAATAGTCAAATTCAAAATACTCAACTATTGTAATGATGATATGTAAGTAACTTTCAACTCTAGGATAAAGGTTGAAACAAAAGTATTCAAAATTACTATAACTCCACCAACTTGTTAATAGATACACAATATAAACAGACATTAAGTGAAACATCAAAATATAAAATGGGAGGTTATAAGTACAGAACTTTTGTTCATGATCAAAGTTCAGTTATCATCCTAAAATAGACTAGTGTAACTATATAATGTTATACTAGCATCATGGTAACTACAAAACAAAAACCTATGGTAGATATACACAAAAGATAAAGAAGAAGGAATCAAAGCATACCATTATTTTAAAAATTATTAAATTATTTTTTAAAAGCCAGCAAGAGAGGAAGAAAGGAACGATTCTGCTGAACAACTTTAACACAATGAACAAAATGGCAGTGCTAAACCTACATTGTCATTAAAGATAACCTTCAATTGCTCAGGAAGTCATTTTTCCTTCCTCTCATTTCCCTTGGCATTTTATCTATTCATTCAAAAAATATTTATTGAGCATTTACTATGTGTTCTAGTCACTTAAGGCAATTAACAGGCAAAAGTTTCTGCTTTTTTGGAGCTTGCCTTCTAAGGAGGCAAGCAAACACTAAAAGTTGCATTTGTAGAATATTAAATAGTAATAAGCCATAAGGAACAAATAAAGCTGATATAAAAGATAAGAAGTATCAGGGTGGGAATAGAATTCAAATTTTAGACAGGCTTCTGAAGAAAACTCTGGAAAAGCTTATTTGTGCTTGTTTTGTAGCATTTATCACTTTCCATGTTATATGTTCATTAAAAAATTATTATTATTATTATTATTATTTTAAAGACGGGGTTTTACCATGTTGGTCAGGCTGGTCTTGAACTCCTGACCTCAGGTGATCAGCCCACCTTGGCCTCCAAAGTGCTTGGATTACAGGCGTGAGCCACCATGCCTGGCCAAAAAATTATTTTTTGTTGTAGTAAAATGTAAATTACATTAAATTTACCATTTCAATCAATTAAAAATGTACAGTTTAGTGGAATTAAGTACATTCACACTTATGTGTGAATACATACACTTATGTATTTTTATTATAGTAAAATATAAAGTACATTAAATTTACCATTTTAATAATTAAAAAATATATAGTTCAGTGTTCTGGAGATTCGTATGGGTGTTGGTTACACGTAAGTGTGAATGTACTTACCCAATAAACAATAACTCCCCACTTCTCCCTCCTCCCAGCCCTGGCAAACACTATACTACTTTCTGTCTCTATGAATTTGACTACTCTAGGTACTTCATAGAAATGGAATCATACAATATTTGTCTTTTTGGGTCTGGCTTATATCATTTAGCGTGTCTTCAAGTTTCATCCATGTTGTATCAGAATTTCATTCCTTTTAAGGTTGAGTAATATTCCATTGTGAGAATATGGCAGATTTTATTTATTATTTATCTGTTGATGGATATTTGAGTTATTTCTACCTTTCGGCTTGTGAATAATGCTTTTGTGGCCAGGAGCAGTGGGGGCTTGCCCGCAGTCCCAGCTACTCGTGTGGCTGAGGCAGAAGGATTGCTTCAGCCTGGGAGTTTGAATCCAGCCTGGGCAACATAGTGAGACCCTTTATTTAGAAGAAAAAACCAAATCAAAAAAAAAAAAAACCCTAAATCACCAGATTCTTTAGTCTCACAAAGTAGCAATAATGATGATGATAATGAAGATGATGATAATAACAATGCTGTCAACGTGGATCTACAAATATCTGAGTCTTTACGTTTAATTTTTGTGTATATACCCAGAAGTAGAATTGCTAGATCAAATAATAATTTTATGTTTAATATTTTGAGCAACTGACATACTATTTTCCATAGTGGCTATACCATTTTACATTCTCACCATCAATGCATAAAGGTCCTGATTTCCCCACATTCTCACCAACACTTGTTTTCTGTTTAAACAAGTGTTTAAATAGAAACTTGTTTTTCTATTTAAACAAATGTTGGTGAGAATGTGGGGAAATCTTAATTGAAAACATTTTTTCAATTAAGTGATGTTGACAGGATTAGAAAATGAGATTACTGTAAATGTTTTATTATACAATGCACATAGTAAAAAGAGAATAGTCATCCTGATGGGTGTAAGGTAGCTTATTATAGCTTTGGGTTGCATTTTCTCAATGATGTGTGATGTTGAGTATCTTTTCATTTGCTTATTGGTTTTTTGTATATTTTCTTTGGAAAAATGTCTATTCAAGTCCTTAGCTCATTAAAAAATTTTTTTATTGTTGTTGAGTTTTACAGCTCTCCTATATTTTGAATGTTACTCCCTTATCAGATATGTGATTTTTCAAAACTTTATTTCATTCTTTGAGTTGCTTTTTTACTCTGGTGACAGTGTCCTTTGATGTCCAAATTTCAAAAATTTTGATGAAGTCCAGTTTATTTTTTTTCTTTGTTGTCTGTGGTTTTTGTTCATATCTGAGAAATCACTGTCAAAGTCAATGTCATGAAGCTTTATCCTATGTTTTGTCTAAAAGTTTTTTAGTTTTAGATCTTTAGGTCTTTGATCCATATTGAATTAATTTTTATATGTGGTGTTAGGTAAAGTCCCAAGAATGTCTTTTGTGTGTGCGTAACGTGTTCATTTTTATTATATTTAATGATTTTTCCTATTTTAAGGCTCCCTCAGGACAACACTGCCTTATAATCCTGTATAGCCATATAGTTCTGTGTGTTTAAAAAGAGCTTAATGTACTCTTTTTAAAAAATGAATGCTTTATGATTACTGATCACTGAATCAAATTGAAAATATTAGTCACTCTGCACCTTAATTATAGGACCTAGCATGTAAGAGGTATTTTTAAAATGTTTATTGAATTAAATAATTGAATATATTCTTATTCTGAGAGATTTTATTTTCAAAGGAAAACATTTTTTCAATTAAGTGATGTTAACAGGATTAGAAAATGAGATTACTATATATGTTGTATTACATAATGCACATAGTAAAAAGAGAATAAGATAAATGCCAACAAATAATTTCTATAGCTATTTTCAAAACAAATATTGGATTCCCACTTTAAGCTGGTGAATTAAAACTAGAATTCATTTTTCTCTTCTCTGAATTTTTTGAAGTAATTTTTAAAAACCTCCCAAAACACAACAGCTCTGGAAGCCAAAACAAAGAGATGTGATAGTTATACAAAAATGGTCCCAGTGAACCACGCTTGTTGGTACTTATTCCTCTGTATAGTCTTCTCCCATATTGCAGGTGGACTGTAATCAATAAAATGCAATGACAGTGATGCTGTGCCATTTTGGATTTAAGCCTTTAAAAGGCCTAGCACTTTCCTTTTTGGCACTCATGAAAGCAGGCCATCATGCATGAGTCCAGCTACCATGCTGTAGAAAGAGGTCATGTGTAAAAACCCTGGAGGATGAGATACCCCCAAGGTTGAGGAGAGAGGCCATGTTGGAAAGCATCAAATTGCTAGACATGTGAGAGAAGTTATCCTGGATGTTTCCATGCAGCAGAGCCTCCAGAGGACTGCTGTCCTAGCTGCTATCTGCTATGACAGCTATGCTAGCTGCTATGACAGCATGAGAGACAGGAGGTGAGACCAGAAGAACAGCTCAGGTAAACTGAGTCAACACAGAGGCTCATGAGATAATAAATTGTTGTTTTAATCCACTAAGTTTTTGGTAGATTGTAGTCAGCTATAGTTGTGAAAGCTACAAAGCATCTGGAAATAGATTGACAGAAAAAAAAAAACAGGTAAATTTTTCTATATGAGTTCAAAGAAGAAAATTCCAAGCTCAGAGCCCAGGCACTGCTGTCAGGAGCCAGCCCTGAGCCAATTCATAGAATTGGAGGCTGGGAAGTGAAGTGAAGGACTTCAGAAATCGTTAGCCTTCACTTTGCTAGATGTACTGGCTAACTAAGAGATGTGCCACAGTTAGTTTCTAAGTTGGGTGCTAAGGAATTTGGTGGGATCAGTGCCCCTTCAGATTGCCATTATACTTTGAGTGTGTCACCTCCGCAGTAACTTCCCACAGCGTCTCTTAGGATCCAAAGACAGAGGCTGGAATATTTGACAATGTTGGGAGTATGGGTGTAGGCAGAAACATCAAAACAAAGAATTTGGAGAGCTTTATTTATTCTACTGGAGGGAGTTTCTAAACTGCCTCTAGGGAGGTGAGTAGCTGAACTGATTCAAAGAGCAAAGGTTGAGCCTCACTGAGCTTGCGGTTCTCACCAAATAAAGAAGAAGTGAAAACAAACAAAACCACAATGGGAGAGATCTTTTAGCCAGTGCAATAATAAGAGCTATCACTTACATGCCATTTACCATGTGTTAAAGGCCACTGTTCCAATTCACTCACAACCTTATAGAAAACTGAGGTAAAGAGGTTTGTGGTGTATGAATGACAGCAGCCTGATCTTAGAGTTATAAATACAAGGCGATAAAAGTGACATTTCAAATCAGTGGGAAAAAAAATGGATTCCTCAATAATAGCAGGTTTCTAATGCAGAAATTAGGCTGGTTATAGGGGGGTAAAATGTTCCAGCTACCTTTATGCATAAAAATTTAAAGAAAAATTAAAATGAAGACAAAGATAAACCATGTGCTATGTTCATATCTCTAATTAATAGAGTGTGATTACAAATCAGTAAAAAAAAAAAAAATCGAATACCCTAAACTTGTCAAATTATATGGATAGACAATGAACAAATAAAAAATGCAAATGGACAATAAATACACATTTGAAAAAGCATGCCAGCTGGGCACAGTGGCTCACGCCTGTAATCATTCCCAGCACTTTGGAAGGCTGAGGCGGGCAAATCACTTGAGGTCAGGAGTTCAAGACCAGCCTGGTCAACATGGTAAAACCTCATCTCTACCCAAAACACAAAAGTTAGCCAGGAGTGGTGGCACATGCCTGTAGTCTCAGCAACTCAGGAGGCTGAGGCAGGAGAATCCCTTGAACCCAGGAGGCGGAAGTTGTAGTGAGCTGAGATCGTGCCACTATACTGCAGCCTGGGCAACAGAGTGAGACTCCACCTCAAAAAAAAAAAGAAGGCACTCCAAGGCTGAGACTCCAAGGCTGAAGATTGCTTAAGCTGGGGAGGTCAAGGCTGCAGTGAGCCATGATCATGCCATTGCACTGCAGCCTGGGTATCAGAGTGAGATCCTGTCTCAAATAGATAAATAAATAAAAATTTAAAAAGCATTCCACTTCACCAGTATTCAAACTCAACAGAAGTGATAACAACATATTAGTTATCACACATAAAACTCACAAGGAAATAATTTGAGGCAATATGCCTTATTCATATCAAGTTGGAAGATGTCAAACAAGGTAATGCTGGAACAAAATGGAACAAATCTGAATATTGAAAAAGATTATGTGATGAAAGTGACAGTCAAAGAAAAAGAAGATTACTCAGTTAAATTTATATTGGTACCATTAATTAAATGAAAAAAAAATCAGTTAGATTTATATCCTATACCATAGACTAAAATCATTCCAAATAGATGAGGGGCTTATGTATGAAAAACGAAACCTTTAAACAACTAGCAAGAAGTAGAGGTGAATATTTACCTTATCTCAAGATCCCTATCTTTCAGAGTACAAAAATAAGGAATAAATTATATAATAAAAGTCGTAAGCTGGGTGCAGCGGCTCACATCGGTAATCCCAGCACTTTGGGAGGCCAGGTGGGCAGATCACCTGAGCTCAGGAGTTCCGGACCACCTGGCCAACATGGTGAAACCCTGTCTCTACTAAAAATATAAAAAATTAGCCAGGTGAATCGCTTGAACTGAGGAGGCAGAGGTTGCAGTGAGCCAAGATTGAGCCATTGCTCTCCAGCCTGGGTGACAATAGTGAGACTTGTCTCAAACAAACAAAAAGATTTAATAACATTAACATCTATAATATGCCTATTTAAAAAAATAGAAAACAAAAAGTAATTGCAATAACATTTCATATATAACATAGTAAGATAATATTCTTTATTGTTATCTTACTAATCAGTTTAAATATCAAAGGGATACAGTTTTTGACTTAATTGGCCAGGATTTGTATTAAACTGGCAACACTCAATGTAAGCAAAGATGCAAAAAGATAGAGATTTTCCTATGCTGCTTATAGACATATAAATAGGCAGATAACTTTCTGGAAAGTTATCTGGCAATGTGTATAAACGGTCATTAGAACTGTTGTAGTTTTTGTCATAATAACTCTACTTCTAGAATTAATGTTAAGGAGATATTCAGAAATATGAACTCTTTTTTTTTATAAATAAGATTCATATATCATCCTCAAACAATAGTAAACATTAAAATATGGAAATAAGTCAACTGTTGAATATTAGAACATAGCAAATTATGTTATATTCACTTGATAGAGTTGCTTAGTCATTGTACATCATAATTTTGAAGCATATTTGTTGACACATATAATGCCATTCATTAATTTGATCATTCAGCCAACCTGTTTTGGTGACTAACATATGCTAGACACCGTTGAAGGTGCTTATTTTCATAGTGAAAGCCCTGTTCTCTGGAGCACACATGCAGGAGAGGACAAAAAATAAATAAGCAAACAGATATATCACTTATCTGATACATACCATAAGAAGAAAAATAAAATCAGATTAGAGGAGAGCAAATCATGTTAAGATATGATACAATGATATCATGTTAGGAAATACTTATTTAGCATAATCCCAGGTTTGTAAGGTAATGAACCATTGCCACTACCACCAGTACAATAAATAGATGTACATAAAGACATAGAAAAATGAATTGAAGGAAAAAAGTTAAAATGTTAACCATGGTTAGCTCAGGGTGGTAGAACAGGTGATTTTTAAAAAATACATTCCTATTTTCCCAAAATTTCAATAATAAACATTTACTTTGTATCGTAAACCACAATATACATTATTGAAAGATTCATTTGATGTGTTTTAAATGAAAATGTTATATTTATATATACATGTTTATTGTTAAGTCTAATTACTTTAAAAAAGAAATCCTATTTTGGAAATATTCTTTATCTCTGTAAATTTAGCACAAATCATGTTTTTGTCTTTTGCAAGCTCAGAGGCATGATTTTTCAGTATCACATAGTAAGCATATTCGTCTATTGGGGCAAACCAATATTTAGCAAGCTCATCAGACTGGGATATAAAGCTATTTATTATTTAGATGAGAAAGAATGCTAGCACATGGGCTGGAATACAGGTTGATATAAGCAACATATTTTCTCCATGAAGCCATAGAAAAGGCTTCATTATTAGAAGGTTGTCTGGAGAGCCTAAAGTTAGAGCAAGTAGGTGGTAGTTTTATGATTTGATTGTCTAATGAAATGTTTCTTCAAGTGTAGATCCATGGACCTACATCAGTCTCATCAAGGATGATCATTAAAATGCAAGTCCTAGACACTCAGCCAAACCCACTTTATAGGAATCTCCAGGTATGAACCCAGAGTCTGCATTTTTAACAAGTATCCAGTGTGATATTTATGTGCATGGAAGTTTAGAAATCACTGATACCTAGTGCCAGTGGAACCAGGATAGAAAGTAGCAATGCACCACCTTCTCCATATGGAAGAAATTGCCAACAGGAAATTAGCAACTTGAGGGTGTTGGTAAGACTTACACTTTCCTAAATCTACTTGGGGAATATTGCTGATTTCAAACTCGGAGATTCTACTTTTCTCTGATTCCTTAACTATTTATGTTAACTTCATTTATTTAATGTCAAGTTATGGGAGAAAAATCATTCTTTTGCTTTTCATATCACTGCCCAGATTTATATATTTGTATGTATTTTTACAGAGGTGTAATGACATACAGTGACAGTTTGACATACAGTGATGAGATCTGATCAGTGCATATACCCATGTAACCAATAGCCCAGATGAAAAATAGAGTGTGCCATTATCCTAGGAAGCTCACTAGTGTCCCTTTTCATTCTATCACTGCCCCCATCTATCCTGGCAACCACTATTATGGTTTCTATCCTCACAGGTTGGTTTTGCCTTTCTTGAACTTTATGAAATGGTGTGCTAATTAGAGAAAAATTCCGTAACCATTATACAAGGTAATGATACCCACTTTTACTAGTTCTTTTATGAGGAGCCACTCTAAAAATTCTTAGGAAACTCGAACACATTGCAATTTGCTTTCTTAAAGATGGAATACCTTAATTAAGTAACATTTCTTTACCTGGAGATAGACACAGCATCCTGCTGAGGACCTTGGAAACTGTCCTTCTACATCTAGTTAGCTAGTTTTAAGCCTTCAGCTGGACATATCCAATTGAAAAATTCTGATAATAAAAGAGAATATGCAGATAATCCAAAAATGGAATCAGTTCTTCTAACCCAAATGAATTACACTCCCAAGCTCACTCCCAAGCTTCTGCAAGATGAATTTGAAGATCAACTAGCTGAAATGCAATTCATAATACTTAGGAATAAGAAAGTTTGGAAATCAGCAAATGTATGCTCTTTGATTCCCAGACTGTGGACCAGGAACTTTGATCCTAGATTAGATTTCAAAGAGGACAGTAACATTTTCCCCAAACTTGGATTTCAACATACTCTTATTTACTTTTGTACAACCTTTTCAGCCCTACAATCATAGTCCTTGACAGGGCCTAAAAGAATGTGACATACTTGAGAAATAGTGCATACTTTCTACAATCCATTATCATAATCCCCTTGGCCCCATAACACTCTCTCTGGTCCTTCCCATTTTTGCATGCTTTGATCCTACCAGGATTTTAGCATCCCTGCTACTATTTCTGTTGTTCTTTGTCACTCTCATGCAGTGATCATTTACCTCCGTCTTTCTGAACATCCATTCTACATCCTCACTTAAAACACTCTGTGCCATCACTAGTTTCTTTGAGAATCTCTCCATCTCTCTTTTCTTCTCATTCGAATTACCCAAAGCCATGCTTCTTCGTGCTTCTCGATACTGTTTTCTTTTCTAGAAACTTGTGGAGTTATGCCATATTTTCTTAAAATATTTTGAAGTCTAACTTTCTGAAGTCCTGTATCCACCTTTGTTCTAGCTCAAGCCTGCCCTCCCCTGAAGATGACAGTCACATTCTCTAGCTGTCATCCTTTCCACTCTGCCAAGTGGCTTCTTTCTATATATTGGAATCAGTCCGAGCACAGTCATTTTTATTCCTTCCTCTACTTTCCAGGACATGAAATTATTAGAGAGGCAAGTGAAAACCTCTGCTTTTATCTGAATGAGGTATCCTGAATTTTATCCTTGTTAGTCATGTGTACTGTGCCAATTTTGTGGCTTTCCTCCATGTGGCTCAGCTGTGCTTCTACAAAAACATCACTTCTGTTCCTCTGTCCTTTCATCTTCATCCAAGTGTTCAGGGATTCCTCTGAATCTATTGTTACCACAGCCTACAGTGCTGCTCCTCCTCCTCTCAACAGGTCTTTTGTACACGGCACACCCTTCTATCGCTATGTTCCCATGGATCTGTTCCAGCCTGCCAACTCTCAGTGGCATCTTTGAGGTCTTGTTTGTCACCCTGTGTTGTAATCTCAAGGTTACCATGTTGTTCATGTTCTGTGCATGATATCTGGACATCTGCTGCCTATGTTTTGTTTCTGATGTCCTTCCCAACTGTTTTCTCATTGAACTACTCGGCACCTCCCTCACTGTTGAAATTCTTTCAGGCCCTCCTTAATATCATCCATGGAAAACCATTTCAGTTTTATCTAGGTGTTTTTTTCTCCCTTCCCAACTGTTTTCCCTTTACAGCCCTTCTGGCCAGATGAGTTAGTCTCTGACTAAACACATTCTTTTCAGTTTTTGAAAAATTATCTCCACTCTTAGCCAAATAGCTGTCATTCCTACATTTGAAGTTACAGCCTTAAAAGCCAGCACCAACTATGTACCTAGTCATTCGTTTTTCATATTACATTTTTATTCTCAATGTTTGTGCCCCTAAGTCTTTTATTTATGTTCCAGACTTCACAGCATCTTGTGATGCTTCCATGTTCTATTTTGATGGGTTTTCATTTCCCTATAACTTGGCAGTAGCTGACTTTGACCAGCCTCAGTAGGTTCTGCCGTAGGCTAGATTCATACTCCATGAACATAATACCCACTTCTTACATGGTTTGGTTGTGTCCATTTACATGCACTATAATATCCCTTACCAGGGAGTCCCCAAGTCCCAATATGTGATTTTGCTCCATAGCTTTACCATTACCATGTCCTCCTCCTCTGTGGGAAAGGAATTTTAAAGAGGTGGTGGAGTACAGTAGAAAGAAGGCTTGCTCTGATACTTACTACTGGGTAGCTAAAAAGAACAAATAAGTGAGAGGATTCTAAGTCTCTGCTTTTTCATCCTTTAGGTAGGGATCTCATACTGATTTTGCAGGGTTATTATGATGATTTCATAAGAAATGTGAAATGACTTTTTTATTATTATATTTTTTGTTCTGGGGTATACGTTCAGAATGTGCACGTTTGTTACATAGGTATAAACATGCTATGCTGGTTTGCTGCATCCATCAACCTGTCATCTACATTAGATATTTCTCTTAATGATATCCCTCCCCTAGTCCTCTCCACCCCCTGACAGGCTCCGGTGTGTGATGCTCCCCTCCCTGTGTCCATGTATTCAAAACCAACTTTTAAAAAATATTTTAACTTTTATTTTAGGTTCAGGGATACCTGTGCAGATTTGTTACAAAGGTAAACTTGTGAGTCGGGGGTTTGGTGTATACAGATTACTTTGTCACTTGGGTACTAAGCCTAGTACCCAACATTTTTTTTTCCTGAACCTCTCCCTTCTCCCCTCTTCTACCCTCAAGTAAACCCCAGTGTCTGTTGTTCCCCTCTATATGTCCATGTGTTCTTATTACTTAGCTCCCATTTACAAGTGAGAACGTGTGGTATTTGGTTTTCTATTCATTCATTAGTTTGCTAAGGCTAGTGGCCTCCAGTTTCATCTATGTTCCTGCAGAGGACATGATCTCATTCTTTTTTATGGCTGCGTAGCTTTACATGGTGTATATGTACCACCTTTTCTTTACCCAGAGCACTGTTGACGGCATTTAGGTTGATTCCATGTCTTTGCTATTGCGAATGGTGCTGCAGTGAACATATATTTGCATGTGTCTTTATGGTAGAATTATTTATAGTCCTTTGGGTATATACCCAGTAGTGGCATTGCTGGGTTGAATGGTAGTTCTGTTTTTAGTTCTTTGAGGAATCATCACACTGCTTTCCACAATTGTTGGACTAATTTACATGAAACCACTTTGTACACTAAGAGTCATGCAAACATAGGTTTTAAGAATAATCATTGGAAATTTAGGTTTTTACAAGCCTACAGAGCACTGCATTTTCTGCAACCCTACATTCATTCATTTCTTAATCATGTCCTTTTCCCAGAGGATGATAGCAGGCATTGCAAAAGTCTGAACACAGTCCAAACATTCATGCCATGCCCCCCTCCTTTTTTAAATTTTAACACTGCATACACAAATGTTTCTGTTCATCTCAGCAGTATGCGAGAATATGTCTATTTTCTAGAACCCTGGGCAGTTCTGACCTCTAGCTCAGGCAAAATCCACCAAAGGCTAGCTTCATCTGTGAACTTGGCACAGTACAACCTTCTCCACCCTAACTATGATGGGTCTGCATGATTTCTCTAATTTGGTTGTAGGACAATCATAACAACAACTAATGACTATAATAACTACTGCAATTCTCATATATTGAAAACCTACTATGTGTCACATGCTGTGCTAAGTTCTTTATATTCATTTTTGTTTTTCAACCATTAACAAAATCATTGTTCTCCTAAGGAGCCTTTTGAGACATATTTTTTTTAATCCCTCTATGAAATTTTAATATCGTATATATACTGTCTATTTTTCTGAGTTTCCAAGAACCAACTTTTATGCTGTAGGGGGAAATACTACCTGGTTGAGAATGCATGATATGTACACATTTTCTTCTTCTCTCAGTCATTCCCCAAGCAATTGCTAAACTGTTTGCTCAGTCCCTGAGCTTATTGCACAACTATTGACCCCTGGGAAAAAAACCTTAATTCAGAGGTAATGGGCACACACTCCATCTGAGGAAAGGCTGCATTTTTCACACAGGGCCCAGCTCCTAGGTCATGCCTGGGCAGACCCCAGCTTGATGAAGTCCTGTGGCCTCCCTCTCTGTATGTACTAGTTTCTTTGTGACCTCCTCCCCCAGGACCTCGAATGGGATGCTGGACATTCCTCCTGAGAAACCTGAGGAGGATATTAAAAAGACAGCCACAGTTTTCCTACTGCTTGCTGCCAGGTTTCTTGGGGGCCCAGCTGCTATGGTAAGATTTTGCAGATATTTTTAAATATACTGAACTATCTGAGGTTTCAAATGCTTCATCAATTTTCTGACGTGTTAAAGGGCTAGAAAATGTGACAACGAGGAAAGCTAGTCGTAGAGAGCTCGGCAGAAGAGAGCGCGAGAGAGAGAAGAGGAAGGAAGATGGGCGGATTTAGGGTGGAGGAAAGAGAAAGGGAAGGGAGAGAAATTGGAATGGAAAGAGCAAGGGCCTTGGCATCCAACAACTGGCTCAGTCACTTTGTGACCCCTAGCAAGTTACTTAAGCACATTAAGACATAATTTCCTCATCTGTAAAGTGATAATAACACTTGTTTTCCAAGGTCTATTTGCTATTTGTATGTACAATATCTAACATATAAAAGGTGCTCAATTGAGTAAACATTATGATGATTATATATACATATTGAGAATAAAGGGATTAGAATAAAGTAAATTTGCCATTCAGTTTTTCTACTTTTAGAAAGGGTTTATGTGTGTCAAGAAATATGGGCACGGTCACAAGGCACTCTGGGACCTCAGGAGCAAAGGCTGATGGGAGAGGATCACTGTAGAGTTTCTAAGGGGCCCAATAAAGAACACTCCTTTTCCCCCACTCAAGTTTTGAGCCAATTGAGAAATAAAGCCAAGTAGTCAGCAGATGGAGGCCAACATACCTGCTACCTGTGGGGAGCTCCTTATTGATTCAATGCTACTTGAAAGCATAGCTTCTGTCTTCAAGCAAGTGCAGTTCTTATCAACTAAACTTTGGGATTTGACCAACTTGCCCATCAGCCTTAGGCAATGTCAGAACAGGGCAGGCTTTGCCTCTGGAGAAAGATGCCCCTCCTGCAGGTAGCTCCTAAGGAAAGGAAAAGAGCTAAGCTATATATGACACATTTTTTCTTCCAAATTCACCAACCGGGTAAGTCAGTTTGCCAAGAGGAGTGTGGCAAGGAACCAAAGCCAGGTGTGTTATGCTAATGGATGTCCTACCACATGGATGAAATAAATCAAGAGTGCTTTGGGTATGAGCCTCCTGCAACAGGCTCAGAGTCAATGTGGGAGGCTAGCAGAACCAAGAGAGTGGATGAGAATATAGAACTGGGCTCATGGTCCTGTAGATGGGATACAGTAGTATGCTGGGAAATGCTTAACAATGGGCTCTGTGGAAAAAAAATACATCAACTTAGAAATTTTATTGATACAAAGGATAAGTAGCGTGCAATTTATAAATAATAATAAAATATGCAATACCCTTTATTTTAAGTCCCATATGGCCAGTTGACTCTCACAGAATGCTTTCATTGATTTTTAATGAACTCTTGTCTCCATAGTCAACTGTTGATTACAATTCAACCATGATTTCATAAGTGGAGTAATTTCCACCGTACAAATAACACTACAGTCAATGTAAATAACCCAGAGCATAGACAGTAGTGAAATGTAGTAAGATAAGAAATGATGAGTTTTGAGTGTCACCTTTTTTGAGTGTCAATTAATTATAAGTTTATATGACTCAAATTTTAATACTGGGGTGTTTAACAGTCCAACTTGCAAAAAAGCTGAAAATGTATCATTCAGCTCCTGCTTCTATAGTACCACTGAGGCATATCCTATGGTTCTAATTATGCTTTACAGGCATAGCAAATTAGAATTCAATCCCATCCCAAGAAAAGTTTGGGGTGTCTGGAATGGGGAGGGCCAGTTGCTTGCATGGATATCACAGCAGGAGGAATGGCATCCAGGAGAGGGCAGTATGATTCCAGGTGGTCCCGTATAAGGGAGTCAGCCCTCAGCCTGTGGTTACTACAGAAAGGAAAGGGGCCACTTCTAGGGGGCTGAGATTACAGTCTTCTCCCTGTGTGTGGGCCAGGGGAACAGTCAGAAAACCAAAACAGAAGTCCCGAGGTGCTATTGAATGACAAGGGGCCAGGGGAGAACCCTCCAGACCTAGTACCCATCTGGCTACAGGACAGGGTAGCAAGGCCCACTCCGCCCCACCCTGGTGTGGCAAAGACTCATTCTGGACAGATGGTGAACTTGGACTCAGAAGTTGAGCGGGGCAGAACTTAGTTACCTGAGATAGGGCTCAGGGCCTGCAGTTGAGAGGCCTGGCAAGGGAAGACCAATGCCAGAGGTACAGCAGAATTTTCTAGTCAAACAATTTGGAGCCTTGGAAAGCACAAGCAGAATCACAGTCCTTCAATTTCCAAACTGTTGTGTTTCCTGCACACGGGACTTGTGGTTGAGTCTTGAAGCAGGAGCAAGTACATAGCACAGCCCACCCATCAGCAGAGGTTGATGTGAGAAGGTTGTTCATTACATTTAATTTATTCCAATTCTATTGCATATGTGCACAGTCACTTTCAGGAAGGCCCACTTAAAACTTGGCTGGGTGTGGTGGTTCATGCCTGTAATCCAGCAGTTTGGGAGGCTGAGGCAGGAGGATCACTTGCATCTAGGAGTTTGAGACCAACCTGGGCAACACAGCAGGACCCCATTTCTATAAAAAATTAAAAAATAGCTAAGTGTGGTGTTATGTGCCTGTAGTCCTAGCTAGTTGGGAGGCTGAGGTGGGAGGATCACTTGAGCCCAGGTGATCCTACACTCAGTTTGGGTGACAGAGAGAGATGCTGTCTCAAAAACAAATAATACATATATAAATTAATAAACAAAATGTAAAGCTTCTTTTAGGAGTGTGAAAATGTTATGTTGTGGCGATTTGCTTTTTTTCTGGGAGCTGAGGTAAATCCGGCCATCTTAAAAGAGCAAAATTGGTACCTGGGGCAATCACATTTTCTTATTAATTTAGGCAAAATAGCCCTTAAAATTTTTCTAAATTAGCCAAATCATTGATATAAAAATATGTTTATTTTTTTTCTAGATTCACCTGTTAAGACGTTCGGTTTCTTTTCTTGTTTTGTTTATGAAAGTCCAGCTTTGTATGAAAACTGGAAAGTCTGGGGTTTTACGTGATCTCTTTGCTTGCCCCACGCATGAATTATCAGGCTCCCTGGCCACAGGATAAAAGTCACCTCATAACTGATGGATGGGCCTTATGATAATAGAAGATCTTAATCTGAGACAACATGTTGAGTCCATCTCACATTGTCATTTTTGATAGTTTATGAACTATAAACTCAGTATATTAGATACAATGAGAAAACAGCAAATTTTGAGACATTAATGTCTAGCGTAAATCAGTTCAAGCTGTCAAACTACTTATTTATTATAAAAAGTATGTTTGGGCCAGGTGCGGTGGCGCATATCTGTAAACCCAGCACTTTGGGAGGCCAAGTCGGGCAGATCACTTGAGGTCAGGAGTTCAAGACCAGCATGGGCAACACGGTGAAACCCCATCTCTACTAAAAATACAAAAATTAGCCAGGTGTAGTGGCTCACGCTTGTAATCCCAGCTACTAGGGAGGTGGAGGCAGAATTGCTTGATCCTGGAAGGCAGAGGCTGCAGTGAACCAAGACCATGCCACTGCACTCAGGCCTGGGTGACAGAGTGACACCCCATCTCAAAAAAAAAAAATGTAAAAAGTATGTTTACATCAAAATATTGTCGTTTTATATAGGCGAATAAGAAGAAATATATTAAAATATATTAACACATAGGGTCACAGTATACATACTCTTATAACTTAAGAAAAACCTTTTAACAAGTGGATCATTTTCAACATGTGCATAAGTAGAGAGAAGTGTATAATAAACCTTCTAACTTCATCAATCTTGTTTCATCTATATCCTTACATTCCCCAATCAGCATAGCATTTTTTCTCTAAATATAGAACTCAAAAATAGCATACTATTACCACATTTAAAAATATTTATAAAAATTCCATAGTATAATTCTATAACTGGTCAGTGTTTACGTTTCCTCAATATTATATATGTGTGCATGCTTAGACTTATAAGGGAAATGCAATACATTGCAACTAGTTAATATGTTTTCTGGCTCGACATGGTAGTGTGTACCTATAGTCCCAGCTACTTGGGAGGCTGAGGCAGGAGGATCACTTGAGATCAGGAGGTTGAGGCTGTAGTGAGCCATGATCACACTATGCACTCCAGCTTGGGCAACCTCCCTCAAAAAAATGTTTCATAAGTCTCTTTTAATGTATAGGTTTTTCTGATATCTCTTTCTTTTCATTATTTATTGAAGATATAGCTTTTAAAACAATATATCACATTTTCCCATTATTCTTTAAGACTTCACATTTCATTTTATGAATATTCCATAATTTAGTTTCACAGTCTTAAATTTTTGAATAATTGTTTTCAATATTTTTTAAATATTCAACCTTCTGCAATAAACACCGTAATACACACATCTTTCAGGACTTGCTTACTTCTTCAAGAAAAACTAATAGACATGAATTACTGATTGAAAGAGAATCTCTCTCTCTATTACAATGTCTTTCCCCAATGCTTTTCCCAATGATTTGCTTTACTTTTAAAGTAAGATAATGAATTTGCCTCTGAATTTGATTTAAATTCCCCAAATTGAGGATTTCTACAATAAACACTGAAATTGTTTCTTACTATACAGGTAGGATTCAGGATTTGGTAAACAGTTTCTCTTGTCACAGAAAGGTCAGGGAGAGATTTATGGCAAGATTACTATTACAGGTGTTCATACTCACACAGCAGGTTAAACTGGAAAGCGTCATATGTCATCCATGACTCACCCCTCTGGTTTGATGAGTCACTTTGATATGACCTGAAAATGTAACACTCTTTTACATGATTGATGGAACACCCTGAGTATGTAAATAGAGTGTCTTGGGAAATATGTTCATTCCTTTTTTGATGGCTGTGCTCAAACTGTAAGGCCACAAGAAAGTCTACATCTCCAGGAGTGAATGTGAATGGTTGTTATTGCCACAGAAGATTCCATGACTTCCTTTGAAAGCCTCCTTGGAATATAAAACTTGATTGAGTGAATGGAAACAGGGTGAGATCATGAAAAGCCATGAATTGATAATTATCAAAGCTAAGTGTTGGGTACATGGTGGTTCATTCTGCTATTCTCTCTAATTTGGGTTCCGTTTGAAAATTCACATCCATAACAAAAATTTAGAAAGTCTCTTGAAGCAATATGGCCAACCTATGGCCATGTGCCCCTGGATGGCTCTCCAGGTTCTAATTACAGCCCTTGAAGCAAGCACAAGTAAATAAGATATCACGATAAATTACTGTAAATGGGGTGTTTTAAAAGTAATAAGAAGTCCTTGGGGGGATTTCAAATGATATTCTATGTGAGCATGTGCCACCATTCACTTTTATTTAGTGCAATAAATGAATCATAAAGAAATATCTGAGAAGAGAAATTATTGTGGCCCATTGTCACTGATGTTGGGAGATCCTTTGTCAAAGGGACCACTCTTGCATTGCAGTCTTAAAAAAACTTTTTAATCGGGGAAATTCTACTTTCTGTATAACCTGAAGCATAAAAGCTATTGAAAACAGCTATGGTGTACCAAACTGGGGTTCATGAGACAGCATCAGCCCTGATTATTATTATTTTTTCATTTAAACTTTAGAAAGCCAGGGATGTCTGAGGCCCTCAGAGAATTGCATACAGTAAGCCAGTACCCAGAGTGGCTCTAGAAAATCAGGTGCCTAAAATTTTAATGGTAGAATTAATCTTAGGTCCTGGAGGAAAAAATTTTGGATATAAAAAATGCTTACAGTAGTTAGACAGATATTTGACTTATTAGATAACTCCTCACAGTAGATTCACGACTAGGTGTTAAAAATGCAAAGTCAAATCACCTAACTAGTCTCAGTGATGATTATGTAAAGAGAAGAGGGAAAATGCCATTTTACAAGTCAGCAACCACTAGCGAGCAGATGGCAGATTTTTTGTGTCCCCACACCCTTTCAATGAAACTAGAAAGCTATCACTCTTAATGGGCATAAGCTAAATCTTGATTATAAAAGAGCACATTTCATAAAATAATGATTTTCTCCCTTCAAAGGATTCCTCATTCTATGAATAAGGAAGCAAAGGATGAATGAGATTTATAAACTCAGGGTTAGATTGAAATTATAGTTCTTCTGATTTGATTACATATTTTCCCCCAATTTGAAGAGCTAGTTTGCCATTATGACACTGGTTATACAACAGATCCTTAATACTCAAGGTTTAACTTTTTTTTTTTTTTTTCCTGAGATGGAGTCTTGTTCTGTCATCCAGGCTGGAGGGCAGTGGTATGAACTCGGTTCACTGCAACCTCTGCCTCCTGGGTTCAAGGGATTCTCCTGCCTCAGCCTCCTGAGTAGCTGGGACTACAGGCACCTGCCACCATGCCTGGCTAATTTTTGTATTTTTAGTAGAGACAAGGTTTCACCGTGTGAGCCAGGATGGTCTTGATCTCCTGACCTCATGATCCACCTGCCTCAACCTCCCAAAGTGCTGAGATTACAGATGAGAGCCACCATGCCCAGCCAAGGTTTAAAATTTGTAGCTCCAATCTGCTTTCTTTCTTGCCTTCTCTCTTTCTCTCACACTCTCACTTTCTCTCTCTCATCTCTCTCTCCCTTTCTTTCTGTCTCTTTCTCTCCTCCCCTCCCCTCCCCTCCCCTCCCTTCCTCTCCCCTCCTTCTCTCTCTCTCTCGGTCTCTCTCTCACTTTCTTTCTTTCTTTTCTCTTTGAGACAGAATCTCACTCTGTCACCCAGGCTGGAGTACAGTAGTAGCATCTCGGCTCACTGCAACCTCTGCTTCCTGGATTCCAGCGATTCTCCTGCCTTAGCATCCCAAGTAGCTGGGATTACAAGTGTACACCACCACACCCACCTAATTTTATTTTGGTACTTTTAGCAGAGATGGGATTTCACCATGTTGGCCAGACTAGTTTGGAACTCCTGAACTCAAATGATGCCCCTGCCTAGCCTCCCAAAGTGCTGGGATTACAGGTGTGAGCCACCACGCCCAGCCTCACTTGGCCTTTTTATAGTTCTTTCTATGCCCCAACCCACGTGTCCTTGTTAACACCTATGTACCCTTTGGCTCATAGCTGAATTTTCACTTCTTTGGAAAAGCATTCCCTGACTCAGAGTCCTGGTCAGGTACCAGAGTTAGAAGTTTTCATAGCTCTTTAGCCCTTAGCTTTGTAAAACTGATCGCAGTTTGTAACTGTGTAACTGTGTACCTATCTATGATTATTTGATTATGGGCTACTTGTTTCAGAGGGCAGTAACTCCTGTGGGAGATGGGGCTATATCCATTTGTGTTCTCTGTGTTTTTTTTTTTTTTTTTTTTTGTAGCAAGTAGTAGGCATTTGGCCTGTGAAAAATATGTAGTTAGAAAACAGTTCAAAGATTTAGAAAATGTCCCAAAGCGTGTATTAAATGCCTGTGTATTTAATGGTCAGTTTTAACAAATCCCAGTATTTTGCTAGAATTGCTTCAAACTGTTTTTTAAGAACAAAACTTTGGTTTTTAATTAAAAGCATTGTGAATTCCTCTCAATCTCACAGCCCTCCTTTCCTCTCTGCAGAAAACACTTCTCATGATGGTTTTCTTACACAATAGTATATCTATCACTCTTCTACACAAACAAGCCATAATTTGCATGGCAAGGTCCATCTAAATACATATCCAAGAAAGATATTAGTCAGCTTTGCCAGCATACATGGGTAGCTAAAACTCATCTATGAGTTACTAAAACAGAAAACTTTATAAAATAGAGATACTGGAAGTGAGCAAAAAACATTTATTAATGAGAGCATGCTCCTTAGAGAAGTGATGCCACTGGAAACGGTGGCTCATGCCTGTAATCCCAATACTTTGGGAGGCTGAGGCGGCGGGTCACCTGAGGTCAGGAGTTCAAGACCAGCCTGACCAATATGGTGAAACCCCCTCTCTACTAAAAATACAAAAATTAGCTGGATATGGTGGCGTGTGTCTGTAGTCCCAGCTACTTGGGAGGCTGAGGCAGGAGAATCACTTGAACTCGGGAGGCGGAGGTTGCAGTAAGCCAGGATTGTGCCACTGTGCTCCAGCCTGGACGATAGAGGGAGACTCAGTATCAAAAAAAAAAAAAAAAAAAGAACTGATGCTCCATTTTGTTCAGACTTTTCCAATATCTAATATGAGCCAGTCATTTTCTACTGTCTCTTTAAAATCTTTTATGGTTTACTTAAAGTTGTCTAAGTTGACATTAGTTTGAATGTTAGACATTTCAAGCTCCATCAATGTGACAAAGAGGGAGTGTTGACTACTGGTGCAGAGTATGAAGAGCTGAAGTGAAATCTTTTTTTTTTTTGGGAGGGAGTTTCGCTCTTGTTGCCCAGGCTGGAGTGCAATGGTGCAATCTTGGCTCGCTGCAATCTCTGCCTCCCGGGTTCAAGCGATTCTTATGCTTCAGCCTCCTGAGTGGCTGGAATTACAGGCGCCTACCACCATACCCAGCTAATTTTCATGTTTTTAGTAGAGATAGGGTTTCACTATGTTGGCCAGGCTGCTCTCAAACTTCTGACATCAGGTAACCCACCCACCTTGGCCTCCCAAAGTGCTGGGATTACAGGCATAAGGCACCATGCCTGGCCAGGGGTGCAATCTTTATTAAATCAATGATCTAGAGCAGCGAGATCCTCTGGACAGCATCATGAACAACACTGGGAAACTTGTTAGAAATGCAGATCTTTAAGGCCTGCTGGAGACTTATTACATCAGAATCTCTGAGTGGGGCCAAGCAATCTGTCTTTATACAAACCCTCCGGATGACTTTTGGGACACATTAAAGACTGAGAACAACTGATCTAGGGCAAATACCTTTAAGGTCTTTAAGTCTCAGTTTGCTTATCTGTAAAATAGGAATGATAGTAGTATTTTTTATGACACATGATCTTTGCAAGGATTAAATATTAATTAACATTTATTGAATACTTAGTGTTAGGCACTATTCTTAGCACTTCCCATCTCTTAGCACTCTTGAGCCTTAACTTCTTAAATTAACTTTATCACAAAAGGAGATTAGAAAAGTACCTGGCATATAGCAAGCACTCTAACTTTTAGTTTTATATTATTATTGTTACCTTTTTGAGCTAAAAAATTAGATGAGATGATGTACTTAGCATGACATCTAATACATAGCATGTACTTAACAAGTATTAACTATTTGCATGTAAAAGTATTGGTTTAATGAGTACAAAATATTCACATGGTTCCTTATGCGAAGTATGGCCTAGTCCAAACAACAACAACAATAACAACAGAAAAACTGATAGAGAAACTCACAATGGGACAAAAAGCCACTATAGAAAAAAGTTTTATAGATCACATTTCAATGTTTCTTTCTTTTTCTGATTTGTCATAAGCTGGGAAGCCAGAGAGAGCTCTTTGAACTAATTGTGAGGGCCAAGAAGGTAATTACTCTCCAATTAAGCTGGTAATAGCCGCCCTCTTTTGGAGAGATCAAAAGCCAGAGAATCACTGCCAAGGGGGAATTTTGAAGATAGGCTGCTCTCAGTGATGAGTAACTGGAAGCTTCTGACCCTATAAAATAGCTCAGAGAGAGGGAATTAGCTGTGTCTGCTGGTGTCCAAGTGAAAAGAAAGGTGCAGGCAGAGGCACAACAGTTAAAGGTTTGTCGAGATGTATATTTGGGCATTTGTATTTGTTTTAAAATTTTGTTCTGAATTGTGCCTTCTGAAATAAAACGCCTCCAGTAATTACTCTGCAATTTTGTATAAATAATTTCTATCTCTTGGGAAAGGATTTTTGCATAGAAAATCATGCTGTATCTTGTTTGTTATTAAAGGGAAACCAAGCAGTTGAAGTCTTTCCTCTTTTCACTCTCTTCCCCAGCTAAACTGACCACCCTCTCTTGTGACCCCAAAACACCATTGGCTTCTCCTGTCATGGCATGTAGTACACTCTGAATTGATTATTGTTTTTCTTGGTCTAGACCAGCACTGTCCAATAGAAACATAATGCAAGCCACATATGTGATTAGAAGTTCCCTGGTAGATACTTTACAAAAGTAAACAGAACAGATGAAATTAATTTTAATAATTTATTTAAATCAACATATCCTAAATGTTACACTTTAGTGTGTAGTCATTACACAAATATTAAAAAGCTATTATACAGTCCATTTTGGTACTATTCTTTGAAATCCTCTGTGCATTTGACACTTACAGCACAGCACAATTCAGATTAATCACATTTCAAATGCTGAGTAGCTACATGTAGTTAATGGCTTCTATATTTGATAGTGCTGGACTATAGCATGAACATCTCAAAGGCAACTGTAATTTATCTTTGTCCCTACAGAGCTTTGTGCAATACCTAGAACATAAATGCTATTCCATAAGTAAATGTGATAAACAGAATTCTAAGATGGCCTCCAATGATTCTTACCTTTGTGTAATCCCCTCCTCTTTGAGTGTGGGTGGAAGACAGGAATCTGATGAGGTATCTCTCCCTTAATTATGATGTTATATGGCAAAGGGAGGTTGTCATGGGTGGGCTGCCTCAATCAGGTGAGTCCTTTAAGAGCAGAGCATTTTCTGTGACTGGTAGCAGAGGAGGAAATCAGAAATGTAATTGCTGGCCTGGAAGAAAGCATACAGCTATGTAGTGAACTGCTGTTGGAGAGGAGCACCTTCTAGGAGCTGAGACAGATCCCCAGCCAACAGCTAGTAAGAAAACAGAGACCTTAGTCCTGCAACCACAAAGAACTGAATTCTAACAAATATGAGCTTCTAGGAGGGGCTTGAACCCCAGGGAACCAGAGCACAACATATACTTTGATTTCAGCCATGCAGTGCCCAGATTTCAGATAGAACTGTGAGCTAATAATACATAGGGTGTTATTTAAAGCTGTTAAATTTGTTACACAGCAATAGAAAACTTATACAGAAAGGAACAACCAGTATCAGCCTTTCTAAAAAATACCAAAAAATAAAGAACATCAACATAATTAAGAACTTGCATCAACTAATGGGCAAAACAGCCAGCTAACATTAAATGGCAGTATCAAACTCACATATATTGTTATTAATTCTAAATTTAAATCGACTAAATTCCCCAAATCCAAAGACACAGACAGGCAAAAAAAGCCAAGACCCATTGGTATGCTACATCCAGATCCATCTCACATGCAAGGATACACAAAGACTCAAAACAAAGCGATGGAGAAAAATTTACCAATCAAATGGAGAGCAAAAATAAATAAATAGAAAGCAGGAGTTGCAATTTTTGCTGATAAAATAGACTTTAAAGCAACAAAGATCAAAAGAAGCAAAGAAGGATATTACATAATGATGAAAGGATCAATGTAACAAGAAGAGCTAAAGATCCTAAATATATACACACCCAATACAGGAATACCCAGATATATAAGACTTATAAAGACTGCCAGGCGTGGTGGCTCAAGCCTGTAATCCCAGCACTTTGGGAGGCCGAGGCGGGTGGATCACGAGGTCAAGAGGTCGAGACCATCCTGGTCAACATGGTGAAACCCCGTCTCTACTAAAAATACAAAACATTAGCTGGGCATGGTAGTGTGTGCCTGTAATCCCAGCTACTTGGGATGCTGAGGCAGGAGAATTGCCTGAACCCAGGAGGCGGAGGTTGCGGTGAGCCGAGATCACGCCATTGCACTCCAGCCTGGGTAACAAGAGTGAAACTCCAATTCCAAAAAAAAAAAAAAAAAAGACTTATAAAGAGACTTGGACTCCCACACAATAATAGTGGGAGACTTCAACATCAATGTTAGAAAGACCAATGAGACAGAAAGTTAACATCGATATCCAGGACTTGAACTCAGATCCGGAACAAGTAGACTTAATTAACATTTATAGAACTCTCCACTTTAAATACACAAAATATACACTTTTATTAGTACCACATCACACCTATTTATAGGTTTAAATGAAATATTGGTTGGCTGCTTGTTAATTATTTTCTTCCCTCATTTTTTTTTTTTTTGTGTCTCTATTGTTAAACACAATTACAGGCATACCCATTTTCAACTGCTTTCTCGCCCGGGCAATAAAGCAACATCCCTGTTCTCTCTCCCACTTCCTCTTCCTCTTTCTTCCTCTCCTTCATTCTTTTTTTTTTTCTTTTTCTTTTTTTTTTATTCTTTCTCTTTCTTTCTCTCTTTCTTCCTCTAAAAAAAAAAAAAGAAAACTTATACAGAAAATAAATATTACAATTGAGCAACCATCATCTGGATGGTGGCTATGTCTCCAAACCTTAAGCACAGTCCCTCCCTAAGAGGAAATAGTAACCACTGAACATCAGACCTGAGAGTCAAACTAGTATCCTGCTGGCAACATACTTATCTTAACCATGCCAGGGTAACAGCAATCTGTGATGTTTGAGTCATTCTGTCTTTCCCCTTGCCATTTGCATCAGACAGGCTAAGTGAAGGGAGAAGAAAATGCAAAGTATTTGGAAGTAAGTTTGGGATACTCATCTTGTAAAGGAATGATTATTGATTAAACAGAGGAAAGTTAACAAATAATAATAATGACAATGATAAGGGTAGCTCACGTTGGTTGAGTTTGTACTGTGCCTATATATAGGCATATAACACCTTGCCTCACTATATCCTCACCACAGCCATGGAAGATAGATACTAATATATTCATTTTATGCATGTGGAACCTAAGGCTTAAGAGGTAGAAGATTTAGTTGCATAACCAGACAATAAAGATGATTGGGAAAAAAGAGGAGATGTTTTTGGATGAAGCACTTTTCAGAGCAGATCATTGACTCAGATGCAACTCTTTGTCTTGGATGACAGATAACTCCATTTCTTCTGTGTCAACAGGTTCTCTTTATACCCTTTCCTTTAACAAGATGCTTCTCAACCCCTGCATTTCAGTCTTCACTCTTTCTTTTTTGGGAAGTCACTGAATCCTGAACCCCAATACTGTTTCTGGTCTTCACTCTGAAAGGCATAGCTTGAATTTTGTGGTTCTTCTGATGGTCAGCCCTTCATGCCACTTAGATGTCTCATTATCCTCTCCTGTTCAGTTTGTTCAAAATGAAGTTCATCATTATGCCCTGAAAACCAGTTCTCCTCTCCGGTACTCTAATCCTGTGAATGATTTCATAACCTGTCTGATCCATAAGCCTCCATACCCCAAAGACCATTCCACTGTTTCTCATCTCCCTTTCCTTTAGCCAATCAGCCGTTATAGTATCTTTCCAGAATGCTTACTCAACTATTTCTTCTACATTCTCCAACCTCCTGAGCCCTTTAAGCCACTGATCTTCTCCCTTTCTTCCTTCTCCAGTTTGATTCTGTGATTCATCGATTCAGTCACTCTTGCCAGAGCTCAAAGCCCCTGGTTGCTCTATTTTTCATCATTTCTATTTGACACAACTTGAACCCAACCATCTTTCTTTTCTACTAGGAGGCTAAGCAGTACTGGAGAAATTGTGTAGAAGGAAGACAGAGTTAAAATAGGACTCTTTGTTCTAGTTTTCACTGAGGCCCCAAAACCAGATACCAAATACTGTCAAATTCCAAGGCAAAGTATTAGCCCATCTATCAAATGACTTCTAAAGAAACTGCATGAAAACAGGTTTTGTGATCTGTACTTTACCTTTAGCTGTGAATTCTTCCTATTTGACACTCCTTACCACCCCGCCCCCAGACCCTCAACCATGTGAGGACTTCAAATAGATCTTGATAGGTATCTTTTGAAACATGGAGACACAGGCAGGCATTGATTCATACCCAAAGAGAAAGTCTTTGAGTGAGAGACTGGCTGAAGTGAACTCTTGTCAGCACAGCAGAGGGCTGCATTTAGGAAGTAAGCACATTTTGGCCTAGGCCAGGCCAAAGCTGCGTTTTTCCTGGGACCAAATAAAATCCACAGTAGGAATGTGAGCTTGAGTTGTTTTAAAAGGAATTCTAACCCAGAGGGCTTCCTGTAATGGATGACGTGTCTTTGACAAAAAGAGGTTGAAGGTTTTACTAGACAGAGAAGTAGAGGGAGATAGTAAACAGCTGATTAAAGGAGAGGCACTACCTGAGTGAAGGAATTCCAGTTGGACAGGTCCAGAAGGTGAGTGTCTGAGGAGGCCACAGATACTGAAATGAGAGCACAAAAGTCAGCTCGAAACGTCAGCCAGAGCCAGAGGGCAGCTACACCAACTTATATGTATGCAGGTCAAATAAGACCTTTCTTCCCTTCCTGCCATCTCTGCTTCCCATCCTGGAGGACACATTGGTAGCTAAGTTCTGAGGAAACAAAGTCAGAGTCATGGAGAAGTAGCATTAAAGGGAACATAGAAATGAGTATCTCATTCCCCACTCTAGGCCTGTTAGTCTAAAGCATCACCAAGCCTGCAGTGAAGTTGGGAG
This sequence comes from Sapajus apella, assembly GCF_009761245.1. NCBI lineage: Eukaryota > Metazoa > Chordata > Mammalia > Primates > Cebidae > Sapajus > Sapajus apella. The sequence continues at coordinate 13,418,630 of NW_022436986.1, read as the reverse complement.
TTTCTGGGCAGATTAATTTATAACGTGAGGTTGTGGTTTGGAACTGAAGTGACCAGAGGACATTTTATTATCTGAGATGATCAGAGAGTCCAAAGACCATTTTATTAATTTCATTTGAAGTTAGGGAGGGGGAAAGAACTGTCCCAAGAGAGGATTCAAATGGCCAGTTGGAGGTGAAGAATAAAGTTATTTTCTCTTTGAATCCTAGGAGTCCAGCTTGCTTGCAGGGATCATTCTGCTAGTATCATTAAATACATCAATCATCTCAGTCATCCACAGGTAGGTCTCAACCTTCAAGCCATGGGAATCCTATAACATTTGTTTGGTGGACATGCTCTCCTATTCTCTGCAAAGCTACCTTAAGCATCTCTACCTTCCTTAATTTCCAAACTTCACATTGCCTCCTTACGCTCAGATGATCTTGCCTCAGTCTTCACAGAGAAAGTCAAATCCATCAGATGTGAGCAAACCCTCCACTTATTCTATGTTGCCAAATGGAGCTTGGAACTAAGAATATTAATTGTTAATTAACACATGTGTTAAAGATATGTAATGAATGACTCTACTGTTTGAAAATTGTATAGGCCCAGTGTGGTGGTGGCTTATGCCTGTAATCCTAGCATGTCAGGAGGGTAAGGCAGGAAGATCACATGAGCCCAGGAGTTTGAGACCAGCCCGGGTAAAACAGTGAAACACTGTCCCAAAAAAAAAAAAAAAGAAAAATTAACCAGGTGTGGTGGCATGTGCCTACAGTCCCAGATACTTGGGAGGCTGAGGTAGGAGGGTCACTTAAGCTCTGGAGGTCAAGGCTGCAGTGAGCTGTGATTGTGTCACTGCACTCCAGTCTGGGTGAGACAGCGAGACCGTCTTGAAAAAAAAGAAAATAGTATATTCTCCTTCGCAGGTACACTGTTGCCTCTATAATCTTATCTTCGTTATTGGTTTGCTTATTTGTATTAAAACTTATGATTGGATCTAAAGTCAAGTTTTAATTTATATGTGTGAAATTTTGTAAAATACATCCCAAAGATTACCATTCATATAGTATTTTACAGTATTTGAAATAGGGTGTTTTACGTCTTTGCTATTACCTTCAGAGAGCTTTTCTAGTCTCAGTTCTCTTATTCCATCTAATTACAACTTCATTTTAAAAGCAGTTGGGAGTATATATACCCTCAGCATTTAAAAATGTTACATTTAATGTATCAAATGAGTTTTTAATTCCAGTATAACTAACAAAAATAATTGAAAAACAGAATTGCTAATGGAAGCATTCTTCTCTATATAATTTACATTATCATAAAAGAACTCTAAGTTCATTATAGAAAATTTGAATATCACAGGAAAGTATAAAGTAAAAATCAGTCATAACCACACTATCACTTCCATACTAATTCTTGAGATATTCCAGTCTTTTTTACTTTTCAAAGCTGATAAAATAGTGCACATACTTTGAAAAATCCTACTGTTTTACCCCCTAAACATTATATAAAGGCCATCTTTTTTTCCTGTGTCATGTAATAATTGCTAACAATCTAGTTTTGATGACTGAAGTATATTGTATCATTTTAGAACATGTTATAATTTATTATACTATAATGCATATTGTGTACAATATTGTAGTATATAATCTTGCCCTAATATAATTTATGTAGCAATTCCCAGCATTCTTAGTTTTAGAAATAGAAAAATCTGATACACATTTGGCTTCTGGCATGTATTCAGGTTTGGTATTTTCACCCTGCCATCAATAACCTTAATTTTTTGCCAAATTATACTCACTTTGTAGTCTGTAAACAACTGCAGTCCCATTTTATTTTAATTAATTAATGTATTTTTTGAGATGGAGTGTTGCTCTGTTGCCCAGGCTAGAGTGCAGTGGCACAATCTTGGCTCACTGCAACCTCCGCCTCCCAGGTTCAAGTGATTCTCCTGCCTCAGCCTCCTGAGTAGCTGGGATTACAGATGTCTTCCACCATGCCCAGCTAAATTTTGTGTTTCTAGTAGAGATAGAGTTTCACCATCTTGGCCAGGCTGGTCTTGAACTCCTGACCTCAACTGATCTGCCTGCCTCGGCCTCCCAAACTGCTGGGATTACAAGCATGAGCGATCGCACTGGGCCTGCAGTTCTATTTTAAATTCAGCAAAAACAAAAAGGCCACCAAACTCTTTAACTGTCTGAAATTGCAGTCACCACTCCATGGTCTCTGTTTTCCCTATTTCATTGACTTCCTACTTCCTTGTTATCCAGCTCTCCCCCTTCTTGAATTCTCCTTTTTATTCCTCCTTCTGGCTCTCTTCAATAGGAAATTTTCCTTTATTGGCTTTTTCTTTGCTGCTAGATGCTCATAGAAAAATCAGATATTACACATAAGGCTCGTGGGCCTTACATTTGCCTGCATATCCAGGGTGGAACCATTTGGCAGGAGACTCAAATATACTAAATTCATCACTCTGAAGTATCAGAATACTGGGTTTTAAACTTACCCAATTAACCTTGGAGTTGTCATGTGGTCTGAAATCCTCTAAATCTGTATGACTAACACTTTATCTAACTGAAGATAGACATTCAAGGGAAGCCAAACCAAAGTAGTAGTTTGCTTAATACGAACGAAATCAGAGCAAGAAATTTTGGATTAGACATTTAGAATGTTCAGTGGCAATAGGCAACCCTACATGTGCATCATCATAATTAAGGTTAGATGTGGTGTTAGGATTGGGCTGAGGCAAAGAAATTGTGATCCCGAGAAATCCATCAAGGAAATGAATGCCATCTTGAAGCTCCCCTTGTGAGATAGCTGGTTGGCCTTCTTAAATCTGTCTTACTGTGCCAGGTGCCCCTTCCTATCAGAAACTTCTGCGTTGATCACTTGCACCTTTCTTCACTGTCTCTTCTTCCTCCTGGTTATCCATGACTTGCTTTCTTGGTCCTCCTCCTATGTCTGATGGTTCTTTCATTATCTTCTTTCTATGCTAGCTGTTAGTTCTTGCATCTCTGAAGCAGCATGTTTATACAAATTCTGCCCTGGGCCTTAAGGTAGTTACTAATATGACTCTGATGGTAGCATACCTCTTTCCAGACTCACGGTTGGATGACACTTCCTGCCTCCTTGGTGGTTGAGTAGGACTATGTGATGACTCCTGGCCTTTGATATAGGAGCAGGATAATGTCTGTTGCATCTGGGCTAGGACATTTAATTGCCAGGGTGAGATCCTCCTTTCTTCTGCTGTAGAAACTAGCAGTGTTCCATGTGGGTGGTTTGCTCCTCAGCTCAAATCCCAGAGTGAGATGATGCTGAGCAGAATTTATAGCTCTTGACATAAAGAATGGATGAGAAATAAACCTGTGATGTATAAGTCACTGAGATTTTGGAGTTATTTGTTACTGTAGCATAATCTAGCTGTACGCTGACAGAAACAGCCTTCTTCTTTTTTTTAAACTCTTCACCTTATCCCTCGATGGTTTTTATCAAAGATTATGGCTTTAAATTTATCCTCTAATCAAATCTACCAGACTAAGCTTGATTGATGCCCTGAGCTCAAATCCCAATTTTCTTTTCTTTTCCTTTTTTTGTTTTTGAGGCAGAGTCTTACTCTGTTGCCCAGGCTGGAGTGGAGTGCAGTGGTGTTATCTTGGCTCACTGCAAACTCTGCCTCCCAGGTTCAAATGATTCTCCAGCCTCAGCCTCCCAAGTAGCTGGGATTATAGGCGCCTGCCATCACACCAGGCTAATTTTTTTACATTTTTAGTAGAGACAGGGTTTCGCCATGTTGGCCAGGCTGGTCTTGAGCTCCTGGCCTCAAGTGATCTGCCTGCCTCAACCTCCCAATGTGCTGGGATTACAGGTGTGAGCCACCTCGCCTGGCAGATCTGTTTTCTAGTTAATTTGTGACATCTTCAGGGCTCATAAGAACCTCAATCTGAATGTTCAGCAAGATATCTCAAATTAATCATGCCCCAAAACAAACTTATCATCTCCTTTCCCTCAATTGCTGCTGCTTCTCTATTGCCATTCAGTTAATAACACCACTTTTCCTTTTTTTTTTTTTTTTTTTTTTTGTGTAGTTTTGTTTTATTTATTTATTTGGTGCTTTTTCTAGGATTTTTTTTCTTTTTCTCATTTATTTATTTTATTGCATTTTAGGTTTTGGGGTACATGTGAAGAACATGCAAGATTGTTGCATAGGTACACACGTGGCAGTGTGATTTGCTGCCTTCCTCCCCATCACCTACATCTGGCATCTCTCCCCTTGCTATCTCTCCCCAACTCCCCACCCCCCACCGTCCCTCCCCTATTTCCCCCCAACTGACCCCAGTGTGTAGTGCTCCCCTCCCTGTGTCCATGTGTTCTCATTGTTCAACACCCGCCTATGAGTGAGAACATGCGGAATAACACCACTTTTTCTAATTAACTCAGCATTTTAACCTTGAAAATGTGCAAATTTCCTCCTCATGAGTGATGTGGGGCTAGTCTTACCAATGGCAAAATTAAAAAAGCAGAAAGACCATGCCAAAACATGAAGTCCAGGAACCAGAGCTGTATCCATGTGAGTACTTAGGAATTATATATCTTAAATTCTGCCTGGTATAGAAGAATTAGCTTCTCATTTTCCTTTTAAGATCATGTGAATTGACTTTTCTATTGGTTTGCTGAAAGCAAATGTAATCGTCTTCTCCATTTTCTCACCTAAAGAGATGAAATTATTCTTTTTAAAATTTAATCTCCTCCTCTTCTTCCTCCTCCTCCACTGTAAAAAGAATACTTGTAATGACAGGATTACAGTGTGTGTCAAGCATACTGGCTTCTGTAGGCTCCATAAACTATGGTGGACTTTCTGTGTATCACCTTCTTTTCTCCATTACATAGTTATGGAGGAGCTGGCATCTAGCCCCTAAATGCAGCCAAGAAAGGGAAATCAGACCAGTGTTCTAGTATCCAGTCAATGGTCTCTGAACCCAGCAACTCCATCCCAGGTTCATTATCTGTGTCTGCAGTTTCATGGCAATTGCAGATCTGGAAGGCTGCCACTCTGAATGTCACCAAGCTGTTTATTTAATCATCAAACCAAGCTCATGATCTAATTGCTCCTTCTATCACCAGCAAAAAAAAAAAAAAAAAAAAAAAAGGAGAATGAGGAGAATGTGATGAAGATCAGCCTTTGGCTACATTGCAGGAATCAGGAACATATCTGGGATTGGCCGCTATGGTTGCCAATTAGGTTATAATCAAAAGAGGAAAACAGGGAATTAAGAGTAAGTACTATCCAAAGAATAGAGGGTGTAGGGGAGCAATCCATGCTGGTCTTTTCCCTTGTTAAGGCTGCTTCTTGGTATGAGAACGAAAGCCATTTCTTTGGTCACAGGGGCTGGGTATGCTATGCTTTAAGAGGCAAACACCAGTATTTTATAGGAGTCTATGTATGAAGTGCCACAGAACCAAGTATTCGGAGGTATGTGAGGGTGGGACTGAATCAGAGTAAACTGAGATCAAGCTGCTGTTGTTGCTGTTGAGAAGATGATGCTATTCTTATTTCTTGTTGTTTATGACTAGTTTTCTCTCTCCTGTCTACAGTTTTAAGCTTTAATGACAATGCAGTATTTCTGAGAATTGACATAAAGAAGGAGGTAGAGCTGGGTCAGACTTTTTGCTTATTTTGTGATTTTTTGCTTAGTTTCCTCATTTAATTGTGGTACCTCGGCTGTGTCTGGTGTTCTTGGGTCTGGAATACCTGTTCATTCACATCTCCAGGAAGGACATCTTTGGTGTTCTGCTGGGGTAGGGAGAGTTGGCTACCTGGCCACAAGGGTTGATGAGAAGACCTATCAGTTTGCTTACTCCTTACAAGGAGTTTGAATAGATTGTCTTGTTTTCAATTTGCCTTCGGAGGCAGCTGGCATCCTCAATTCCTGACACTTTCTGGGTATTCTGAGGTATAAATTGGTTTGCTTCTTCTGGTTGATTCCTTCTCCTGTAGCCTCATCCCTCTCCCCTCTTGGGTTGCCATGTCCAAAATTTTGTGGCTATTATCTGTCGTTTTCCGTTCTGTTTCTTTTGTTTTGGGGAATCCATGTTTTATTTTTTCTGCCATTTTAGAGGTGCTTTTGAAAGGGAAAGCAAACTTCTGTATTCACTCTTTCCTATTTCCTGGAAGTCTATTTAGTTGTTTTTTGTTTGTTTGTTTTTTTGTTTTGAGACGGAGTCTCACACTGTTGCCAGGCTGGAGTGCAGTGGTGTGATCTCGGCTCACTGCAACCTCTGTCTCCCAGGTTCAAGCGATTCTCCTTCCTTAGCCTCCCAAGTAGCTGGGACTACAGGTACCGTGCCACTACACCCAGCTAATTTTTATATTTTTAGTAGTAACGGGGTTTCACCATGTTGGCCACAATGGTCTTGATCACTTGACCTTGTGATCCACCCACCTTGGCCTCCCAAAGGCGTGAGCCACCGCACCCAGACTTATTTAGTAATTTTTTCTATCAATTTCTATTATGTTTTTCAGAACACTCCTGAATATGTATTGAACCTAGTAGGTACACAATACAAATCAAAGCAATTATAATATCATACAGTGGCTTCCCTTATCCAAGGGGAAAAAGGTAGACATTAAAATTACCCTGCATAAAGATTTCTGAAAATAGTAGACGGTACAGTATTTTTCCAAATTTCTTGTCCTTCAATATCTACTGAGCACCATGCTCAGATGTAGATGCTGGGATGTGGATAAAATAATCAGATATCTTAGAGCCTCTCCTGTGAATTTCTTTTATGTTATTTCATATGATACATGGTCGTTCAATCAGTAATGTAAGTCGACCTTTTGCTATAGGCTGGAGTGATAGAGAGAAGTGACTGCCTTTTTGTAGTGAGAAAACAGCTGGGCTATCATTGCATTTGCCAGTAGAGAGGAAAAATTGTTGGGAGTTCCTGTTTGTCATTGGCAGGAATAGTGAAATTCTGGGGAGACGCAAATTATGGCAGAGGTGCAGGGCTCTTCTGTCACTTTCCGAGCATTGGCTTAGCTTTATCCACAAAGACTCTCATGGAGGGTCTGAAATTCCACTTTTGATCAGTCAAAGCATGGCCTTTTAAACAGAACATTTCATGATGCCAACAGATAGTTTCCAGAGAGGAACTGGGAATTAAGTTGAGCTCTGGTTGCAGATGATTCTTTTTCATGCCTAGCTACCCAAACAAAGAGAGCAAGCCAGAAGCCAAATCTGCAAGTGAACATACACAATGGAATTGGTGCATGGGAATGTACAGGGCTCTGGCTGATTAAACTGCTGCCAGAGTGCCAAGGGGCAATTTCTCTAAGCCCCCCTCCCTGTCTTGTATTTTGGCAGCTCTCTCTTCCCTGCCCCCTCTGTATCCCCTTCCCCATGTCCTCAAATCCATTTGCACTGTTGTTTGGAAGAAGCCCAATTCACACAGATTGGCAATGCTGTAATTGGTGTTTTACTTACCTCTGCCTCTTTTCTCTCTGTGTTTGATCATTCTGATAATGACAGCTTATTTTCTCTCCCGTTACCATTGGAAAACAAAAAGAAACTCTTAAAAGAGTTGTGGAGTTATTTTTGAGTTTTCTGATGTACTGCTATGGAAAACAAAATTCATATTTTAAAATGTTTTTCCACTTTTGTTTCCCTCTTCCTCCCCTTCCCCCAAACAGTCAACACTCATGGGAGACATTAATGTTGAGAATTGATTTTCCCCTCAGAAGGTGTTGTGACTACAGTGGCAACATCCTTGGGAGCTGACATGTCAAAATGTTTATGTTCTCATTTAAGACCTTCATCATTGTCATCATAATTGGTGCCTCCATTTGCTAGACTCTGTTTAGCATGTGCATTTTATTTCAAGTGATATTTCTCAGGATAATATGCACAAGGGCTTGGGGCTCCTGGAGTGATAAGTGTTATATAAACTGAAATGATTACCCCCTGGCAAAAGGTAATCTCCATTGCACACACCACCTGGCTTAACAGCTCACGTTTGCACAGTGCTTTGCAGTTAAGAAACAGTTTTTTGTGTATATTATTTCCTGTAATCCCCCTGATAACACTGCAAGGAACACATCAGGGATGATTTGGCTCCAGGAATCATCCCATCTTTCCCTGCCACCAGGTGTGCATGCTTCTGTACCCAATGCACTGCTAACTTCCCAGGTGTCACTGTGCAACTCTAAAGAAGCTGTGTCCCAGGTGGTTTCATCTCTGAGTCAAATTTGCAGAGGCACAAACAAGCAGAAAATAATTAGAGAAATTCTATCCTTTTCTCATGTCTCCTAAGAAGAAAAACTGGGCAGGTGATTACAGGATCTCTCTGGCAGTCTTGGGAAGAGGCGAAATCTGTGAATGCTGCAAAATTAATAAAATTGATTACATCACAACTATGTAAACATTTCAGTTGAGGAGACATATAATCAGGGCAGTGTCTATAATATGAATTGAGTGTGTCATGTGACTCATAAATTAGCATATCATGACTTGTTATGAGCAGCAATAATGCAGTATTAAGCTAGTGGCAAAGAATAAAAAGGCCGTTTGTTTCCTGGGACATAGGCAACCTTTGAACTAAGATTTTATAAGACAGCATTTCAAAGCAGTAAACAGTTCCTCTAGAAGGACCCCTTCTAGAAGAGAAGACCAAGAAACACTGTAGTAACTGGATGCAATTTGATTCCAGAAGTCTAGTTCTGGAAGGAATGCCTTAAGTCAAAACTTAATAAACTCAGCTGTAGATGGCCACATAATGCTGTGAGAAAAACATGGAGTTTAGGGAAGAGGCCCAAGGCAAAGACCTTGGACAAGCTAGAACTGATCATGACTCCTAGATCCTTCGTATGCCAGTTATGTAACTCTGGGCAAACCTTGATTTCTGTGAGCCTCAGTTTCCCCATTTAAATATGTCTCCTTTAAAAATAGTTGTGAGGATAAATTGGATAAAATGTGCAGTGTACCTAGCATGTAGAAGCAACTGCAAAAATGGTGGCCATTCTTAATATAGCCTGACGTTATTCTCCTTCTCCATAGAATCTAAACATCTTAAGGTTAGAGCTCAATTCAGCTCCTTCTTCTGTTCCCTTCAAACCCCAAGTTACAAAGACTCTCAGAAAGACTTTAATTTGGCTATGGTTCCAACCATCATAGCCTGGCTTCCAACTCACATCCTGATGGATAAATTGGCTCAACTAGCTGAGTTTTAGAAAGGACTGTTTAAGTACCATTTTGGCTAATCACACAGCAGCTGACACTTGGTCCAGAATCTGGTTTGTGTGAATAATTGTAAATAAAAATCAAGTTTTCTTTCCCTATGCAGTAAAAGAAAAAAAGATTATAGGCCGGGCGCGGTGGCTCACGCCTGTAATCCCAGCACTTTCGGAGGCCAAGGCGGGCGGATCACGAGGTCAAGAGATCGAGACCATCCTGGTCAACATGGTGAAACCCCGTCTCTACTAAAACTACAAAAAATTAGCTGGGCATGGTGGCGCATGCCTGTAATCCCAGCTACTCAGGAGGCTGAGGCAGGAGAATTGCCTGAACCCAGGAGGCGGAGGTTGCGGTGAGCCGAGATCGCGCCATTGCACTCCAGCCTGGGTAACAAGAGTGAAACTCTGTCTCAAAAAAAAAAAAAAAAAAGATTATAGCTTTGGCAATTATGTATTATAAATCACTGAAATATCTCTCACCTATGAGTTCTGAAATCGTATTTAAAGAATGTGGGGCCAATGAATGCATTTCTGAGAATTTTAAGTGACTATCACAGTGGACCTGCATTCTATTTTATTTCCATTACACCCACTATGGGATCCCTGATGAGGTGTCATTTAACCATCCTCCTGCACATAAGTTATCTCTTATTAATAGCCTCAGAAGAAGGAGCTACAAGAGCATTATGAGTGACCCACTATATTGCTTAAAAACATTTTGTTGGAAAACAGAAAACTGAACAAAGCATCCCAGCCAAAACAGGAAATTTATTGACCACACAAGTTGCAAATTCAGGACTACATCTGTCTTCATGAAGATGCCAGGTTATCAATCCCAAGAGAAAAGAGATATTCTCTTCTAATTACTCTGGCAGAAAAGTCCTAAGGAAGATTCCAGTGGGCTTCACTTATGTCACATGCCCATCTTAGAACCATTCACCATGACCAGAGGGATGGGGCATATTGATTAGTTGGCCTGGGTCACATGATGGCTCTCGAGTTGAGAGGAGGATGGCGTAATAATTCACAATTCCATCAGGACCATGTGAACTGGAGGACGGTGCAGGGTGGACAAGCAACACAGACCGACTACACCCAGCCCTGTGTGGGACCTTTTCTGTTGGGAAGTAGAATTCTTGTGGCTAGACTGATTCCTTCTGGCTCCAATTTGATCCCTTTCTTCTGCCTGCTACTTAGTATCTTTCCATGATTCTTCCTCAACAAAAGGCAACAATTAAACTCTTAATTGTTCTTGAGAAGACACATTATTTTATAGGCTGTAAAAATTTAGCATATCACTAAGTTTTCCCAGGCAGTATTTCTAAATCTTTGTCAACTTCATGGAACTGCTAGACACTATTTTATTTCTTTCATGGCTTTCTCTAGTTCAGGATTTCAAATGGAGCTGATGTGAAGGATATAGTATAAAGCATTGGTAAAAGAATTTCCGAGTCATTTGATTTGTATTCAAATTCACTTCGACCAACTTTTGTTAGAAAAATGCTAGTAAAAATGCCATATTTTTCATTTACTGGGAAAAATTTAAAATATTGGTGTAACACACACACACACACACACACACACATATTTTTCCTGCCTTGCATTAATTATTTTGTTCCATGGATTGATTCACATGTATTATGAACCAAGCCCCATCTGAATACACATCTACTCTTGGACTGTTCAGTTATGTGAGCCAAATAAACTCCCTTTAAAATTTAAACCCTTTTGGGTTAGTTACCTACTACTGGAAACTGAATTGCAATTCATACAGTTGATACTTTCCTTGGGGAAAATAGGCATTCCCATATACCACTGCTGATAGAAGTATGCATTGTTACAGTATGTTTTGATTGTAATCTGTCAGACTCAGATATAATAAAAATACAGCAAACCCTCTTTTGGAAATTTTTGTCACAGAAATAAAACTATACATGAGGTATGTCTGACAGGATGTGTTCTATGCTACAACAAACAGAAAAACTAAATTGGCTTAAATAGTAAGAAATGTATCTCTTACCTGAAAGGAAGCCCAGAAAACAGAGTAGATGCTAAAGTTGAGTAATTCAGTGTGCCAAAATGTCATTGAGGACCCCGGCTCTTTCTCTCTTTTCTTTATCCTCATTGTCATTTTTAATCTTTGAGCTGGAGCAAGGTGTTTGAAGCAGTTTTATCAATCACATCTCAGAAATTCGGTGATCAACTTTCCCTCACATTCATTGTCCAGAACTGGGTTCATTTACATTGTCATTTGTCCATTTATCACCAGTCATTAAAAAGGGATAGAATTATCCTTTACTTTGACTGTTTATCGGGAGTAGATGTTGAAGAGTCAGCTACAAAGTCTATACACAAAAATATACCATGCATGTGTGTATGGGATATATTTTGTAAAAATAGAAAAAATTAGCTGGGTGTGGTGGCGTGCTCCTGTAGTCCCAGCTACTTGGGAGGCTGGGGCAGGAGAATTGCTTGAACACAGGCAGCAGAGGTTGCAGTGAGCTGAAATCACACCACTGCACTCCAGCCTGAGTGACAGAACCAGGTGACAGCCTGGGTGACACTCCAGCCTGGGTGACAGACAGAATTTAAATGTGAATGTCCATCAGTAGTGAGATTCTTTCCATACTGAGAAATATTTTGCAGCTCTTAAAAATAGTGAGTTATCATGTATTAATTTGAAGAGATACTTGTGGTGTTCTTGCAGGTGAATAAGCAAGTTCCAGACACCTGTCTATAGCGTGATCTCATTTTCCTTGGAAGACATAGCAAATTACTTACTGGCTATCTTCATGTTTATATACCAAACTATTAACAGTGGGCCAGGTAATTTGAGAATTAAAACAAATATTGTGACTCACATGTCACAATACTTTTAATATAAATATTGTTACTAAAAGAGCTGTACTAAGGAAATAAGAAAATATCATCCCTTTAAAAGTGCAGTCTGTGAATGCTTGGCTCCTAGAACGCTAGAAAAATCTAATTAAGCAAAAGCATTTCCAAAATGATAAGATCTCCCAAGCATTACCAGAAGCACCACATTTTAAAGGATACTAGACTGAAAATTAAGCATTTGCAGCATTTCTATATTCCCCAAATAGATGACAGCTTCTCAAACATAGAAGATATATAATACATTAATTTTTTCATGAAAGCTTTCAGGTCCTGGAAAACACTAGGATGGATATATATTTAAAAAGAAATTGCAAAGTCAATGACAGAACCCACCTACCTCGAAGTTTGGAGAACATTTTAAGGAATTTTTTTTCCACATTTTTTTGAGATTTGAAAAATATTTCAGCTGAAAAATTTCAATGATGTATTTTTTGAATGATAGCTTAAATATGCTAATTCATAAGCTATTACTTTTTCATCTCTGTTACACCAAAAATGGTAAAAATATGCAATCGACTATTTTACTTGCACCAGGCGTGCAGTTGGATATTTATGATTCTTGTGTAAGCAGAAGCTGATCAATTCTCAAATGTTTGCTATATAAGGATATGGTTCATCTTAGAGACACATCAGTCAACACGAGGTAGTAGAGGAAAGAACATTCTTGTTCCTTGTTAGTTTTTAAAAGCCCTTTTTTGTTTTTAAATTTGAGACCAAGTCTCGCTCTGTCCCTCAGGCTGGAGTGCAGTGGCAGTATCTCGGCTCACTTCAATCTCTGCCTCCTGGGTTCAAGTGATTCTCCTGCCTCAGCCTCCCGAGTAGCTGGAGTTAAACAGGCATGTGCCATCATGCCCAGCTAATTTTTGTATTTTTAGTAGAGATGGGGTTTCACCATGTTGGCCAGGGTAGTCTGGAACTCCTGACCTCAGGTGATCCTCCTGCCTCAGCCTCCCAAAGTGCTGGGATTACAAGTGTGAGCCACTTCGCCTGGCAAAAACACATATTAAAAACGCCTTTTTCACCTCATGCAATCCCCACTTCAGCCAGTCATATGGAACAATAAAAAGGACCATGCAAGCTGAAACTGTGCAGTGATTTTCATAATCAATGGGAAAAATTACAATTGTCCTGTGACCTTTAAAAAATTTTGTCATAACATTATTCTGTTACTCTCCATTCTAAATATATAGAGTAATGAAAAAAATGGTAAAGCTCACATTTATTTAGTACTCTGTGATTTAGAATATTGGAAGTACTCAGAATTAAAATGTTTTTTTTTCTTTTCTGTATAAAAATCTTATAAAAAATAGTTTGAATGGTGCTTACCTTCTTCTCATTCTGTAACTTATGATAGAGTGAGCATCTTTTTGTATGCCTTGGTGAAGTCTCATATCCTTTCTAAGTTTTGATTAGTTGCCAATATTGCGTCCTTTGTGCCTTCCATGTCATGAAATATCTCTGAGAGTTCCTTTAATGAGAGGGTTTTTCCCCCCTATTGCTGGTGTCACTTCCTCTGGAGCATCTTCATCATTTCATCACAGCCACTTTCTAACTAGTGTCAGTAAGTTCACATTCTTTAAGCTTCTCCAGCTGCAGATACAGGCAGTGTCCACATTCCACAGTCACCTGTTTCTACTATCACTCCATTTACGTTTGGTTCAAATTTCACTCCCAGTATTACCACTTCTCCTTTCTTTGCTGTGTTTCATCTGGGCCACTGGTCTCTTATGATTACCTGTTTTTGTAAACTGTCATGTGGGTTTATCCCTGAGAGACAAGGAGACAGCACAACCACTTGATTTGCCATCTGTGAGTGAACTGAATAATAGATGTGCAGTGACCGAGCCTGGATGAACTGAAAGAAGGGACATGGTTGGCTTCTGATGATGATGTACATATGTTAATTATGTAGTGATTTGTGTACTCAAGAGTGAGCGGGGAAGTTTCACAGTTAATATACTGTGGAAACTGGAATTTGAACTGTATTGCTGGGAGACTGGTGTTATTTAAGCCATGGTAACTGAAATTTGTGCACACAGGAACTGTGCAAAGCAAGGACTGCCTGAACATGTTCATTATAGAAAATTTAGAAAAGATAGATACGCAAAAAAGGGACAGCATATCAACTTTTGATCCAGGGATTGAAAGCTTTATGCCTGACAAGGAAGAGAATGCTTACAGCAGAAGTGACCCTGTGTTCTGGACAAATTTAGAAACACTGTGTTAATTTTCTACTTCTTCAAGGGTTCAGGGCCAAAAAAGGAAAATCAAATTTAAAGGTTTAGACATCAGAAGGGGATCAGAAGGAGAGTCTACAGCGTAGGCCCCCTGCTCCCTTGTAGTTAAGATCAAACCAAAAGAAGAAAACCTTAAGGCAAAAGTTTCATGAACTGTAAATCCCTCTGAATATAAGGATTATCGTTTGTACCTAACGGAGGCTCTTCCTGTGGATTTTTAAACTTCCTCTTCTCTGTGTTGTTCAGGGAACTGGCACTGCAGCCCTGCTGAGCCTCAATCTAGGCACAATTCCTAAGCTTCCTTTACACCACTCCTTCCCCAGTCTTTGTTTTTGTAATCGAGTAGCTTCTGTCATGGGTTTCATTGCTCACCTAATTGTCTATACTAGGACCTCAACTCAGTTGCCAGGGGATTTCTTCCAAGTAGTTAGGGAAGGAAAGGGGCTTCTCATCAAGGGGGCCATAGATTCCCTTTTAGCTGATAAAAAAAACTAGATTTTACTTTTAAAATTTTATTATTGAATGCAGAGGCTAGCTTCTTCACGACATCTTTCAAGACCCTGCCTCATCGAACACTTCTTATGGCATTCCGTATTTTCTGTAGGTCACATGAAATTGACTAGGCTTCTTTTTTGAATTGATAAACCCACTTAGAATGAATATACCTATTCCAGGAGTTCTAATGCTCCACTAGAGAAATTTCAATCACTTTCTTTTTTTCCTTTTTTTTTTTGAGACAAAGTCTCACTCTGTCACCCAGGCCGGAGTACAATGATACAATCTCAGCTCACTGCAACCTCCTCCGCCCACATTCAAGCAATTCTCCTGCCTCAGCCTCCCTAGTAGCTGGGATTACAGGCACATGCCACCATGCCCAGCTAATTTTTGTGTTTTTAGTATAAACAGGGTTTTACCCTTTTGGCCAAGCTGGTCTTGAACTCCTGACCTCAAGTGATCCTTCTGCCTCGACCTCCTAAAGTGCTGGGATTACAGGCATGAGCCACTGTACCCATCCCACTTCCTTTTTCATTTGGGGAGGTATGTGAAAACTCTAAGGATCAAGACAATTGGTGGAAAGGCTAGTTTTTTACTTAATGGAATCATGAAGTTAGGAGTTGGGCAGGCCAATGATGTTATTCTAGAGGTAACAATTAGTAATGAATTAGACAGGGATGAATTAGACAGTTGCTAATAACTAACTAGCAATCTTTACTGCTTGCTAATAACTAATTAGCAAGCAGTAAAAATTGGTAGTTCACCACTACATAGGATACCTTGTGTACACCACCTCACATTTTCTTGACCACCATTTAACCACAGATGTGACAACTAGCTTTGTGCAGGTGTATTTTGATAGTACCTTCCTTCAGGGGCATCTGTTCTTATGCCCTGCAGCATCCCTAATACAGTGGCTACTTGGCTCTCATGCATACAAAATCTGGAAGGGTTGACCGATTGAAGCTCAGGGGCAACCCTGACTAATAGAGAGATAAGAGTCAGTGGACAAGGGCTACCTCTATCCATTCCTTGGGCAGAAAACACTATGGCATATTCTGTGTTGTGCCATCGGGGAAGAATGGACTAAGTGGAAGGCCCTGAAACTGTGGGAACCCCCTCATGTGTCTTTTTGTGACTGAGATAGTAACTCAGAATCGATACGATACTCTGGGAGGAATTTCAGAGGCTAGTGTCATCATTAAAGATTTAAAGGCTGTAGGGTTGGTGGGTCTCATCATATTCCTATTTGATTTACCTTTATGACTTCTATAAAACCCATAGGGTTATGGCAGATGATAGCCCCAATTACAGATGCTGTGGAGAAATGTGGAGTTTTTCCTGGGCAGATCAGCAGAGCTTTCATTATTCAGGTATAATGTATGTGGTAATTAATCTGGCATATGCATTCCTTTTAGTACCCCTAACTCAGGAGCTCAAATGTAAGTTCACATTATGTGGGAGGGACACAAGTACACATTCGCTATCTTGACACAGAGATATGTTATCTTGTTGCTGCCATAATACAGTCTGCAAGAACATTGATCATTATGGCATTTCACAGAATGTCATGAGGATCCTCTACATTAGTGACATCATTCTAATTGGACCTGGTGAGTAGGAAGTGACAAGTAGTCTGGATGTTCTAATAAGACACATGCATGCCAGAGGGCTGGAGACAACCTCATAAGATTAAGGGGCTTTCCAAGTCAATGCATTTTTTAGAAATTCAGTGGTCTGGGACTTACCAGGACGTGCTCTTTGAGATGAGATAAGTGAAAAGTAGTTGCACTTTGTATCCTCCTACCACTGAGAAAGAGTCATGGTTTTTGGTAAGCTGCTTAGAATTTGGAGGGAAGCCCTTGGGAGTACTTCCAGAGAAAGAGAGAGCTTTGCAGCAGGTCCAGGCTGGATATAAACCAGCAAATATAATGGTGCTAAAGGAATCTATTGCAGACAAACAAGGTGTGTGGATATTCTTGCAAACTCCAATAAGAACATCATAATATACATCAGTAGCGTTCTGAGGCAAGGACATGCCTTCTGAGCACAGAAAGAGTCTCCATTTAAAAATCACCTCCTGACGTGTTCTGGCTCCTGATAGAGAATGAGTACCTGGCCATAGGACGTTAAATAATTATGCAATAGATGCTGCCCTTCATGATCTGGGCATGATTCTGCCCTCAGAATCATAAGATCTGGAGGATATAGCACCCTGGCATGGCCCTGAAGGATGTTCTCCTAAAAGAAAGTGGCAAAGGAAAAGTGGGTAAAGCTGTGAACAGTGTAGTTGGCAGTTACTTTTAAAAAATATATTATACTTGAAGTCCTGGGATACATGTGCAGAAGGCGCAGGTTTGTTACATAGGTATGCACGTGCCATGGTGGTTTGTTGCACCCATCAACCCATCATCTACATTAAATATTTCTCCTAATGCTATGCCTCCCTAGCTCCCTGCCCCCTGACAGGCCCCAGTATTCATATATTCTCATTCTTCAACATCTGCCTATGAGTGAGAACGTGCAGTGTTTGATTTTCTGTTCTTGTGTCAGTTTGCTGAGAATGATGGTTTCCAGATTCATCCATGTCCCTACAAAGGACAATCTCATCATTTTTTATGGCTGCATAGTATTCCATGGTATGTATGTGCCGCATTTTCCTTGTCCAGTCTATCATCGATGGGCATTTGGGTTGGTTCCAGGTCTTTGCTATTGTAAGCAGTGCCGCAGTGAACATACGTGTCCATGTGTCTTTATAATAGAACAATTTATAATCCTTTGGGTATATACCCACTAATGGGATTGCTGGGTGAAATGGAATTTCTATTTCTAGACTCTTGAGGAATCACCACACTGACTTCCACAATGGTTGCACTAATTTACACTCCCTTCAACAGTGTAAAAGTGTTCCTATTTCTCCACATCCTCTCCAGCATCTGTTGTCTCCAGATTTTTTAATGACTGCCATTCTAACTGGGGTGAGATGGTATCTTAATGTAGTTTTCATTTACATTTCTCTAATGACCAGTGATAATGAGCATTTTTTCATATGTTTCCTGGCCTCATATATGTCTTCTTTTGAAAAGTGTCTGTTCATGTCCTTCACCCACTTTGGAATGGGTTTGTTTTTTCCTTGTAAATCTGTTTTAGTTCTTTGCATATTTTGGATATTAGCCCTTTGTCAGATGGGTAGATTGCAAAAATTTTTTCCCATTCTGTTGGTTGCCGGTTCACTCTAATGATTGTTTCTTTTGCTGTACAGAAGCTCTGGAGTTTAATTAGATCCCATTTGTCTATTTTGGCTTTTGTTGCCAATGCTTTTAGTGTTTTAGTCATGAATTCCTTGCCTATGCCTATGTCCTGAATGATTTTGCCTAGGTTTTCTTCTAGGATTTTTATGGTGTTAGGTCTTATGTTTAAGTCTTTAATCCATCTGGAGTTAATTTTAGTGTAAGGTGTCAGGAAGGGGTCCAGTTTCTGCTTTCTGCACATGGCTAGCTAGTTATCCCAACACCATTTATTAAACAGGGAATCCTTTCCCCATTGCTTGTTTTTGTCAGGTTTGTCAAAGATCAGATGGTTGTAGATGTGTGGCGTTGCCTCCCAGGACTCTGTTCTGTTCCATTGGTCTATATTTCTGTTTTTGTACCAGTACCATGCTGTTTTGACTACTGTAGCCTTGAGGTATAGTTTGAAGTCAGGGAGCTTGATGCCTCCAGCTTTGTTCTTTTTGCTTAGGATTGTCTTGGCTATGTGGCTGTCTTTTGGTTCCATGTAAAGTTTAAGGGGATTTTTTCCAGTTCTGTGAAGAGGGTCATAGGTAGCTTGATGGGGATAGCATTGAATCTGTAAATTACTTTGGGCAGTATGGCCATTTTCACAATATTGATTCTTCCTAACCATGAGCATGGAATGTTTTTCCATCTGTTTATGTCCTCTTATGAGCAGTGGTTTGTTGTTCTCCTTGAAGAGGTCCTTTACATCCTTTGTTAGTTGTATTCGTAGGTATTTTATTATCTTTGTAGCAATTGTGAATGGCAGTTTGCTTTTGATTTGCTTCTTTTTTAGTCTGTTATTGGTGTATTGGAATGCCTGTGATTTCTGCACATTGATTTTCTATCCTGAGACTTTGCTGAAGTTGCTTATCAGTTTAAGGAGATTTTGGGCTGAGATGATGGGGTCTTCTAAATATACAATCATGTCATTTGCAAATGGAAACAGTTTGACTTCCTCCTTTCCTAATTGAATAACATTTATTTCTTTTTCTTGACTGATTGCTCTGGCTAGAACTTCCTATACCATATTGAATAGGAGTGGTGAGAGAGGGCATCCTTGTCTAGTGCCAGATTTCAAAGGGAATGTTTCCAGTTTTTGCCCATTCAGTATGATATTGGCTGTGGGTTTGTTGTAAATAGCTTTTATTATTTTGAGATATGTTCCATCTATACCTAGTTTATTGAGAGTTTTTAGCATAAAGCCTGTTGAATTTTGTCAAAGGCCTTCTCTGCATCTATTGAGATAATCATGTGGTTTTTGTCTTTGGTTCTGTATATGTAGTGGATTATGTTTATAGACTTGTGTATGTTGAACCAGCCTTGCATCCTTGGGATGAAGCCTGCTTGATCGTGATACATAAGCTTTTTGATGTGCTGTTGCAATCGGTTCACCAGTATTTTATTGAAGATTTTTGCATCTATGTTCATCATGGATATTGGCCTGAAGTTTTCTTTGTTTGTTGAGCCTCTGCTGGGTTTTGGCATCAGGATGATGATGGTCTCATAAAATGATTTGGGAAGGATTCTCTCTTTTTGTACTGTTTGAAATTGCTTCAGAAGGAGTGGTACCAGCTCCTCTTTGTATGTCTGGTAGAATTTGTCTGTGAACCCATCTAGACCTGGGCTTTTTTTGGTTAATAGGCTATTAATTGGTACCTAAACTTCAGCCCTTGTTATTGGTCTATGCAAGGTTTCAACTTCTTCCTGGTTTAGGCTTGGGAGGGTGCAAGTGTCCAGGAATGTATCCATTTCTTCTAGGTTTACTGGTTTATGTGCATAGAGTTGTTTGTAGTAATCTCTGATGGTAGTTTGTATTTCTGTGGAATATCAGTGGTGATATCCCCTTTATCGTTTTTTATTGCATCTATTTGATTATTCTCTCTTTTCTTTTTTATTAATCTGGCTAGTGGTCTGCCTATTTTGTTGATCTTTTCAAAAAATCAGCTCCTGGATTTATTGATTTTTTTGAAGGGTTTTTTTTGTGTCTCTATCTCCTTCAGTTCTGCTCTGATCTTAGTTATTTCTTGCCTTCTATTAGCTTTTGAGATTTTTTGATCTTGCTCCTGTAGCTCTTTCTACTTTGACGATAGGGTGTAGATTTTAGATCTTTCCTTGCTTCGCATGTGGGCATTTATTGCTATAAATTTTCCTCTAGACACTGCTTTAAATGTGTTCCAGGGATTCTGGTACATTGTATATTTGTTTTCATTGGTTTTGAAGAACATCTTTATTTCTGCCTTCATTTCATTGTTTATCCAGTCAACATTCAAGAGCCAGTTGTTCAGTTTCCGTGAAGTTGCGCAATTCTGAGTTAGTTCTTAATCCTGAGTTCTAATTTGATTGCACTGTGGTCTGAGAGACTGTTTGTTATGATTTCCATTCTTTTGCATTTGCTGAGGAGTGATTTACTTCCAATTATGTGGTCAATCTTAGAGTAGGTGCGATGTGGTGCTGAGAAGAATATGTATTCTGTGGATTTGGGGTGGAGAGTTCTGTAGATGTCTATTAGGTCTGCCTGTTCCAGATCTGAGTTCAAGTCCTGGATATCCCTGTTAATTTTCTGTCTCATTGATCTAATATTGAGAGTGGAGTGTTAAAGTCTCCCAGTGTTATTGTGTGGAAGTCTAAGTCCCTTTGTAGGTCATTAAGAGCTTGCTTTATGTATCTAGGTGCTCCTGTATTGGGTGCATATATATTTAGGATAGTTAGCTCTTTTTGTTGCATTGATCCTTTTACCATTATGTAATGCCCTTCTTTGTCTCTTTTGATCTTTGTTGGTTTAAAGTCTATTTTATCAGAGACTAGGATTGCAACTCCTGCTTTTTTTGCTCTCCATTTGCTTGGTAAATCTTCCTCCATCCTTTTATTTTGAGCCTGTATGTATCTTTGCATGTGAGATGGGTTTCCTAAATACAGCACACTGATGGGTTTTGACTTTTTATCCAACTTGCCAGTCTGTATCTTTTGATTGGGGCATTTAGCCCATTTACATTTAAGGTTAATATTATGTATGAATTTGATCCTGCCATTTTGATGCTAGCTGGTTGTTTTGGCAGTTAGTTGATGCAGTTTCTTCACAGTGTCGACAGTCTTTACAGTTTCGTATGTTTTTGCAGTGACTGGTACCAGTTTTTCCTTTCCATGTTTAATGCTTCCTTCAGCGGCTCTTGTAAGCCAGGCCTAGTAGTGACAAAATTTCTCAGCATTTGCTTGTCTGTAAAGGATTTTATTTCTCTTTTGCTTATGAAGCTTAGTTTGGCTGGATATGAAATTCTGGGTTGAAAATTCTTTTCTTTAAGAATGTTGAATATTGGCCTTCACTCTCTCCTGCTTTGTAGGGTTTCTGCCAAGGGATCTGCTGTGGGTCTGATGGGTTTCCCTTTATGGGTAACTGGCTTTTCTCTCTGGCTGCCCTTAACTTTTTTTTTTTTTTTTTTTTTAATCATTTCAACCTTGGTGAATCTGATAATTATATGTGTTGGGGTTGCTCTTCTTGAGGAGCATCTTTGTGGTGTTCTCTGTATTTCCTGAATTTGAATGTTGGCCTGCCTTGCTAGGTTGGGGAAGTTCTCCTGGATAATATCCTGAAGAGTGTTTTCCAACTTGGTTCCATTCTCCCCATCACTTTCAGGTACACCAATCAAACGTGGGTTTGGTCTTTTCACATAGTCTCATGTTTCTTGGGGCTTGTTCACTTTATTTTTTATCTAATCTTGTCTTACTGCTTTATTTCTTTAAGTTGATCTTCAGTCTCTGATATCCTTTCTTCCGTTTGGTCAGTTTGGCTATTCAAACTTGTGTATGCTTCACGAAGTTCTTGTGCTATGGTTTTCAGCTCCATCAGGTCATTTATGTTCTTCTCTAAACTGGTTATTCTAGTTAGTAATTCCTCTAACCTTTTTTCAATGTTCTTAGCATCCTTGCATTGGGTTAGAACATGATCCTTTAGCTCAGAGGAGTTTGTTATTACCCACCTTCTGAAGCCTACTTTTATCAATTCATCAAACTCATTCTCCATCCAGTTTTGTCCCCTTGCTGGTGAGGAATTGTGATCCTTTGGAGAAGAAGAAGTGTTCTGTTTTTTGGAATTTTTAAGTTTTTTTGTGCTGTCTTCCTCATCTTCATGGATTTATCTGCCTTTGGTGTTTAATGTTGGTGTTTAATGTGGTTTCATAGAAACCACATAGGGTTTCTATGTGGACATCCTTTTTGTTGATGTTGATGCTATTCCTTTCTGTTTGTTAGTTTTCCTTCTAACAGTCAGGACCCTCTCCTGTAGGTCTGTTGAAGTTTGCTGGAACTCTACTACAGACCCTGTTTACCTGGGTATCACCAGCAGAGGCTGCAGAACAACAAAGATTGTTGTCTGTTTCTTCCTCTGGGAGTTTTGTCCCAGAGGAGTACCTACCAGATGTCAGCTGGAGCTCTCGTGTTTGAGGGGTGTGTCGACCTCTGCTGGGAGGTGTCTCCCAGTCAGGAGTCATGAGGGTCAGAGACCCACTTGAGAAGGCACTTTGTCCCTTAGCAGAGCTCAAGTGCTGTGCTGGGCTATCTGCTGCTCTCTTCAGAGCTGGCAGGCAGGAAAGTTCAAGTCTGCTGATGCTGCATCCACAGCTGCCCCCTCCCCCAGGTGCTCTGTCCCAGGAACTAGGGCTGCTGCCTTTCCTTCAGAGATGCTCTGCCCAGAGAGGAGGAATCTAGAGAGGCAGTCTGGCTACAGAGGCTTTGGGGCACCGTGGTGGGCTCTCCCCACTTTGAACTTTCCAGTGGCTTTGTTTATACACTGCGAGGGGCAAACCACCTACTCAAGCCTCAGTAATGGTAGACGCCCCTCCCCCTACCAAGCTCGAGCATCCCAGATCGACCTCAGACTGCTGTGCTGGCAGTGAGAATTTCAAGTCAGTGGATCTTAGCTTGCTGGGCTCTGTGGGGGTAGGAGCTACTGAGCTAGACCACTTGGCTCCCTGGCTTCAGCTTGCTTTCCAGGGGAGTGAACGATTCTGTCTTGCTGGTGTTCCAGATGCCACTGGGGTATGAAAAAAAAACTTCTGCAGCTAGCTCAGCTTCTGCTCAAACAGCTGCCCAGTTTTGTGCCTGAAACCCAGGACCCTGATGGCATAGGCACCCGAGGGAATCTCCTGGTCTGTGGGTTGTAAAGACCATGGGAAAAGCATAGTATCTGGGCCAGAAGGCACCGTTCCTCACAGCATGGTCCTCACAGCTTCCCTTGGCTAGGGGTGGGAGTTCCCTGACCCCTTGTGCTTCCCGGGTGAGGCAACACCCCACCCTGCTTTGGCTTGCCCTCCGAAGTGGGCTACATCAGCTGTCTAACCAGTCCTAATGAGATGAGCTAGGTACCTCAGTTGGAAATGCAGAAATCACCCACCTTCTGTGTTGATCTTGCTGGGAGCTGCAGACTGGAGCTGTTCCTATTTGGCCATCTTGCCAGTTGGCGCAGTTACTTTTTATGGCAGGTAAAATGTCCTGAAGTGGTGATGTATATAGAGTCTTAGGCAGTGGCAAATGGTTTGGCTGGTTAATCAAGGCCCTAAAAGAGGCAAGTTTGGAAGACAAGAAGTATGAGTAAGAGGCATGTACATGGACCCATGAAAGTAGGCATGAAGCATTGGCTTTCTGTGTGTCATGGTAATGCCCACTGAAGAACAGTCATCTGGGGGATGCCCTCATCAATTGAGTTGACAGATCACTTGTCCTGCAGATTTCAGCCACCCTCTGTCTCAGCCACACTAGCTCTGTGCAATGGACTCATGGTAGAGTGGTCATGGTACAAGGATGGAAGTTATACATGGGTACAATGGCATCGGGTTCCATCTCACTAAAGCTAAGGGCCCAACCTGCCAAAAACAGAGACTTATATTAATCCTCTGAATGGCCCATCACTTGAAGAGAACAAACAAGCACCTAATAACAGTTTGCTTGTATCAAACCCCTTCCACCAGTTGCAGCAGTGGGGACTGTAGCTTTATTCAGGAAGCTTTCCTTTTTCCTTTGTAGAGACCGTGGTTGGCTACCACCTTGAGCTCTCTGGTGGTCAGGATTTAATAATGTAGGGCATGAGTGGATCTGAGCAGTGCAGGAGATGTACTCTGTCAGACACCTTGTGTGTACCACTTCACATCTTCACAGCTTCTCAGTTTACATATTACTCCAGTCACTGCTGCAGCAACTAGTTTTGCGCAAATAAATTCAGACAGTGCTTCACTTCATCTGCATCCCATTTTGCCGCTCTGGGACTTCTCAAATGCTGTGCTGTGAGATGGCTGTGGAAATCCACTCAGGCATGTGCAGCTTGAAAGGGCAGGGGAGTTAAAGCCCAATAGGGCATCCGTTTACTAATGGGGGATAAGAGCTGAAAGATAAATGATGGATAAATGAGGCATATTCTATATGGCTCCTCAGAAGGTCTTAGTGGGGTAAAGCCCGCGTTATACAGTGGTGACCAATTTGATAATGCCCTCCTACCCTCTCTTTCCTGGATCATTTCCCAGATAAACTACTTACAAAAGCCCTTATCTTGGGCTCTACTTTTGTGGAAAAATTCAAAATCATCTCAATCCAATGCAAGTCAAATTTCCTCAAGTCTTACCTGTATATTTAGGTACAACAGAGGCACATTGAAGGTAAGGATAAAAATTTCTCGGCTCTTGCTCCAAACTGCATGACCCTAATGTTAAGTTCTTCCTCTTTGGCTTACACAGCCATTGTCCACTGAATGCCCCTTGGCAGTCACGCCTCAATACTGTCACTGATGTCTTGGGTGACAATGCTGATGATGCCTGAGCCAGGTCTGCACTCTCCAGGTGATACGCAGGATGCAGACCCTGACTCTCTAGCTCCTAAGTGGCTCTGCACTCTCTTGGATTTTCTCTATTTGGATCCACACAGCAGTAAAAGATTTTTATCATTTCCTCTTCCCTTTGGTGTTATACTTCGTTTCTCAGGCCCAATGCACTGTGAGTAACATCCTAGTGTCTCCTTTTGATTTTGCTTATGGCCCAGACAGATCAGACCTAGTTCATGAAGCTGGGCCAGGGAGTGATAGGCAAAGCAAATCTCAAGCTCTTCCTCACATCTTCATCTTTCTCAGCCCCTTCTCAAGCCTTCTCTACTAGCTTCCTTCCAAATAGCCCCAAAATGCAGATAGCCACATCCTCAATGAGTATTCCTTTAGGACTTTTCCCTTTGTTTGACTTTTCAGAAAGTCCTGAAACATAGCAGTGAGTGCATCTTAGGCTCACATGGAATCCCGCCACCTTTCCCTCTACAATACTACCCTGAGAAAGTCTACTTCGTATCTAAAATGTTAATGTTCGTATGGAGTGGAATGCCAACAAAAGCCTTCTTATTGTAGACTGCGATTTCAAATATGGCCTATGGATTTCCAGTCCTCACCAGCCTCTGGCTACCAGATAAGGTCATATTTTCTTTTACAATCTGAAGTAAAATGGCCCTGAGTCCCCATCCTTTTAACACTCTTCCTGTGCTGAGTTTTCCTCCACAATTGCATTCTGGGAATCAAGGAACCACTCCCATGCCCCACACATGTGTGCTGTTGAGCATGTTTATCAACCGTTCGTTCCCCAACTTATCTGCTTCTTCAGCATCCTTTACTCTCCACATAAATCTGCAAGTGAGGAAGGGGCCTATGAACTGAATATAATCAATTTGGTAATCACAGCTCTTAGGTTTTATTATTTTTTTAAAGATAACACAAACCACCCAAAGAAGTTTGAGGTGGGTGACAGTTTGCTATTCCCACACAAACTCACTACCGGATTATAATAAAAGCAAGTCTCAAACCAAATTCTGCCACACAAGCAGACATTTGCTAAACACACATTCACTAGCAAGTGAGCACAAAATGGCTAACATGGCCTATTCTGGAGGCTTGATGAAGTCATAGCCCCTGTCTGGCCTTTTAGATGCTCCGATGAGCACCTCACATGAACTTCTGTTCACTGGAGACAAAAGCCAATGCTGCAGAGGCAGGATTCTGTCACCCTTATAGTCAACATCAGATGGCAAGGATATTCCACATTGATGGCTACACACCAATGGCTACCAACAGAGCCTATTAGCAATCAAGTCTCCCAGGTAGTAGGCTACCAGGTTCCCTGGATTCGAATACTCTGATGAGGGTAGAGATATTTTAGTCAGTCTACTTATTAAGAATTCTTTTGATTTTACCAACAAAAGATCATTTCTGAAATTTGTTAAGTAAATCAATAGAACACAGTTTTGCATGATAAAAACCCATTTTTGATATTCAGTGTGTAAGATATTCAATGGTGAAGCTTTGACTATTGATTGAGATCCAGACAGCAGAAGCACTGGTGGGTGGACTCCAGATCAAAGTGCCAGCTGACCACCCCTGGCTGCTCTTAGTTAAAGCTGCAACTAACTGGCACATATGTAGTATCTGTGTATGTTGAAGCATTTTATAGTATATTGCTGTCATCATTACAGGCCCTTAAATCTCAAAGTCTAAGGCCCCAAACCACCTGGACTCCACAGGTGCTCCTGCCCAGTGGAAGGCTTGCTCATTTCCTCCCACTCCTTTACAGGATGTGGTTGACCACTGGATCCAGATAAAGCAATCACAATAGTTCAGTGTTTTCCAAAGTACACATTATGAACCATTAACAGATTGTAGTGTCAGTTCAATGGGACATGACCAACATTAAAAACAATGAAATAGAATATATAGACATAGCAGAAAGCATAACATATAATAAACATAAGTATTGCTTAATGAAATTGTGTTATTGTTAGATATTTGTTGTAAGTGTTCACTGGAATACAGTGTAAAATATAAAATATCTTTTAAAAAGCATTGGCCCTGTGCAGTGGCTCAAGCCTATGATCTCAGCACTTTGAGAGGCCAAGGCAGGTGGATCATGAGGGAGTTTGAGACCAGCCTGACCAACATGGTGCAACCATGTCTCTATTAAACATACAAAAAT
Organism: Sapajus apella; assembly: GCF_009761245.1. Taxonomy (NCBI): domain Eukaryota; kingdom Metazoa; phylum Chordata; class Mammalia; order Primates; family Cebidae; genus Sapajus; species Sapajus apella. The sequence continues at coordinate 13,391,531 of NW_022436986.1, read as the reverse complement.
TAGCCACACATGGTGGCCCATGCCTATAATCCCAGTTACTCAGGAGGCTGAGGCAAGAGAATCACTTGAACCTGGGAGGTGGAGGTTGCAGTGAGCCGGGATGGCACCACTGTACTCCAGCTTGGGCAATAGAGCAAGACTGTCTCAAAAAAAAAAAAATCTTTAAAAACTGTGCTTCAGAAAAAGTTGAAAGCAATCAAATTGTTGAAAATACATTCCACAAGATTGGTATCATTTGCTCTTCAAATACCACTTAAATACCAATGCTCTAGATTCACATTTGGGCAAAACATTTCTCTCCCTCTTCAAGGGTATGGTCCTGGCTAAAGATACTTACTTATATCACTGGGCAAAATAGTTGGCATCTTAATCTGCACCATCAGCATTCAGATTTATGGTGACTTCACTGCTGTTGCCAAGGACAATAAATGGCTACTTCCTTTATACTTATGTAACTATGGGATCAATCTTGGTAATTTTCCAAAAACAAAACAAATTCATTCCAAAGAGTCTGAGAGCCTCTCACCCTTCCCAAACTAAAAACTCTGAGCAGCATCCCAATGGCCATTTCAGCAAAAACAAAAGAGGAAAAAGAAAGAAATCCTGTCTTTACCAGATACCAGTATCATGCCTCAGAAATAGTCTGTATCCTGAACACATACCCTAAACCCTTTTATATCAGATAAATTGGAGAAAATGGTTGACACTTTTCTGACAATTGCACTGACTCCTTCTTTGCTTAAAAATGGTGGCTTGTGTGGAGAGAAAAATCTGTAATGCATAACCAAGTTCCCTAGTTTGGTCAAGTGTTTTTAAGAACTCTTATTGAAAGGGAGCACTACCCCAGAAGTGGTTCTTAACTTCCAGCAGCATTTTTATTACCCAAGTCATCAATGCTACAAAGTCCTACATAAGAATTGACAATGGAGTTTGCTGGGATGAATATATTTACATGATATTTTAAACTTAAATCTAGTTTTTGCTTAGTAATATGAATAAAAATTTGTGGTATTGACTGCTCACACACACACACGCATTTTAATTTTATTTATTTATTTGAGACTGAGTCTTGCTCTGTTGCCCAGTCTAGAATGCAATGGCATGATCTCGGCTCATTGCAGCGTCTTCTGGGTTCAAGTGATTCTCCTGTTTCAGCCTCCTGAGTAGCTGGGATTACAGGCGCCCACCACCACGCACAGCTAATCTTTTTATTTTTAGTAGAGATGGGGTTTCACCATGTTGGACAGGCTGGTCTTGAACTCCTGACCTCAGGTGATCTGCCTGCCTCGACCTTCCAAAGTGCTGGGATTATAGGCAGGAGCCACCATGCCCTGCCACACATGCATTTAAAAAAGTTTAAGAACATCATGTGTTGAGAGTGATAACTGAGAAGCCAGTTTGTTCTACCGGGGGGACATTCCAATGGAAGGATACAGTTGGTTTAGCTGGGAGGAGATAGTGCTTAACCACGAGTGGAAACTGCTAAAAGGAGCTCACTAAAGATGGTGCATAGTAAGATCATTCCCAGAAACCAGAGGGAAAGGATTTGTGATGTTTGGGGCAGAAATCTAGGAGAAAAGTGATTTGGAGGGTCCTGCATTGGGTAAATGCAAGGGCGCTTGTTGAAGAGAAGAGGAAATAATACAATCTGTGATGAGGAAGCCTGTGAACCAGAGTCATAGGAAATGACTCAGGGGGTAATAGTGTCAAGTCATGTAAAGCACCAGAACCAAGGAAAGGGCTTGAACACACTAATGAACCACATCGTGCTTGGGGCAACCAATAGAAGGTGAGAGCCCTCACTTAATGCATCCATGCAGCGTGAGAAATAACCTATCGAAAAAGCCCTGTTTCCTATTCTAGCAAACAAAATAGTCCAATTCTCCCAAAAGACCTCACAGCTGGCACCTTTTTTTTTTTTTTTTTTTTTTTTTTTTTTTTTTTTTTTAAGAATTAGGAAACCATGAGAAATATTTGCCTTTCATAATTTGCATTTTTGATGTATACTCATAAAAAATGAAAGGAGTGTTCCCAAATTAAGCACATTTTAGTTTCTTTAACCTACAGTATGTAGCATATCATGCAATGTATAGCGAGCTGGTTAAGTTTATCCTTGGACACATGTTATCCACCCCCGTTGTGTTGAATGCTGAGTGAAGGTGAGTAGGGTAGAGGGCACAGGAAGGAGCTTCAGAGAACTGTGGCTGTGCAAGAAGTATTCCAGTGCAGAGGCAGAGGGCAGCCCATGGCTTCACATCCCATTTGCTGGAGATGTAGGACAGGGATACCTGGAGTTTGATTATTTAAATTGGTTGGACTGTGCTGGCCCCAAATCCCTATTTGATTTCTCAGATCTCTGCTAGTTCTTGATAAGATGCATGAAGATGGAAATGTTAGGTTCCAGGCCTGGGCTCAAATCCTGAGTCTGCCACTTACAAGCCAAGACTTGGGGGTAGTTAAGCAACCTTTCTGTGCCTCCGTTTCCTTAATTGTGAAATGGGGTTAAAGCACTACCTCATTAGGTTTTTCTGTTTGTTTGTTTGTTTTGAGACAGGATCTCACTCTATTGCCCAATCTAGAGTGCAGTGACACAATCACGGCTCACTGCCACTTCTACCTCCTAGACTCCAGCAATCCTGCCTCAGGCTCCCAAATAGCTGGGCTACAGACCCATGTCACCATGCCTAGCTAAAGTTTTTCTTTTTTGGTTTTTTTTTTTTTTGTAGAGATGTTGTCTCGCTATATTGCCCAGGCTGGGCTCAAGTGATCCTCCTGCCTTGGCCTCCTAAAGTGTTGGGATTACAGTTGTGAACCACCACGCCTAGCCCTCATTAGGTTTTTTGTAAGTACAAAATTATTCATGAGGATATACTAAGTGCTCACTAGCTATTATTATTATAATACTGAAGAGAGGCAGTATAGCATAGTCGTTCAAACAGGGATTCGGACCCAGACTATTTGGACCTGAATCCTGGCTGTGTGACCTCAGGCAATTTCCTTACATTCCCTTCGCTTCAGTTTTTTCATTTGTAAAATAGGGATAAGAGGAGCACTTTCTTCAAAGGAAATGAGCAAGAATAAAAGGAGTGAATATATTTAAAATGTTTAGAACCGTGCCTGGCTTACAATACATAACTGTTTGCTGTTATTATGATTGTGCTTATTTTGATTGTTTTTTGTTTATTTGTTTTTTAAACCTAGCATTGGGCCTGGCCCATGCTTATTCAGAGGCTGTTGAACACATGAATGAATGAATAAATGTAGTCTAATTCAGTGAACTGCAGTATACATATTGGCTGTTCATAGCATTCCACATTTGCCAAATACACTTGGATTTGTCTGCATCACACACAGCTTTGGATGAAGCACAGACATTTTTAGATACTGTCCCCAGCTCCATCTCCTGTTTTGCCCCGTGGTGCCCAGTGCTTAAAGGGGAGCTATAGGACATGGGACCATGACAGCCTCGGGAAGCAACACTAAAGAGTTATCATAAATTCCCAAAGTTTGGAAACCCCAGAAGGAAATACAAGTTACAGACAAAAATCCAATTGCCCTCCATCCCTTTCTATGGGAACACTTCTGGCAGAGAGAAATGCCACTGTCATTTGAATGCTTGGGCAGTGCTGCTGGGGAACTGAGTAGGACCCAAGAGCAGGAAAAGCTCCCCCATTAACCCAGAGGTGGATCTATCTGCTGCCTGGGTGGCAGCAGCAGTTCTGCCCCTTCATAAACATCAAGACACAAAATAATGGAATGTTTAGTCTGAGTAATACATTAAGGAAATCAATTAGGCCCGCATGCAACTTTCTAAGATTTTAATTACAGTACTTAGGGTACCACACTAGAGCAGTTTGTCAGGAGCATAATTTGTTAATGAATAACAACTGACACAGTGAATTAGTTGGGCTTGTAATTAGCTCTTGCTAGCCATCCATTGGAACCCTGATCAAAGCCAGTCAGCAAAAGATGGAGAAATCTGCTGTAAATGATAACCTCGACAGCTCTATCTGGGTTGCCTCCTTGATGCCCGTGTACCCAGACGGGTCTGGTGAAGACCACATGCACATTTCAGCTCCAGTATGGTCTTCAGAAGAGCATCCTCAGCCTCAGCCTTACCTAGGAGCTTATTCAAAATGCAGAATCTCTGGCTCCACCTCAAACCTACTAAATTGGAATCGGCATTTTTAGATGCCTAGGTGATTCATAAAGACATTAAAGTTTGAGAAGCACTGGAGGAGTGGAAAGAGCAGAGGTTCAAAATCAAACAGATTTTGTAACTCCTGACACACTCACCTTCTCACCAAAAATGGGTGATTGCTAAGCGATTGCTTTGAGCCTCAGTGTCCTTTTCTGTAAATTGGACCTGCTAATACCTATGCTGCTGAGTCATTGTGCTGACTAGCAAAAGCATCTGCATGTGCCTCCAGGTAGTAGGTGAACAGTGAATGAGGACAAAGGAGAAACTCAACAAGGCTTTCTGAGGAGTGGGCCTGGCTGAATAGGCCTTTTCTCTGACCTGGCTCCCTTTTATGATGCCTTTTCTGAAAAGTCTCTGAGGAACTTCACCTCTCCAATCTACAATGGTGTAGGACCAGGAGAAAAAAGATAAAATATTACAAATAATTTTGTCTTTGTAATATTTTAGAAATAGAGAGAAAATATTTTTAAAGAGAAAATAATGAAAATAGTAAAATTAGCCAAAGCATACGCTAAAAGTAGACTGAATTGTCTTAATTTTTATTTCCATAGGTTATTGGAGAACAGGTGATGTTTGGTTACCTGAGTTCTTTAGTGGTGATTCGTGAGATTTTGGGGCACCCACCACCCAAGCAGTATACATTGCACCCAATTTGTAGTCTTCATCCCTCACCCCTTTCCCATCCGTTCCTCATGAGTCTCCAAAGTCCATTGTATCATTCATATGCCTTTGCATCCTCATAGCTTAGCTCCCACTTACGAGTGAGAACATACAATGTTTGCTTTTCCATTCCTGAGTTACTTCACTTAGAATAGTCTTCAGTCTCATCCAGGTTGCTATAAATGCCATTAATTCATTCCTTTTTATCACTCAGTAGTATTCCATCATATATATATATATATATATATATATATATATATATGTATATATATATTCCACATATTCTTTATCCACTCATTGAATGATGGTCATTTGGGTTGGTTCCACATTTTTGCAATTGCAAATTGTGCTGCTATAAACACATGTGTGCAAGTACCTTTTTTGTATAATGATTTTTTTCTGGGTAGATACCCAGTAGTGGGACTGCTGGATCAAATGGCAGTTCTACTTTTAGCTCTTTAGGAATCTCTACCATGTGTCTTTGTTTTGTTTTTTTAAATGTTTCCTTAAAAAAGTGATCAAATAAGAAAATGCGACTTAAGATCAAACACTTGGGAAAACACAGGCTCAGGTTGTTCTACTTCCTTCCATGGGAAGGAGCATCCCAAGAACTAGGTAGCTGTGAGCCCTCCTTTCAAAAGGAGGTTCATGCTAGAACCTTTAAGATTGAGAGCCATAGTTGAGGATCAAATTTTTTATGGAACAATCCTTGGATGCTATACACAAGGAATATACTCTTTATAAAACATGAAAACTTTAAAATATGTATGTTGAAGCCAATTTCTTATTAAAAAAATTAAGATATTAGATATGTTTGCATAAAGCATCTAAATAGGATATTACCCATTTTTAAAATGAGAGTTTACTTTTAGAAATATAACTTTTGAATATCAAGTTTGATGCTTGAAATGGCTGTACTCAATTCCTGATCAAAAGTTTTTAACAATGATCTCTTCAAATTTTGGGTATTCACCATCAGTGAGAAAATTTGTATAAGAATGTTATATAATAGTATTTAGAACATTGCTTTACAACAATTCCAAAAGTCATAATGTTGAAATTATAGTTAGGACTATAATAGCCCATCCTTTTATTGACAAATTTACTATTGTAATTTCTTGTGATAATGCAAATGCCCTTCAAATCTAGTTAACCTTGTCATATCTGGTACTTCAAAATAATATAATATGACTCTAATTTGCAGAACTCTCACATATCATTACAGCAGTTTAGATGCAGATGGCTTGAATGCTACTAAAAGGCACATCAATGACAAATGACCAGAAATTCTAAATATGTTGGCAGGCCACCCCAGGAGCTTGACATCCTTCTCTTTCAATGCAGACAGGTGGCACCTTGGTCTGTGTACTATAGGCCTTGAACATCAGGAACACAAACTTCTCCATAAGCCCCAAGGGCCACTTGTCCGTGATGAGCTGTTTGGACTCTACATTTAGCTGCTGATGTGGCTGTGTTGATGGAAGGCCTCCTCCTTGGCTCTGCTCAGCATGTTGAAGTTGAGCCATTATTGCACAGTGGTACTTATTATGCTCCTGCCCACAGTGACTGTGAGGTATACAGACCGATCCCACTCATCTTGAGCCACCCTCTGAAGAGACCCAAATAAGGCTGCTCATAGTCAGAGGTGACCAATCCAGGGTCCTTGGTATCCCTGAAGGTTTATGGATTGAAGATATTGTGGCACAACTGTAGTCTATTCATGACACATAACGTGGCCAGTTAGAAGGCTTTGGATTACTCAGTGGCAGAAACCAAGCCAACCTCTTTCTCTGTCACTTCTTCAGTTTTTGCAAGGTGGGCTCTCCTGCCCATTCTTCTTTTACTTTCTGCTGTAAGAACTGGTTAAAGGTCTTGGGTTCTTTACTGTGGTGGATGATACTTACTCATCTCTAATCAGGGTTCTTTTCTCCCAGATGACAACTTGACTCTGTTCATTGTTCTCACTCTGCGCTAAGATGCCTGGATTACTCAGCACTTGATTTGGGGTCAGATGTACTTTTTTTAGTGGTTTGACATGCTCCACTTCCTCTAGTAGACATGGGGTGCTGCTTCACATTGGTCTTTCCTTGCACTGCAGTGATAACCTCCCACTCTTGTGTTTGGGGAATGGAAGAGGCAAAGAGTCAATGATTGGGAAGCAAGAGGCTTTGGCCTCATCTGTATTCTTTATTGTCTTACAAGGGCTTTCCACAGGAGCATTAAGCACTTACCCAGATATTAGTAAATTCTGCAATTTATTTTCAACTTTGTCTCTGAAAGTTAAACAGGATGTTATATTGGAGGTTTTAGTTTATGCGACACCATACATTTTATTTTTAGGTCATATGCAGAAATTCTAGAGAAGATAAATGAAAAATGATAGCTTGCCAAACCCTGAAATATAATAGGGTTGAGAGAGTGCAGATTTAGGAAAAATTTATGCGGATTCTTTGGAAAGAGTTGTGGCTGTGTGGTGAGTCCTTCTCCATCCAAGGAGGAGGGTTGAAAGGGGAGCTTCCCCCTTCACCTTGTCAAGGAAGAGGAGTTCAAAGGGACCATGCAGTGAACAGTTACGGGAACACACAGGTCTGTCGTCTGACCCCCATTTCCCCACCTCACCCAGGATATCAGAGGATGAGAATTGTTCCTGCTGGGGATTAGTCTTCCCTCTCAGATTTTGTCTGGACAAAGAATAATTTATCTGACAACTCTGGGTGGAGTTATGTTATCTTATCCAATAGGGTTATTAAGTGGGGAAGAAATGGCCTCAACAGAGGGTAAGTTGCACTTCTAGATTCCCAGGAGCAGAGGAGAGAGTAAATAATGTTGGATCAGTAGGCTTTTACTTCAGTCAAGAGCATAGCCTGTGGGAGCCTATCAGTGAGCTGCCCTAGAGAGCAGCTTTGACAGTTCCCATCCCTACTGCCCAAACTGCTTATGATACACCCAGTCAGGTAAGACATTATCTGTTACCCTTACTTTTTTTTTCTTACCACTGTCATCTATCCAATCCTCCCCTAACCCAGTCTTGATTGGGCAGGAACTGCCGTTGACCAGCTGGGGGAGGGGAACAGTGGCAGGTGAAGAAAATGACATTTCCCCCTTTCTCCAGTCCATGCCCTCCTCTCTTAGGAAGGAGAAGAGAGTCATAATTTCAAATAATTTGGCATCTTTGAGTATTATTACACAAGATTCAACTTTTTAATCAGTGAATGTATACTGTGTTTGCAGGCATAGGTGGCCATCAGATTTTTAATCAGAAAATGATCAGCAAATTACAAGATTGCCTGAGTTTTCATCCCATTGAATACCTCTAGAAATTTCCTTTCCAAACTAGTTGTTCAAGTAATTTTCCTGTCTGTTTGTGAATGCACTGAGGGTTGGGATTGTCTTGTTCATTGCTAAATCCACAGCATCAAGCTGAGTATTGAGGAGTAACAGGTGCCAGTAAATTAGTTCCCTTCTCCATCACTGCATAATCCGTAGCCTTCACTGTTCAATCTTATCAGAACTCTTGAACAGATCGATTTCCTTTTTATTTTGCTGCAAGCCTCATTCCTAGGCTTGTCTCTCCAATTCTAAGAACACTTCGATTTTTAAAACTGTACTGAAAGGAGAAAGAAAACAACTTCCAAGGTCAACTGGTTGGGCTGTTGGGTCAACTGGGAAAGAAATAGATGACTTCTGACACAGTGTATGAAACTTTGTCCATAAAAAACAAACCATCCTGTTTCTGATGTTTCCACCTCTTTCAATGACATTGTTTTCCTTGGAAGAACAGAACATCTATTATTCAGACTCTGGGTAGAGGAGTGAAATGGCCTAGGTCTAGAGATAAGGAGCAGTTTACCACTGGCCAGCTGCTGTCCTTGCCATCTAATAAATATAGGTTTAAATGAAAATATCCTTGGCTCATTGCTGCCTCTTTTCTAAAAGATAACTAGTTATTTTGAGCCGTGTTTTTTTCCTATCTTTAATGCATTTTTTGAAAAATGATGTCAATTTTTATCTCACTATGTGATTTCCCCCTCCCTCCCAGCCTGTCCCCTGCCTCAGAAGAACCTTACAACCACTCCTTAGATTATTTTCAAAGCCTCCCACCCCCTGGTTCCCTTGACCCTGGTTTCTCCCTTCATTCTTCCCATTGATCCTCCACGACATTCAGCCCTGGCCTCCTTGTCAAGAGCTCCCATGGTTCACTGAACATGGTTCTCTTCAAAGGTAGAGAGCCTTGAAGGCCCAGGTACTTGAATGTGGCCTTCAAGGCTCTCTACCTTTTTTTCTTTCCTATTGTGCTTTTACTGCTCCAGCCAATTTCACCAACAGGTGCTTTGTAAAAATATTTTTTTCTTTTTCTAGAACTTTCTGTTTCCTCTCTTGGAATGTGCCTTCTGTCCAATTCTGCATGCTCTACCCCCTCATCCTTCAAAGCCCAAATTTATAATTGCATTTTCCTTGATAATTTCCCCAATCTCTCCAGCTGAAAGTGGGATGCCACTCATCACAGGGTTGTGGAAAGGATTGAACAAGATGATGCATAGAAGCAGACAGTAGAATGGTGGTTTCCAGGAGTGGGGAAGAGGGGGAACTGGGGAGTTGCTGTTTAGCAGGTATAAAGTTTCAGTGATACAACATGAATAAGTTCTAGAGACCTGCTGTAAACATTGCGCCTGTAGTCAACAATATGGTATTGTACAGTTGAAAATATATGAAGAGGGTAGAGCTCATATTACGTGTTCTTACTTCCATAAAGAAAGATTATGCATGTGGCTATGCAAGATGAAATGCCTAGCACATACCAGACATACAACAGTTCTTTCTCTCCTATTTTAAAAATTCTTTGAACTCTAAAGGCATTTACCCATTCTCTTCTAGAATAACAAAGTTGTTCCCATTTACTTTGTATCATAGTTATTTGTATGCATATCTTGTTACAACACAGTGAGAAAAAGGCATAGATTTCGATGTCTGACATCTGGTTGTGAGACTTAGCACCAACACTGAGTAGCTGTGTGGTCTTGAGTAAGTTTCTCCATTTTTCTTCCTTTTCTTTTTTAAAAAAGGCTTTATTCTTATAGAGCAGTTTCAGATTCACAGAAAAATAAAAGATAAAGAGACTTCCCTTATACCTCCTGCCAGCATACAGGGATAACCTCTCCCATTATAACATCCCTCACCAGAGTGGTCCATTTGTTGCAATTGATGAACCTACATTGACACATCATTATCACTCAAGGTTCATAATTTACATCAAATTTACTCTTTGGATTGTACATTCTATGGGTTTAAACAAAAGTATAATAATCTATATCCACCATTATGATACTGTACAGGATATTTTGTATGTCCTAAAAATAGTCTGTGCCCTATTCATCTCTCCTTCTCATACTCAATTTCTTTTAAGAGTCATTTTTCCATCATCATTAGGGAAAAAAAAGAGAATAACAACAATCATCTCTCTGATTCTGTGGGTGGATTAAATGTGACAATACATGTGAAAATGTCCAGAATAGAGCCAGATACCAAGTACAGGCTTGGAGCCCTACTGTGGTTTCCTTCCTCCTTTGAGGGTGGTGGCTGTCATGTCTATATGTTTCTAGCCCTGTGGCCCAGAGCATGTAGCCTTTGTGCACAGTCATGGCTCAGTAAATGTTTGCTGAATGAATGAATGAATAATTGGGTGAAAGTAAAGAAGCAAAAAAGGAAGGAAGGGAGCAAAAAAGGAAGGAAGAGAGGGAAATGACATTAAATGAAAGAGTTGGCCCATTTATGTCTTCTTTGGAATACAAAGTTATGAGGAGTTTCAACTTAAAGATAATATCTCCAAAGAGAACTGGGATAGTTCCTTTTCTTGCTTACCTGTGACATTTCAGCAGCACCAAATGTCACATCTAGAAAGGAAAGCCATTTGAAGTTTCCAATGTCTGGAAGTCAACAGCAGATAAGCCAGCAATGCTGCCTCTATTAAAGAATGAGTTGTCCTGACATTTGTTAAAATGGTGGGAAAACTTTAAGACTATCACAATAGGGGTTAACTCTGTTGCAATGGAAAACGGAGATCAAGTGCATCTCCAAATACAAGGATATTTGGAAAAAGTGGATATTTATGGCCAAGGAGAAGGGTAAAAGGGTCAGTGGATGGAAGATTTCCAAGAGGGGGTAGGGGAATTCTTTCTTGCTGAAGGTAGGTTATGGACATATACATCAAAGGTAGGGGGTGAGAAACTTGATCATATATAAAGGTGATCAGATACAAAGAGTGAGGGATTCTCTCAACTGACAGCAGGATTCTTTCCAAAAGTGGGCTAGACAGGTGGAAAACAGGACAGGGGCCAAGATTGAGGACTGGTTGAAAGGAGGGCTCAGAGGAGCCTGACTAAAGTCTGGTAAGAGAAAGTCTTTGTCCCCTCTCTCTTATCTCACAGGAAATAAAGGCTTTAAAGGAGGTCTAGGGAAAGCCATCTAGCCTCATCTAGCTGGGGGGAGTAGGAGTAGCATGAGTTTATAGCACAATGTCAAAAGCATCTCTGTCTCTGAGTTTTCATTTATAAGAGGTATATACAAAACTGCCTTTCTTCTGGACTGTCTTAGTGGATGTGTTTGTTTCCTGTGGCTGCTGTAATAAAGAACCACAAGCATGGCAGCTTAAAATATAAGAAATGTATTATCCCACAGTTCTGTAGGCCAGGAGTCTGAAATCTGTATCACTGAGCTGAAATCAAAGGGTAGGCAGTGTTGCTTGCTTTCTGGAGGATCTAGGGAAGAATTTATTTGTTGCCTCTTCCAGTTTCTGGTGGCTGCCAGCATTCCTTGGCTTGTGGCTACATCACTTGAATTGCTGCCTATGCCTTCACATGGCCTTCTTCTCTTCTGTCTGCTCTAATCTCCCTCTGCCTCTTATAAGAATGCATGTGATTGCATTTAGGGCCCACCTGGATAATTCAGGGCAATCAACCCATCTCAAGATTCTTAATCTAATCACATCTACAGAGACCCTTTTTCTAAATAAGGTTATGTTTACAGGTACCAGAATTAGAACATCATATCTTTAGGTGGCCATTATTCAGCCTACTACAGCTATCCACATGGATTGTTAGAACCTGGATTTATAAAGGGCTTGGAGGTACTTCATGATCTTAATAGAATCCAGAGCATTACAGATTTATTTTTAGTAAATTCTAGATTTTTTTTTGCAGTAAAATGATTCTTAAGGTTATTTGAAAGTTTTATTGTTTTAGAGTTGCATTGAGGTTTGCTGGTATGGGTAGTGACTGGAAATCTTCACTTGGCCTATGAAATCTTTCTGTCCTTTTCCATTAGGATGTCTAATAAGTATCAGATTTAACAGAATTGGCTGGGCATGTTGGCTCATGCCTGTAATCCCAGCACTTTAAGAGGCTGAGGCAGGCAGATCACCTGAAGTTGGGAGTTCAGGACCAGCCTGAACAACATGGAGAAACACCACCTCTACTAAAAATACAAAATAGCTGGGTGTGGTGGTACATGACTGTAATCCCAGCTACTCAGGAGGCTGAGGCAGGAGAATCACCTGAACCTGGGAGGTGGAGGTTGCGGTAAGCTGAGATGGCGCCATTGCATTCCAGCCTGGGCAACAAGAGTAAAACTCCATCTCAAAAAAGAAATTAACAGAATTTTTATTATTTTCCCTCTACCAAACATGTTCTTCTCTAATTCCTCCACATGTCAGTAAATAGCAACACCGTGCATCCAATAGCTCAAGCCAAAAGCCTATGTGTTCCCCATTCCTCCTTTTTCTTTTCCTCTAAAGGTAGTTGTGATTTTTAGCTAATGGTATAGAATGGGACTCATAAATTAGAACAGAGGCAGGAAATAGAGCTGTCTAGAGGAGTCTCTACCGTGCCAGGCATTAACATTTTTGTTTTTGCTTATAGCGGCGTCTAGGAGTATTGAGGTGTTAGAATTGAGGCCCCCCTTGGGGGCCCTTGGCTGTGACTATTTGCCAAAAGGTATAAAAATATTTCAATACCTTGACAACTGGGAGAGCTCTCTAGGGACTCATCAGCTGAATAGCAGCCCTGTTCATATGTAATTTACCAAGTCCGGTGCCTTTACCTTCAAAAGATATCTCAAGTTAGTGAGTTCTGTCCATTTCAACGGCTACTGCTCTAGAACCAGCCATCAATATCACTTGCCTGGACTTCTGCAATTGTCTCCTAGAGTTTCCCTGCTCCCAAGCACGAACCTCTGAAATGAATCCTCCAAACAATACCCAGGGTAATCTTTTAAGAATATAAAATATATCATGTAATTCTTGTGCTGAAAATGAATCCTTTGCATATAATACACTTTCCAAACTTTATTTTTATTTTTGGATCTCCAAACTTCTTATCCTAACCTGCAGGTTGCCACACTATTTAGCCTTTACTGCTCTACTCTGATCTCAACTTCTCCACCTTCTTTTACTATCCCCGGTAGCCTTTTTTGTCTGTATCACTTTTCCTTCTATCATGGCACTTGCAGTTCTCTCTTGACTGCTATTCCTGCCTAGATATTGCTGTCTGTCTCCTCATTCAGGGCCCAAGTCAAAAGTCAAGTCACCCTCCTCTATTCATTATAATGAGATTTAATTTTATAAACCTTTTTCTTCTTTCACTCAAACTTTTATCGATTTTATTATTTTAAACTTGGCACTCTGCTGGGTACTAAGGGCGCACAAGTGAGTAAGACCAAGTTGCTCTCTTTAAGGGTCTCAGTTGAGTAAAAGAGTCAGAAAAATAACTTTAAAGACCTCAAGATATTTATGATACTATGCAAAAATGAGCTATAATAGAAGTCTTGTGGGAGCAGAGAGGAGGACATAACACTATTAATAACTGTGCCTGGGGAAATTAAGGAACGTTTTAGAGAGTAGCTGACTTCACCTGGATAATTATGATGGAGAATCCCTATTTTAGAATGAATAAACTGACATGGATTATACTGTTCTGTATAAGATCTAAGATTTATTCATGTTTGGTAAATATTTAAATATGTGGTACTCCTGATTTTCATATACAATTTTAATGGGCCTCAAGTATATCCAAAGTAGATTTCTTTACTTTTTAATTCAGAGTGGGAAAAAGCACTTCTCCCATTCAAGTACTAACCATGCCTGGCCCTGCTTAGCTTCTGATATCAGAAGTGTTCTGGGTGGTATGGTCATAGACAGAAAAACAAACTTCTCCTTTAGCTGACTTTGTAACAAAGATTGATTCAGCAGTAATATCAGGAGGTAGAGCTCTTTGAGTGGTAGGACTTGTTCCAGTCACAGTGAAGTGAATGGTAGGTTATGGTCATCAGCTGTATTAGTCCATTTTCACACTGCTATTAAGAAATACCTGAGCCTGGGTAATTTTTAAAGGAAAGAGGTTTAATTGACTCACAGTTCCACATAACAGTTGAGGCCTCAGGAAACTTAAAATCATGATGGAAGGTGAAGAAGAAGTGCCTTCTTCACAAGGTGACAGGAAAGAGCATGTCAAACACTTATAAAACCAAATCACATGAGAACTCACTATGACAAGAACAGCATGGGGAAAATGACCCCCATGATCTAATCACCCCCACCCCATGCCTCCCTTGACATATGGGGATAATGGGAATTACAATTCAAGATGAGATTTGGGTGGGAACACAACCAAAACATATCACCAGCTGACCTGTTTTTTAATCCCTGAAAGGGATGAGTGGATTCCTTATCCCTTGGCACATTTCTACTTGCCCTTCTCATTTCCTGAGAAACTAGATGTCTTCCTAATTAATATTTGTAGAGACGGGAAAAAAGAGAAAATGTCAAACTCACAATTTTCACCTCATAGTTAAAATAACCATGATAACCATAGGGTTTTATCTCACTCTTATATTTTTCCTTCCAACTAGTCATCAGAATTTATAATTATGTATTCATTTTTGAATTATTGTCTATGTCCCTGCTACATTGAAAGTTCCATGAAGTTTCATGAGGCAAATTTTTATGTATCTACTGCCGTATCTCCATAGTGAGCACTTGGCACATAGTTGTTGCTCAAAATATATTTATTCAGTGAATGAATGAATGAATGAATGATCCTGATAATTTGAGTAAAAGCCTAAAAGAAGATATTCAGAGGATTCACATAAATTAAAGGATAATTGGGGTTGTAAGGACACCTCCTCAGGGGGCAAATCAACCTGTTGTGGTTCATAAGACATTTCCATTGGGTGTGAATTCCAGGATCCCTACCATTCTGATACTTTCTTACATAAGGATAATTTAAATTAGACTCCTGAGACAGAAAATGCTGAAAATTATAGATAATAGAAATACCATTATTTGCTCACTTAGCAAGTGTTCTCTGCTTCTAACAGAAGGGGAAATGTGCTAGGCATTATTCCTATCTTTAACAGAATATACTGAAATTTACTTAATATATCAAGAATATTATTTTTAAGATAAATTTAAGTAAATGGCTAAAGTTAAAATTTGGGAATAGATCATTAACAGGTGGTCCAAATTTGGAGAACGGGTTATTAAATGAATAGTTTACATTAGGCAACTAACTTCTTTTTATTCCTCTTGAGTATCAAGTTCCACATGCCTGTTGGTGGGAGAGGCTTCTGAGTGCCTTTACTATTGAAAAGCGGGAGTGATCACCCAGATGGTTTGACTGGGACTCAGTCAAGTGTCCCAACAAGTCTGTGGTTTCCCATCCTGATGTTATGAACTGACTTGTACTCTGACCATGCACCTATCTTTGGTTCCTTTTGATAGAAAATAATAGTTGAAAAGTGTTGGTGTCTTTTAGCCAAAGACTGTTAAAAGCATAGTTGAACAAATTTAGGTTTCTTGGTATGGTAGGTAGATAGACCTGAAGAGTCCAGTTCCCTGATGAACATGCTTTGTATAATTTTCTCACCTTGAGTCTAAGTTGAATCTGAATGGGACTTGTGAATACATTGAAATATCTCTCCCATGTTTAGGTTACTACAGTCAAAAGGTAGGTTATGTAGAGTGACCTGGCCTAATCAGGTAAGCTCTTGAAAGAAGATGAAATCTCAGAGAAATCATCTTGGTAGCTTGAAAGAAAGCAAACAGCAAGCCATTAATTGCCTATGGAAGGGGCATATGGGGCTAAGATGTTGAGGGTGGCCTCTGGGAGCAGAAAGCAACCTCTGGCCAACAGCCAGTGAGATAGGACCTCAGTTCTTGTATTAGTCCATTCTCACACTGCTAGTTGTGGCCTTGATCATGTCGGGGGTCACCATCTGAGACACTGGTCACTACCTACGGAAGTCTGACCTGCAGGCCCTGACTCAATGATGGATGAATGAATGCACTCTCACACCATTACAGTGATACAGGTGGGTTAGGGATGTCCATTGGCTGCTTTCAGAGGGCGAAATGCAACCAAAGGACCCAGACTCCTTGTTCTTCCACACATTTGTTCCTAACAGAGGTTCTAAGTTAACACATTTGTGGATAATTAACATGGTTAAAAGAGTGGTTATACGAATGATAAAAGCTTTAGGTTCCGGGCCCAGAGTAAACACTATTAATGGGTAATTCCCCTTTGATCTGCCCCTGAGAGGACCATCCAGCACAAAGTTTACCTGAGTAAACAGAGTAGAGACAAAGGGATGTGGGTAAACAGACTTAACCTGGAAAGCCTCATCCCTATCTTTCCCTAACCTAATGGACTGGCTGGCCGCCTTTGGCCCAATAAAACCTTTCGGCTTTCCAAAATGTTTCAGACTAATCTATAACTTTTCCTAATATATCTTTAATATTTTCCACAATATTTTGCCAACCACCCTGAGAGAATCTCAACAGCTAATAAAGACATACCTGAGACTGGGTAATTTATAAAGGAAAGAAGTTTAATTAACTCACAGTTCAGCATGGTTGGGGAGGCCTCAGAAAACTTAAAATCATGGTGGAAGGGGAAGCAAATACATCCTTCTTCACATGGGGGCAGCAAGGAGAAGAATGAGAACCGAGTGAAGGGGGAAGCCTCTTATAAAACCATCACCCCCATGATTCAGTTACCTCCCACCAGATCCCTCCCATGGTATGGGGATTATGGGAACTACAGTTCAAGAGGAGATTTGGGTGGGGACACAGCTAAACCTTATCAGTCCTATACCCACAAGGAACTGAATTCTGCCAACAACCTGAATTGGCTTG
Source organism: Sapajus apella (assembly GCF_009761245.1). NCBI lineage: Eukaryota > Metazoa > Chordata > Mammalia > Primates > Cebidae > Sapajus > Sapajus apella. Next base: position 13,374,486 of record NW_022436986.1, on the reverse strand, counting down.
GAAGAGAACCCCAAGCTGCAGATGAGAACATGGCCCTAGCTAACATCTGGATTTTGCCTTGTAAGAATCTGAGGAGAGGACTCAGCTACCCAAGCCCAGCCTTTTGCCCCATGGAAAATGTGAAATAATAAATTTGTATTGTTTTTAAGCATCTAAATTTGTAATAACTTGTTATGTACTAACATATAATAGAACACTAATATGAAGAGGTAATTGTAACAAGAGAGACAAAATAAAATGGAGGACCTTGGGGTATCTCAGTAGGAGAGTAATGGAAGGGGCTTTTTTTTTTAGAAAGAAAGAAAAAGAGAAAGAAAGGAAAAAAGAATGAAAGAGAGAAAGAAAGAGGAAGAGAAAGCGGGAGAGTGAACAGGAGTCTTGCTTTGTTGCCCAGGCTAGAATGCAGTCAAAAAATGGGTATTGAAAACCTCTTTTATGCCAATAATTGTGTTTAATGATGGAGACAGGAAGGAATAAGGGAGGAAAATAACAAACAAGCAGCCAACCAATATTTCATTTGAACCTGTGAAATGCTATGCAATTACTGAGAAGTGATTTACTTCCAATTATGTAGTCGCTTTTAGAGTAGGCATGATGTGGTACTGATAAGAATGTATGTTTTGTGGATTTGGGGTGGAGAGACCTGTAAATGTTTATTAAGTTTACTTGTTCCAGGTCTGAGTTCAAGTCCTGGATATCCTTGTTAATTTTCTGTCTCGGCCGGGCACGGTGGCTCAAGCCTGTAATCCCAGCACTTTGGGAGGCCGAGGCGGGTGGATCACGAGGTCAAGAGATCGAGACCATCCTGGTCAACATGGTGAAACCCCGTCTCTACTAAAAATACAAAAAATTAGCTGGGCATGGTGGCGCGTGCCTGTAATCCCAGCTACTCAGGAAGCTGAGGCAGGAGAATTGCCTGAACCCAGGAGGCGGAGGTTGCGGTGAGCCGAGATCGCGCCATTGCACTCCAGCCTGGGTAACATGAGTAAAACTCTGTCTCAAAAAAAAAAAAAATTTTTCTGTCTCGTTGATGTGTCTAATATTGACAATGTGATGTTAAAGTCTCCCACTATTGTTGTGTGGGAGTCTAAGTCTCTTTATAAGTCATTAAAAACTTGCCTTATATATCTGGGTGCTCCTGTATTGGGTGTGTATATATTTAGGATTGTTAGCTCTTCTTGTTGCATTGATCCTTTTACCGTTATGTAATGTCCTTCTTTGCCTTTTTTGATCTTTGTTGCTTTAAAGTCTATTTTATCAGAGGCGAGAATTGCAACTCCTGCTTTTTTATTTTATTTTATTTTATTTTATTTTATATTTTGCTCTCCATTTGGTTGATAAATCTTCCTCCATCCCTTTGTTTTGAGTCTTTGTGTATCCTTGCATGTGAGATAGGTCTGGATGCAGCATACCGATGGGTTTTGGCTTTTTATCCAATTTGCCTGTCTGTGTCTTTTGATTGGGGCATTTAGTCAATTTAAATTTAGGATTAATATTAATATATGTGAGTTTAATACTGCCATTTAATGCTAGCTGGCTGTTTTGCCCATTAGTTGATGTAGATTCTTCATTATGTTGATGCTCTTTACCTTTCAGTATATTTTTGGAATGGCCGATACTGGTGGTTCCTTTCTATGTGTAGTGCTTCTTTCAGAACCTCTTGTAAAGCAGGCCTGGTGGTAATGAAATCTCTGAGTACTTGCTTGTTCACAAAAGATTTTATTTTTCCTTCACTTATGAAGCTTAGTTTGGCTGGATATGAAATTGTGGGTTGAAAGTTCTTTTCTTTAAGGATATTAAATATTGGCCCCCACTCTCTTCTGGCTTGTAGTGTTTCTGCAAAGAGATCTGCTGTAAGTCTGATAGGCTTCCCTTTGTGGGTAACCTGACCTTTCTCTCTGGCTGCCCTTAGCATTTTCTCTTTCATTTCAACCCTGGCGAATCTGACGATCATGTGCCTTGGGGTTGCTCTTCTTGAGGAATATCTTTGTGGTGTTCTCTGTATGACCTGGAGTTGAATATTGTCCTGCCTTGCTAGGTTGGGAAAGTTTTCCTGAATAATATCCTGAAGAATATTTTCCAGCTTGGATTCATTCTCTTCATCACATTCAGGTATAACTATCAAACATAAATTAGGTCTTTTCATGTAGTCCCACATTTCTTGGAGACTTTGCTCATTTCTTTCTACCCTTTTTTCTCTAATCTTGTCTTCTCGTTTTAATTCATTGAGTTGGCCTTCGACCTCTGATATCCTTTCTTCTGCTTGGTCAATTCAACTGTTAAAACTTGTGCATACTTTGTGAAGTTCTCGTATTGTGTTTTTCAGCTCTATTAATTCACTTATATTCCTCTCTAAATTATCTATTCTTGTTAGCATTTCGTCAAACCTTTTTTCAAGGTTCTTCGTTTCTTTGCATTGGGTTAGAACATGTTCTTTTAGCTCACAGAAGTTTCTTATTATCCACCTTCTGAAGCCTGATTCTGAGAATTCATCACACTCATTTTCCATCAGGCCTTGTTCCCTTGCTGATGAAGAGCTGAGATCCCCTGAAGGAGGAGAGGTATTCTGATTTTGGGTGTTTTCAGCCTGTTTGCGCTGTTTTTTCCCCATCTTTGTGGATTTATCCACCTGTCGTCTTTGTAATTGCTGACTTTCAGATTGGGTCTCTGAATGGACGTCCAGTTTGTTGGCTATGATGTTATTTCTGTTTTTTTGTTTTCCTTCGGTGGATGCCCTGTCCCCCACAGAGCTGGACCTTCCCGGGTTCAGCTGTGCTTGCTGTGAAACTCTCAACCGTCAGCGTTTCCAACTGCTGTTTTCTTGTGGGGGTGGGATTAGCCGAGCCTGATCACCTGGCTCCCTGCCTCAGAGCCCCCTTTTTTTTCTTTTCCTAATTGAACAGTCGATTCTCTCCCAGGTGCCCCAGTCGCCCGCCAAAAAGGTTCCAGGATCTATGCAATTTCCCGTGTGGTGACCGCGCCGGCTGAAACAGCTGTGCTGAGATTCACGGTGCTTTTCTGCCCTGGAATCTCCTGGTCTGGCTCCACGCTTCAGTCCCCTTTTCAATCAGCCGAATGGGTGACTCTGCCTTCCCAGAGCTCCAAACACCAACTAAAAGGGCACCCAGTCCCGCATACTCCGCACTGAGAACCGCTGCACTGGGACGCCGGCAAAACAGACTTGCAGGCCAAAACAGTCGTGCTGGTGACCCGTGGGGCTCCTCCGCTGGGAATCTTCTGGTCCATGGGCAACAAAAATTTGTCTGGAAGTCTGGCGTCCACTCACTCCCAGAGCCTTCACTGGGAGCTGCAATCCTGAGCTGTTGCTAATCGGCCATCTTGGATCTCTCTCTGGGACTTTTTAAAAATAGAATTTGGGCTTGTGGTAGGTGATTCAGGGGAGACTTTAAGGGAACATAATTTTGCTCTGGTTTGGCTGCTATCAGAAAGCAAGGATATTCTGTGATTGCCTAGTTCCTAGATAAGTTTTATGTAGGAGGTAGGAGGAACAGAGTAGAGCCAAATCTAGAACAGGTAAAGAAGCACCAGTTACTCAATTAGCTGGTAGAAGGTGTTTGGCTATTTTCATGGTTTGGCTGGTGCTTTTGTCTTTGGGCTGGGACATGATTCTGGAGTGGCTGTTTTCATGTCTTGTTCTATAAGTGAGAGAGGCTTTGCTTATGTTCTAGAAGAGAATACCATGGGTTTGCTATTAGAGCCAGGCCAGCTCCATGCTGACAGCAGTCAGGGGCTGCTCTAGTACAGGGTGAGTGAGAGTCACATGCTTCTACATCCTTACTAACCAGTTTTAATTAAAGCAAGTATCAGAAAAAATTCTGCTAGGTATACAAATATTTACTAACTAAATGCTTGTTAGCAAGTTATCATGAAAGGATTCTCGTGACCTGTTCTACACCTGAAGAAGTCTGCTCTCAGGTGCTCAACTTAACACTTTGCATCAAAGGTTCATTTGTGGTTAATATGGTTTATATCTGTGTCCTTGGCCAAATTGCATGTTGGAGGTAGGACCTGGTGAGAGGTGACTGAATCATGAGAATGTTTTCTCATAAATGGTTTATCACCTTCCCCCTTTGTGACAGTGAGTGAGTTCTCATGAGAACTGGTCATTTAAAAGTGTGTAGCACTTCCCCGCCCTGTCTCTTGTGCCTGTTCCTGCCATGTAAGAAGTGCCTACTCCTGTTTCACTTTCCACCAAAATTGTGTTTTCTGAGGCTTCCCCAGAAGCCAGGTAGATGCCAGCATCATGCTTTCTGTATAGCCTGTAGAACAATGAGCCAGTTAAACCTTTTCTTTATAAATTACCCAGTCTTAGGTATGTATGTATGTATGTATGTATGTATATATGTATATATTTAGAGATAGAGTCTTGTCCTGTCACCCAGGCTGGAGTGCAGTGGTGTGATCATAGCTCACTGCAACCTCTGCCTCCTGGGTTCAAGCAATTCTCATACCTCAGTCTCCTGAGTATCTGGGACCATAGGCATGTGCCACCATGCCCAGCTAATTTATTTATTTATTTTTTAGCAGAGACAGTGTCTTCAACACTTGGCCTCAAGTGATTCAACCACCTTGGCCTCCAAAAGTGTTGGGATTACAGGCATGAGCCACTGTGCTCAGCCAGGTATTTCTTTGTAGCAATGTGAGAATGGACTAATACAGTGGGGAAGGCCAAAGTTCCTGCTACCCTGAGAGATGGCATTAGGCAACCAACACCTTTGAGAATTCACAGCTGAACATGGAACCACTTAGAGATTTCACTTATGGCAATATATCCCTAATATAGTTCCAGTGTAATATTTCTAAAATAATATCCCTGAGATTAAAGAATATGGGCCTCACTGAATTTCCATACCCTATTTATGCAAAGGTAGAAAGTGCCTCTCAAATATTGTTAGTCAATGCATACATATCATCTAACTGCAATTTCACCAGTGGGTAGCCTGTTCATCATATTCATCATGCAATTTAATAAAAACCCATGTTTAATGTCCAATATGCTAATTTGCAAAGTGTTTGTTTTTGATTGAGATAGGATAATAGAAGAATGTATAATAGCTCTCTTTTGAAGAATGAGTGTCTAGATTAGAATTCACCTGACCCCCCCCCCAAACTTTGCATACTTAAATATACTGTAGTTTCTGAGCTAGAACTTGATCCAATGGGCCTCATTCTTGATTTCTACTGGAGTCACTAGAAGACCTTTTAGAACCATTGATGCACCTGCAAACCAAGTACATTAGAATCTCTGAAGGTGGAACCCAGGCATTGGTATTTTTTTTAAGCTTTCCAGGTGACTAAAGCATACAGCCCAGGCCAAGAACCACTAGCTTAATCTTAAAATGTAATAACACCATATAACCTGTGCTGAGGTGGTCTAAAAACAATTATGGTTATCTTAGCACATGGCTGTCCAATAGAATTACCTGGGGAACATTTAAAAAAAGATGCGTAGACCAATCCCAGATGAATTATATCAGAATCTATGCCCGAGCACTTATATCTTAAACATTTCCAAGTGATTCTGATATGCAACCAGCATGAAGGATCATTGTGATAGGTGATGCATGGACGGCTGCAGACGGCTGGGATGTAAGAGTACATGAAGGAGAAGCTCCCATTGCCCTTCCACCTGTGTGACCTGAGGTGCTTCTTCCTCCTCAAGGGTTGGCAGGGGTATCTGGCAATCTCCCAGTGGTGACTCCCTTTCTTTTCCTGAACTTCCCAATTCCAGTTTATATCTCATCTTAGATCTTTTTTAAAGTCATGAACCTAAGTCTGCTCCTTTCACCCCATCTCAGCCTGTGCAAGTCCTCAGTGGGTCTCCTTGTTGGATGACGTGATAGTTAATTTCACGTGTCAACTTGATTGGACTAAGGCATGGCCAGATAACTGGGAAAATGTTATTTTGGGGTGTCTGTGAGGGTGTTTCCAGAAAAGATTAGCATTTGAATACATGGAAGAAAGAAGATCATCTTCATTAATGTGGGTGGGAATCATCTAGTCACTTAGGGGCACAAATATAACAAAAAAGCAGAGTAAGGACAATTTCTCACTCTCTCTTCTTGAGCTAGGACATCTATCTTCTCCTGCCCTTGACACTGGAGTGCCTGGTTCTCAGACGTTTAAACTCCCAGCCACATGTAACAACAAAAACAATAAATAAACAAAAGGGCCCAAAACAATAAAAATATACGAAGACCAGTTGTTCCATCTTCTAAAACCACTAAAGTGTGGAACTTCTGTTCCTGGGGTTCTCCAACGTGGAAGGATAATTTTGAGGCAAAAATGCCACAAGGTTCTGAACATTAGCTGGAAGCTCTTCCAGTATCCATGGCATTTTGGGTGGTCTGGGCATGGGCATTGTAGTACATTTACTCTGTACCCAGGCACTGAATTCTGCTACCATCGTCTTGTCACCCCTCTAGTCATCATGGTAACCCCCAAATTATACCCTCCCATTTCTCAACATTTTAAATGCCCTGATAAATATAGGGGTGATGGGATCAAAGTTCCATACCTAAAGTGTTACCCCAAAAGTGTTTGGCTGCTGGTTTTTGATACCAGATTTTTTGAAATCTTCTGTTAATGCAAGCTAGAATGTTTTTTAAATAGCTCATATTTCACCAATGAAACATTATTTTTAATATCCCTTATGCTAATTAACAAGCTCAATATGCAGCTTCACATAATGGTATTTAAAGCATGCACTTGTCTGAGTGTTTGTGGCAGGCGTTGGAGTTGGAGTAGGAGCTCCTGATTAGGGTCTTTCAAATGCTAACCAGCCACCTCTAGAATGTGGATTCCTGATTAGGGTACTTCACATATTAATTAACTCTTTCTAAGGTATAGATTACTTTTAATTTACACCTCCTATATCTCACTATCTATGCTAAAGTATGTTCATGTAAATTATAGATAAGGTACTATACCTCTGAAGAGAAACCTCTTGCATGGTGGGTATGGAAATTAGCACCCATTTTGAGAGTGATCCAGCAATATGCGTAACAAAGCCATAGAAAGTGCATTGTCTTTTACTTATAAATACAGTGGCTAGCTGTCCTGGTTTGCCAAAACTAGGGAGTTTTCCAAGACATGGGGCTTTCGGTGCAAGAACCAGGACAGTTCAATGCAAACTGAGACAGTTGGTCACTCTACCAGCAACTCTGTCTCTAAAAATCTACCTTAAGGTGGGGGTAGGAAAGGTTACTTCTAGGGGTTACTTATGAAAGTGCAAATTTGAATGCAATTTACAGATTTAGCAATGGGGATGTTCTCACACTGCTATGAAGAAATACCTAAGACTAGGTAATTTATAAAGAAAAGAGGTTTAATTGTCTCACAGTTCTGTAGGCCATACGGGAAGCATGATGCTGGCATCTACTTGGCATCTAGGGAGGCCTTAGGAAACTTACACTCATGGCAGAAGATGAAGAAGGAGCTGTCACTTCACAAGCCTGGAACAGGAGGAAGAGAAAGCAGAGGGGAGTGCTACATAGTTTTAAACAACCAGATCTTACAAGAACTCATTCTCATGAGAACAGCACCAAGGGGAAGGTGCTAAACGATTAATGAGAAACCACCTCCATGGCCCAATCACCTTCCACCAGGCCCTACCTCCAACATTGGGGATTACAATTCAATATGACATTTGGGTAGGGACACAGATCAAACCCTATCAAGGGAATTTGTTGAATAAATTTTGGTATATCCATCTATGGAGTATTATAGTCCTAAAAAAACAATTAGTCTGCTTAGGCTTACATTATAAAGTACCACAGACTGTGTGACTTAAACAGCAGTGATTTATCTTCTCTTAGTTCTGGAGGCTGGAAGTCCCAGATCAAGGTATGGCAGGGTTGACATCTAGTGAGAGCTCTATTCCTGGGTTGCAGATGGCCATCTTCTTGCTATACCCTCACATGGCAGAAAAAGTGAACAAGCCGTCTGGGATCTCTTCTTATAAAGACGTGAATTCTTTAGAATCAGGGCCCCACCCTTATAAACTCATTTAACCTTAATTACTTCCTTTCTCCAATACAGTTACATTGTGGGTTAGAGATTCAACATATGAAATTCATATTTGTAGAAAGGAAAGATGTTCACAATGTATTGTTTTTTTTTTTTTTGAGACGGAGTTTCACTCTTGTTACCCAGGCCGGAGTGCAATGGAGCGATCTCGGCTCACCGCAACCTCCGCCTCCTGGGTTCAGGCAATTCTCCTGCCTCAACCTCCTGAGTAGCTGAGATTACAGGCACGCGCCACCATGCCCAGCTAATGTTTTGTATCTTTAGTAGAGACGGGGTTTCACCATGTCGACGAGGATGGTCTCGATCTCTTGACCTCGTGATCCACACGCCTCGGCCTCCCAAAGTACTGGGATTACAGGCATGACCCACCGCGCCCGGCCACAATGTATTGTTAATGGAAGCCACAAAACAGTGTATATAGTACGATTCATATTTTGTCTAAAAAGGCAAATAATATATGTTCATAGAAAGACTGAAAGGCTATACTGAATGTTAACAATAGAAATTAAGGTAATTTTAAGTTTCTTTATACTTTCTATACTTTTCTGTTTTCCAAAATTTACAAAACCTTAATATACAATAATTTTTAAATAGGAAAATTGTATTTTGAAAATATAGTGTCTGGTTAGATCACTGCCCTACCAGGGTATGATACAAAAATTGGTTCTAGATTTTTGGTAAGTGAGAAAGAACAAATGCAGAGAGAGTCTAGAATTTGTGTAAACCTAAGTTGAATATTCCCTTTATAATTTGGCAAATTGAGCCTTGCTCTTTATGGGGTTAGTGGTTAAACATGTAGTATCTAGAAACGACAGTTATGGTTTGAATCCCAGCCCTGCTGCTTGCTGGCTGGCTGGCCTTGGGCAAGTTTCTCTGTCTCAGTTGTATGCAAGATAGGAAGAACAAGAATGCCTATCCCATTGGCTTGTTATAAGGTTAGAGTGAGTCATTATGTAAAAGACCTTACAACAGTGCCTAGCACAGAAAAAGGTGCTCAATAAATTAGCAATTGTCATTATTGTTATTATTATCTTTCTTCTAAGAGTGCTTTGCTTTTTGCATTATGGCTTTGAACAGCATACCCCCTGATCTCTGGGAGCAGCTTCTTAATTATTTTTAGGGTTGCTAAATTTAGCAAATGAATATACAAGACACCCAAGTAAATCAGTACGTCCCAAATACTGCTGAAGGCATACTTAACGCTAACAGATTATTCATTATTTACCTGAAATTCAAATTTAATTGGGTGCCCTGTATTTTTATCTGGCAATCTTTATTATTGTAGATATGACAACATTGAAAAGGAACCCAACAATGAAGCTTTCTTACTCAGATCTATCTAAGCTGAACCTGCCCCTGCTGCTGGTGTTACCTTTATAGTAAGGAATATGTGAAATGAATTCTAGGTAGGTCCTAGCTTGGCACCTGGCATGTGATGTGACTGCATGAAAAGCAGACAAGAGAGCCTATCTTTTACTAGCCATGAGACTTGGGAAAAATTGCATGATCTCTTTAAGCTTCAATGTCCTAATTTGCAAAATGGGGCTAATAATAAGACTGGCTTTGTTGTGAGAATTGAATAAAATGAGCTAATACATTTAGTAGGGCATAATGTAAAATGTTTGGCATATAGATTAGGTATTCAGCTAATGATGGCTATCATTATCACTACTAATTCAAAACCAAACAATACATGAATAAAACTGATGTTAGAGTCTTTACCTTTTTGTCTTTTTCACAGTGTTTGTAAGGCACAAAATGAGGCAGCCACTACACCTTCCCCCAAGAGTTTCACAGTGGCAAGTATCAGACTGCAAAAGACAAAGTTCTATCAGATTCTTTCTACTGATGCCAGAGAATCCCATCTGCAAGAGAGAAGACCTTAGAAATGTTCAGCAAAGCATATGGAGAATCCTTGAGCCAAATTCACCCATCCAAGGAGCTCATGTCTCTCTGCCATGCATAGTCACCGGCTGGAATCAGTCTGTGAGAATCATGGCTGTGATGGGGTAAATGTGAGCATGGATTTCAGAGTGCAGTAGCAGGACTGTTGTCAACCCCAGTCCTTGCAGTGCAGAAGTGAGAGATAACATTCTCATGGCTGCCACAGCCGTATATCCTCATGGCTTTTCTTACCTGGATAAATGGTAAAAACAAACAAACAACAACAACAAAAAACAGGGAAATGGTCTCCACTTCCAAAATTAAGATCTGACACGAGTGCATTTAATTTGCATGGCAAACCCTAGCTACAAGTGAGCCAAGGAATTGCAATTCCCCTTTCCATCTCCCTCTAACCCCTGACCCCCAACAACAGAAGGCATTCGGGAAGTGGAAATGAATGCTGGGTGTGTTGGGTGCTGCTTGACCTCAGAGTATCATGAAGGTGAGAGTGTTGTAGCTGGGACCAATAATTGACTTCTGAGAGAAACAACATCACTCCTGGGATCAAAAGTGAGTTCTCTAACCCTGTTCTCGGGGACTCAGCCTTATCCTTCTTGCCTCTATCCTTTGTGTTTGAGACCCAGCCTTGATTCTTCTTTCTCTGGCATTTACCCTCTTTCTCCCTAGGGGCCAGTATCTTCGCTGACCTCATTCTAGAGTTTGTGACTTGGCTGTTGGTTGTCAGACATCTCAGGGCTGCCAGCCTGAGTTACTAAGCATTGCTTCTCCTGGATTCATGTCTTTGTGCCCTACTGGCAAACAGTTTTCCTCTGCTTTTTGAAGTCTGCTCTTTGCCTATCAGACTGTACTTTTTCTTATCACCTGGAGCTTATCTGCTCTGGTCTCCCCTGACATCCCTTGTGAGCTTGATTCAATTTGTCACCCCCATGGTTTTCCCAATCTTGCTATGGTTAAGAGCTATAAAAGGGGGAAAAAAAGTCTTCATAGAACAAATCCAGGCTATGGGAATTTGAAACCATGAAGCGTGAGCTCAGCTGTAGCCTGAGTACTCCTGGGTACTGGGAGCAATAATAGCATCTCAGCTCCAGGTTCACACTGTCAGCCAATCACTTTGCATATTAAACTGCTACTGAACTCTTAAGGACCAGCAGATACACCATTTGTTAAAATCACAATGCATCCCTTCTGCTGGCAAAGATGGAACTGTAATTTTCCCCTGCTCTCAAAATAAATACTTTGATGGTTCTGAAAAATTTTAGCAATTAGCTTGTACCATCACCTCTAATTAGCCACTGGCAAACACAATTGAGATAATAAAGCTTACCGAGGGAGAAGCATGAATAAACACCAGATTCTAAATCTACTGGGGAAGTGACCCTGATGAATCATTTAATAGTCACTGTAATGTAATTTTGCAGGTTTGTTGTACACACACCACAGAGAACATATTAAGTGGGTCTGAGCCATAAGAGAGTTTTAATGATTAATTTGCCATATGCTCCTGAAAAATCTCATTTTTTGGAGAAACAATACACATCTACTGTTTTTCTTATTAATAAAACCACCAAGAAAATAAAACCACTTTTCTTTCCATCTTACTAATGACTGCCTCTAACTTGCATAGATAACCAGGGATTGGTCTTTTTAAAAAGTTGTATCTAAATTCTCATGGAAGCTAGTAGAACACAGCCATTTACTCTCCTATTAGGTGTTTGACTTCAATTGTTGGCAATTGCTTTTTAATAATTTTTATTGGCTGTTCCATAGTGACATCATGGGGAAAATAATTATTATTCTTTTTTATTCACAGAAGAAACACCACTCTGGGGCAAATGCCTGAGACCACAGCACGAGGGAGTCTAGATGAGAACCCAGCTTTCAGATTCCTGTGTCTCACATGAAAAAACCTAAACTAAAAATCACCACTCTGAATGGCAAAAAGCGACCATAAGTAGAGAGCCCTGTATCAGAGCAAGACCTTCACCTCTTTGAAACTCAGTTTCAAGGTTTGTAAAATGGGCTCAACATGAGATATTGTTGTAAGGATTCAACAAAATTGTGGATATAGAAGAGCTTTTGGGGTTGGACATACCTAATGGATTTCAGTGTCAGTGGAGGGCATACCTAGCTTTTCCTTGTCCTGTTCTACAAGATGGATGTTTGCCCTGTCTTCTGGCAGGTCAGCTAGGGAGATTGGATCTTCCTTTAAGCAAGCCATTGCCTGTGAGTGTCTGTTGCTGGAGACATAGCTGGTCCCAGTGAGGATTCAGCTGCCTTTCTCCATGTGGCTCATATACCACAGTTCAGCAAAGGCATGTTAGCTCCCATTGAAAGTTCAAGCAGGTTGTTACTACAGGGGCTCTGATGGTTGCTTTAAAATCTTACAGAGCAGGGGGCAGAGCTAGGTGGGTTTGGAGAACAGGTCTCAGCCTAGGTTATATTGCTCCTTCCTATCACAAAAGGGACAAGGCCTTGCTGCTTGTGGTGGGGGTGGTGAGTATGGGGGTGTGCTCACATAAGGCTGTCCAAGTCTGGTGGACCTACATCCACTTCCTCCCTTTAACTCATCACCTGCTGTTCCCCTTGTTTCCTTCTTTGTATCACCCCTGCTTTTTATCAGTCCCTTCTCCATCTCTTTTAGTGTCTGGCAAATTTTGCATGGTCCTAATAATTTAAGCCAGTACCTTATACCATCACCTCTAATTGGCCACCGGCAAACACAGTTGAGGTCATGTCGATGGTGAGAGTCTCTCCTAGTCTATACAGTGTCTCTATGCAAATCAGTAAAAGGAACCGCCTTTGAATGGGCACACAGTATAGGAAGTGAGCAGCATCTTTGTGGGAAGAAAAAAATTGCTTGTTTTTCCCAGTGGATGCAGTGCTGATCAGGCATATGGTTTGACCTGTAGAGAGAAAGCTGGATTTTTAGTATCCCCTCCTGATTAGCCAAGGGATTAGGCATTATACAAATAAGACAACCACATGTGGAGAAAAGCTGTCAATGGCTTTTCTCCTCATATACACCTGGGACTAAGGGAAGGTGGGCTCTTTGGCATAGCAGGGGTCTCTCTTTGCTCCTTGCAACACATAAGAGAAGAAAATGGATTCAGATTATTTTAATGGATGTGTAGTGAATTAAATTGTAGCTCCCAAAAGATATGTCTAAGTTCTAACCCTCAGAACCTGTGAATGTGGCCTTTTTTGGAAAAAGGGTCTTTGTAGATGTGACTAACTAAAGGATCTTGAGATGAGATCATTTTGGATTACCTCAGTGGGTCCTAAATCCAGTGATAAATACTTATTTTAAGTTGTCAGACAATAATTATACACATATTTATGGGGTACAGAGTGATTTGATACACATATACAATGTCTAATTATCAAATTATGAAAATCAGCATATTCATCACCTGAAACATTTATCATTTCTGTGTACTGAGAACATTCAAAATCCCCTCCTCTGTGTGAAAATATACAATACATTATAAACTGTAGTTACCTTACAGTGCTGTAGAACACTAGAACTTATTCCTCCTATGTAGCTGTAATTTTGTATCCATTACCAACCTCTCACTAGACCCCTTCCCAATTTCCCCATCCTGCTACCCTTCCCAGCCTCTAGTAACTATGATCTACTGTCTACTTCTATTAACTCAACCCTTCTTATCTCCCACGTATAAGCAAGATCATGCTATAAGTGTCTTTCTGTGCCTGGCTGACTTAACACAATAACCTCTGGTTCCATGCAGGTTGCTGCAAATGACATGAACTCATTCTTTTTAATGGATAAAGAGTATTCCATTGTGTGTGTATATACCACATTTTCTTTATCCATTCGTTTGTTGATAGTCACGTAGATTGATTCTATATTGTGGCTATTGTGAATAATACTGCAATAAACATGGGAGTGCAGGTTTCTCTTCCTTTAGATAATATCCAGCAGTGGGGTTGCTGGATCATGTGAAAGTTCTGTTTTTAGTTTTGAGGAACCTCCATACTGTTTTCTGTAATGGCTATTCTAATTTATATTCCCACCAACAGTGTGTAAGAATTCCCTTTTCTCTACATTCTCAGCAGCATTTGTTATTTTTTTGTCTCTCTTTTTGAGATTGGATCTCACTATGTTGCCCAGGCTGATCTCAGATTCCTGGACTCACATAATCCTCCTGCCTCAGCCTCCCAAGTAGCTGAGACTCTAGGCATGAGCCACACACTCAGCTTATTTTTAGTCTTTTTGATAATAATTCTAACTAGGGTTAGATGATACCTCACTTTAGTTTTGATTTGCATTTCCCTGATGATTACTGATGTTGAGTATTTTTTCACATACTTGGCCATTTTTATGTCTTCTTTTGAAAAATGTCGATTTGGATCCTTTCCTCATTTTTAAATTGTATTATTTGTTTTGTTGTCATTGGGATGTTTAAGTTCCTTGTATATTCTTAGATACTAATCCCTTGTTGGATGGATATTGCAAATATTATCTCCCATTTTTACAGGTTGTCTCCTCACTGTTAATTGTTTCCTTTGCTGTGCAAAAGCTTTTTATTTTGGTATAATCACATTGGTCTATTTTTGCTTTCATTTCCTGTGCTTTTGGAGTCTTACTCATAAAATCTTTTTCCCAGAATAATGTACTAAAGCATATCCTTTGTTTTCTTTAAGTAGTTTTATAGTTTTGGGTCTTACATTTATGTCTTTAACCCATTTGGGGTTAATTTTTATGTATGATAAGAGACAGCAGTTTAATTTCATTCTTTTGCATATGGATAACTAGTTTTCCTAGCACCATTTATTAAAAAGGCTGTTCTTTCCCCAGTGTATGCTCTTAGCACCTTGGTTGAAAATCAGTTGGTTCTAAATACATGTGTTGACTTCTGGGGCCTCTATTTTGTTCCATTGGTCTATGTGTCTGGTTTTATGCCAGGGCCATGTTGTTTTTGTAGTATAGCTTTGTAGTATATATCGAAGTCAGATGGTATGATGCCTCTAGCTTTGCTCTTTTTGCATAGAATTGCTTTGGCTATTTGGGCTCTTTTGTGGTTCCATATGAATTTTAGAATTGTTGTTTAAATTACTGTGAAGAATGTTGATGGTATTTTAATGGGGATTGCATAAAATCTGTAGATATCTTTGCATAGTGTGGTCATTGTAACAATATTAATTCTTGCAACCCATGAACATGATATGTCTTCACTTTTTGTATCCTTCTCAATCTCTTTCATCAATGTTTTGTAGTTTTCATTGTTGAGACCTTTCACCTTCTTGCTTAAATCTATTTCTAGATATTATTTTTTGGTAGCTACTAAAAATGAAATTGCTTTTTGATTTTTTAAGATAGTCTGTTATTGGAGTATAGATATGCAACTGATTTTTGCATCAATTTTGTATCCTGGAAATTTACTGAATTTATAAATTCTAAGAGATTTTTGGTGGAGTCTTTAGGTTTTTCTACATATAAGGGCACATCACCTGCAAACAGGGACAATTTGGCTTCCTCTTTTCCAATCTGAATGTGCATTATTTCTTTCACTTGCCTAATGGCTGTGGCTAGGACTTCCAGTACTATGTTGAATAAGAGTAGTGAAAATGGGCTTTTTTTTTTTTTTAATTGTTCCAGTTCTGAGAAGAGAGAAACTTGCAACTTTCTCCCATTTAGAATGATGTTTACTGTGGATTTGTCATATATAGCCTTTATTTTTTTGAGGTATGTTTCTTCTATATCTAATTTGTTGCATCTTTGAATCATGAAGGGATGTTGAATTTTGTCAAATGAATTTTCTGCACTTATTGAGATAATCATATGGCTTTTGTCCTTCATTCTGTAGATGTAATGTATCATATTTATTGATTTGTGTATGCTAAACCATCCTTGTATCCCTGACTTGAATCTCAGAACTGGATTTAATTTCAATGTTTGTTCATCATAGTCTTTAATGATTCTTTATATTTCTGTAGTATCAGCTGTAATGTCTCCTTTATCATTTTAAAATTTTATTTATCTAGAACATCTCTTTTTCTTAGCTTATCCTGCTAATGGTTTGTTGATTTTATCTTTTTGAAAAATCAACTTTCCATTTTGTTTACCTTTTGTATTTTTTGTCTCTGTTTTATTTAGTTCTGCATTAGGTTATTTATTTGAAATCTTTCTACTTTTCTGCTGCAGGCATTTATTGCTATAAACCTAGCACTGTTTTTGCTGTATCTTACTAATTTTCATATGTTGTGTTCCTATTTTTGTTTCAAACATTTTTTGGATTCCCTTCTTAATTTTTTCATTGACCCATTGGTTGTTCAGGAGCATGTTGCTTAATTTCCATGTATTTATACAGTTTCCAAAGTTCCTCTGGTTATTAATTTCTATTTATTCCATTGTGATCTCAAAAAATACTTGATATAATATCAGTTTTTAAAAATGTGTTGAGATTTGTTTTGTAGCTTAACATATGGTCTATCCTAAAGATTGTTTCATATGCTGATGAGAAAAATGTGTATTCTGCAGCTGTTGGATAAAATGTTCTATAAATGTTTGTTAGGTCCAGTTGGTCTATAATGCAGTTTAAGTTCAATGTTTCTTTGTTGATATTCTGTGCAGATGATCTGTCCAATGCTAACAGGGTGCACTGAAGTTTCCAATTCTTGTGTATAGGAGTTTATCTCTCACTTTAGCTCTAATAATACTTGCTTTATATATCTGAGTGCCCTGGTAGTGGGTATACATATATTTATAATTGTCATATTCTCTTGTTGAATTGATCTCTTTATCATTATAAATGACCTTTTTTGTTTCTTTATGTGTTTTTTTTTTTAGGCTTAAAGTCTATTTTATCTAATATAAATATGGCCTCTTTTGCTGGCTTTTCATTTATGTTGCTTGGAATATCTTTTTCCATCCCTTCACCTTCAGCCTATGTTTGCCTTTACTGGCGAAGTGAGTTTCTTGTAGGCAGCACATAATTGGGTCTTTTGTTTTTTTAAATCTATTCAGCCAATGTATAACTGTGTGTATGTGTGTGTGTATATATATATATATATATATATGTATATATATATATATATATTTTTTTTTTTTTCTTGACACAAGGGTGGCCATGAATATATCTTTTAATTGAGGAATTTAAAACCATTTACATTCAAGGTTATTATTGATAGGTGAGGACCTATTCTTGTCATTTTGTTAATTGTTTTCTGGTTGTTTTATATATCTTTTGTTCTTTTTTTCCTCTTTTATTGTTTATTTCTGCCGTGTGGTGGTTTTCTGTAGTGGTATCATTTTATTTCTTTCTCTTTATCATTTGTTTATCTGTTCCACCAGTGGGTTTTATAGTTTTTTGTGTTTTTATTTTTATCTTAACCACTTAACCACCAGGGAGTCATACATTTTCATGATGATAGCAAGTGCTCTTTCACTTCCAGATGCACAACTCTCTTACCATGTCTTTTCTTCAGACATGGTCTCACTCTTTCACCCAGTCTGGATTGCAGTGGCATGATCATGGCTCACTGCAGCCTTAACCTCCTGGGCTAAAATGATCCTCCCACTTTAGCCTCCTGAGTAACTGGGACCACAGGTACACACTATCACAGCTGGCTCATTAATTTTTTTTTTTTTTTTTTGGTAGAGATGGGGATCTCATTTTGTTGCCCAGGACAGCCTCAAACTCTTGGGGTCAGGCAGTACTACTGCCTTGGCCTCCCAAAGTGCTAGGATTACAGGCATGATCCTTCTTGCCCAGCTTTTACACATTTCTTGTATGACGAGACTAATGGTGATCATTTCCTTCAGTTTTCAGTTTTAGCTTGATTTTCTGAAATATTTTATTTCTCCTTTATTTATGAAGAATAGTTTTGTTGGGTGTAGTATTCTTGGATGATAGGTTTTTTTCTTTCTTTTTTTAAATCCAGCACTTGGAACACATCATTTTACTCTTTTTTGACCTCTAAGGTTTCTGCTGAGAAACTTGCTGTTCGTCTGATGGGGGCTACCCTGTATGTGACTTGATGCTTCTCTATTGCTTTTTAGCTGTTTTTATAATTCTCTGTCTTTAACTTTTGACAGTTGGTCTATAATATGCCTTGAGGGGATCTTTTTGGGTTGAATCTATTTAGGAATCTTTTGAGCTTTCTGTATCTGTATGTCCTGATATTTCCCAATACTTGGAAAATTTTCAGGTATTATTTTATTAAGTAGGTTTTCTATGTGTTTTCTCATGTCTTCTCCTTAAAATCCCCTGAACTTCTTTTTCTTTCTTTCTCTCCTTTCCTTTTTCCTTTCCTTTCCTTCTCTTTCTCTTTCTTTTTTTTTCTTAATAGCATATCATATGTCCTGTAGTCTTTCTTCATTCTTTTTATTCTTTATTTTTTTCTGATTATGTTATTTCAAAAGACCTGTCTTCAAGTTCAGAAATTTTGTCTTTAGCTTCATCCAGTCTACTGTTGAAGCTGTCAACTATATTTTTAATTTTAGTCATTAACTTCTTCAATTCTAGAGTTTTTCTAGGGTTTTTGTTTGGCTCATTTTTAAATGATATTTATCTCTATTGAATTTAAAATTTAGATCATGACTTGTTTTTCTGATTTTGTTGAATTGTCTATCTGGGTTCTCTTGTATCTCACTGAGTTTCCTTAAGGTCATTATTTTGAATCCTTTCTAGGCATTCATTGAGTTCCTTTTCTTTGTGGTCTGTTACAGGAGAACTATTGTGTTTCTTTAGAGATATCATGCTTCCTTGGTTTTTCATGTTTTCTGTGTTCCTATGTTAATATCTGACAATTGGTGGAAAATTTTCTTCTTCCAATATTATGGAGTAGCTTTTGTAGGGAAAGACCTTTTCCTGTAGATGTTTCCTATAGCATTGATTGGGTAGGGTGCTTTGGCTTTGGTTCTGGGTGAGTGAAGTAGTATAGTCTCTGTATAATTTCTTTGGCTATAATCAATGTCAGCAGTGTCTTCAAGTGGCTCAGCAGCCTAGGCTGTGGTTGTTTGTGGAAGCTATGCTATGACTTTGGTGGGGATAGGAACACTGGGCAGGCCAGCCCTTGAGCCCATGGGGTTTCCCTGTTGAAGATGACATGGTTACCACCAGCAGCAGACCCTCGGCAGGCCAGTCCTTGGGCTCCTGGGGTACATGGGTGCTTGGCACCTTTGACGCTGGAGAGAGCAGGGTTGGTGGCAGTGGGCCTTGGGTAAATGGCTCGCAGGCTCTGGAGAGTGCATGCATCTGCTCCCTCTCTCCTGAGGGCAGCCTCCTCACCTGTGCTGGACTGCCTGTTCCCCATGACGTAGGGTACTGCATGGGGTCTGTTACCAAAAATATAGCTGTACTGCTAGTTTCAGCTGGTCTTTTGACTCTCCCGCTCTCTGGGTAAATGTGGTGGTATATCCGTGGAGCTCCCGGGATGGAGAAGTGCAGAAGACTATTAATCCTCAGGGCAGGATGCACTCTGGTGGTGGCTCTGCTCTCAAAACTGTACTGTGCTGCAACAGCCTGCATTCTGGGGAGTAGGGAGTGATTCTGTGTGAATTTGGTTTCTGGAATAATGCAGTCATGTGGATTCCAGGCAGCTTCCTACACTGGGCTTAAGGCCTGTGAAAGTGGTGGGTAAGATAAGGGTAACTAAGATTGTGGGCATGTAAAGTGGGAATGTGGACTGCTGGAGATTTCCTGCTTACCTTTCCCTCACATTGGGAGTCCCTTTTGGCTCTGAGCTGATACTGGCTGGGTGCTGTACTTCCCTCTAAATGTTGCTGTCCTGAGTTTCTCTCCCAAAAGGTATTTGTCACTTCCTTGCTGAATTCTGGTATTCTCCTTTGGACATTTTATTTGACACATGGTTATCTATTTGTTGTTTTCATCCTTCCTTGTGGAGGTGAGTGCAGAGCACCTCAAGTAAGCAATCTGGATGACATCTCTCTATATTTGATGTTTCACCTTTAAGTGTGAAAGTGATATGCATTCAGTACACTCCTCAACTTGCAATGATATGCATGCAGTAGGCTCCTCAACTTGCAATGAGTTTATGACAGATGTCTTTATAAGAGTCAGGCAGATGGAGATTAGACAAACTGAATAGGACATATAAAGAAACATGGGGAAGAAGGTCATGCAAAGATTGGGGCAGAAATTGGAGCTGATGCCGCTACAAGTCAAAGAATGCCAAGTGACGACAGTAGCCAGGAGAAGGCAAGGAACAGAATCTCCCTGGAGCTTCCAGAGGGAGTGTAGTTCTGCGGACATTTTGATTTTAGACTTCTGCCCTCCAGAACTGTGAGAGAATAAATTTCTGTTATTTTAAGCCATGTAGATTGCGGTAATTTGTTACAGCAGCCCTAGAAACTTATCCAGGCATGGGAACCAAGGAGAGGCTCGACAGGGTTTTTTTCTTTTTGAGTTGTAACTGGTTCTTTCCTGCAGTATCTAAAATCAAGCTCATTTTATCCTGCGTGGACATCTTCCCTTCCTTCTGGCCCCAAAGTGTCCTTAGCTTTACAAGAGAAATTATTTCTCCTTTAACATAACTATCTTGAAAACTCACATTTCTTTTATTACACCAAAAGAAAACACCCCAGAATAAGCATAACTTCTGCCTTCTTCAATTTGATACAAGAAATTAATATTTCTCCTATTAACATGCACTTATGAACTCACACCACAGCCTTATTTTGCTAAGAGAGCTTTTCTTCATCCCTGGCCTAAGTTATATGCAAACCATTTTCCTTTAACTTGCCCTTGCAGTGAAGGAGAGGAATCTCAGCCTACTCTTCTACAGGTTTTAGGAGCTTACAATCCATTATTTCCCCCCACCAGGCTGTGGGCTGGACAAGAACCTGCTCTGTGCACTGTTAATCTTGATATCATCCAGTATACATGTGGCATGTAGCAGACGCTCAGGAAGTGTTTGTTAATCAAGGTGACCAAGTGTCCTGGTTTTCCCAGGACAGAAATTTTTCTCAGGAAATTAGGTTCTCAGGATTAAACTGGAACAGACTTGGGCAAATCTGGCAGTTGGTCACCCTCATTAACTGAACTGGACCCCACTGTTCTCAGTGACACCCAAGCTTAATATGAAGTTGAGAAAGTTGCCTAATACAAAGTTATGTGGTCTTTGTCCCCACTCTGCCTTCTTTCTGGGTCTCCAAGTTTCTCAGAGTTCTTCCTTCCCCAGGAGTCTCCTCATTGGGCTAGCATTGTTACTTGGGTGCTAGTTCCGCCTGGGTACCAGTGGCTCTCTGCTTAATGCTCCCCATATGTAATTCAATTTCTCCTGCCACGTGGCTATTTTTTTCTCTGAATTATTTACTGATTTTTCTCCTCCTGCTCCAGAAATATTGAAGTTCTCCAGCATTCTGTACCAATTACTTCCAGATAGCTCAGGGATGACTTCAGGACTGAAATTAACAAAACCTAGAGCAGAGTACCTTGGATGTTATTGACTCCTTTTTCATTCCCAACATTTGATTTATCCACAAACTCTGCTGATTCCCTTGTCCTGAATAAATATTAAATCAGTTCCCTTCTCCCCCTCCTCATGGTTGCAGCCGTATGCCAGGACTTTACTATTTATTGCCTTTTACTGAGATTTCCCATTTCCATTCTTAACCTTTCCAATTTACCCTTTTCATTGCTTCACAGTGATTGTTCTAACATGCAAATATGACTGCATTCCTCCCTTGCTAAAACTATGACAATGGCTCTTGATGGTCCACAGAAAAAATTCCTAGACAGGCACATGAGATGCTTCCTGACCTGCCCTTGCTTAACAGTCTGGCTTTACACATCTCTCCTTGTCCATCTCAGACCCCACGTTCCGGCCTCAATGCACTCATCCTGCTCCCTTTACGAGACCCTTGGACTTACATGTTCCTTCCTCTGTCTCTGTTGCCTTTCCATCCTCCTCCCCCTGGCTACCTCCTGCCAGGCTTTCAGAACTCAGCTCAGAGGTTGCTTTCATGACCCTGTTAATTTGGGATGAGATGCTTCTTATGCCCTGTACCAGCAACGTGTGTTTGCTGCTCTCAGAGTAGGCACCAACCTGCTTATCTCCCTCTCTGGGAGCTGAGCAACCCAAGCGCAGGGAAATGTTTATTCACCTTTATCTTCTTTCTTCACAGCACTTGGCATAATGTAGGTGTCAATAGTGGGTTGACTAATGTCCCCCCAAACTTATGTCTATGCAGAACCTCATAATGTGACCTTATTTGAAAATAGGGTTTTGCAGATATAATTAGTTAAGGTCACGTTGAATTAGGACAGGCCCTAAATCCAACATGACTGTGTCCTTATTAGAAGAGGAAAGGATCAGAGGCACAGACATACACAGGGAGAAAGCCATGTGATGTGATGGCAGAGACAGAGATTGGAGTGGCAGCAACAACCCAAGGAACACTAAGAATTGCTGCACCCACCAGAAGCTAAGAAGCCAGGAGAGAGGCAAGAAAAGATCCTTCCCTAGAGGTGTCAGAGGGAGCATGGACCTTCTGACACCCTAATTTCAGACTTCTAGCCTCCAGAATGATCAGAGAATAAATTTCTGTTGTTGTAAGCCACTCATTTTGTGGTACTTTGCTTTGGTAGTTTGTTATAGGAAACTAATACAGTGCCCAACATATTTGGTTGACTCAGTGAATGATCCTACCCCTTTCCCACCTCCCCATAGCCATTGGGAAAGACCTTTGTCAACTCTGGGCTAGAATGTCCTGGTAGCCTTCTGACTGATCTCCCTGTGTTTATTAAATGGAACAGTGCCATGAGCTTATGACTCCAATGGATTCTGTGTTTGTTAGGCTGATTATCAGCTAATTTTTTTCTCATGACCCATGACAAGGTTAGCTGAATCCTGGTGCTGAAAAATGTCACCTCTGCCCCAAGTGAAGCTTTCATGCAAGGATCTACTGGGGCACCTAAAGGGACAATGATTCAGGATGTCATTGAGCTCACAGAGCAAGCTGCATGCCTGTTTTTGCACCTGCTTTGCTAATAAATGAAAGTCTGTATGGCAGATTTCTATCTGACACCTGCTTTCATTACAACATGCAGAGACCTACAGCCCTAAGACCTTTTACATCTACATAGTGAATGGCAAAATTGACTCAGGTCAGTTCTAACCAAGTAGGTCATGGAAAGAACTCTGGTTTCAGAACAAGACAAATTTGGGCTAAAATCCCAGCTCCACCACTGACTGCCTGAATCACCTATGATGTTGCTTCACAGGGTGGTAACAATGATCTATGCTTGCCTCCCCAGGTTATTGCTATAATTAAGTGAGATCAAGCATGTGAAAGGCTTCAGGTGCTGTAAATGCTTGCTGCTATTCAGTAAGTTGAACACAGTCACACAGCTAAGGGGGAAGGTACTGTCTGGGGTCTCACCCTGGGGACAAGACTCCCCTGAAACAGAGGCAATGGCCTCTAATGAGGGACCTGAACATTAATTAGGAATCCAGGATATATGACTTTATGCATTTTCTCATACATTTTTTCCTTTTATTCTCATGAAAGCCTTTTACTTAAAAAAATTTTTATTCTCATTAAAAAAATATAGGAAATGAGGCTCAGAGGCAGGGTACTGCTCCCTATATAGCACTTGCGAGCAGTGGTTCTCAACCTGGGCTGTACATGAGAATCCCCTGGGAGCTTTGAAAAATCCCCATGCCCTGGCCGCCTTTCACACCAATGAAACCAGAATGTCTGATGCTGGGGCCCTGGCTTCAGAACTTCAAAACCTCTTCAGGTGATTCCCAAATAAAGCCAAGTTTGAATATCTGTGCTCTAGAGTTCACAAATCCTTTCCCCCCAAAGGAAGTGGTCTGACTGATCTTTATGCCCCTATAAGGACAGCAGAGTAGATTTCATTGTCCTCACTCTGATGATGGGAAAGCTAAGGCTTAGAGAAAATTCTAGAAAGGACTAAAGGACTTGAACTAGAACCAGATTTCTTGATTCCTCTTCACTGCTCTATCCCTGTGCTGAGGGGAGGTGCTATGCCACATCACTGACCTCTAGATTTCCCTTTCAGTATTTGCACCTGAGAGAAGGCTGCCTTGGGTCTTTGGAACAGTTTACCTCTATCTAGCCATCATGGGGTTCCAATGACCCTGTCCCCAGCCCCCACCACCTGGTCTCCCCTGTAGCTCATGGGTTCTCCACAGCCCAGAGCAGAGGCCAGGGGGTTTTCCAGGCAGGCTTGTCAGATCCATTTCATTCCCACCTGTTTTTCCATCTGCCTTGTCATAGGGTGTGTGGTACAGGCTTGTCTCTGCCAAATGCTTTAGTGACTCTGGAACGGAGAAAGCAGCAGAAGCCCAGAGTGTTTATGCCATGGGAAAAGCTGGGCTTTTCCACAGATCATCCTTCTGCCCTGCCCCCAGGTTCTCATGCCCTACGTGATTCCCAGGGGGCCACCCAGCAATTAAGATACAGTTTTGGAGAGCAGAAGGCTCTGACAGCCCCACAAATCAGCCTCCATATCCCCACCCCCAACACACACACATCCCAGTCCCTCCCAGAACAATACTATTGAGTCATCTTGAGCAATGGCACCAGAAAATTCCAGCATAATGAAAGAAAACAGAGGCCTGTCTTTCTGGCTGCTGGTGCAATTTCAATAGAAAGCCCTTCTTAAGCAGGAAGAAGCAATTCTTCTGCTATGTCTGTAACAAAAGCTGACCTCTTCCTTGGCGGCATTGGGTAGGCCCAGAATCAAGCTGGGGTTATTTCCCCACCATCGCCATAGTCATAGCAACAGCTTTGATTAATGCGGTGGCCCATTAGAGGGATAATGTCAGCCCTAATCAGAAACGCCTCAAGTATCTCTTTTTGCATTTTGGTAAATGGCGTAATCACATTACGGCTGGATGTGTCTGGGAGCTGATTGCTGTCGCACAAGTCTGCCTGATTTTCCAGGTTAAGGGGTGTCATGGGGCCCGAGATGCAGCTAATTACCGTGCATTGTTAGGAGTGTTTGGAGAGAGGACTGAGGCCATGGAGGCCGCCAGGAATGTTCCTGCCCTATCCTTCCTTCCAAGTCCATAGGAGCGCCCTGGGCTGATGGTCTGTTTGCAAGGATGCCTGCCTGAAGAAGATTGCTGAGAATCAGAGTGGGGTGCTATTTGCTGTTGTTAAGCATAAGGGAAGCAGAGGCATGGTTGAAAAGAACAGTCAGGCAGCTGAGCTGGGCTTGGCTGTTCCTGCCCCTTGTCCATAAAGTTTGTGATGGACAGTCAGCTCTCTGTCATGCCATTGGGTTGGAAAACTGGCAGGAAGGCCCCACTTGGGCCTGGAGGTAGGAAATGGCAGGGGTGACATGCACTGCAAAGGCACGTAATGAGTGTGGACTTGACTTGTCATAATAGCATTTGGCTGTTGGCAGGTTCTGCTTTGTCTGTTGAAGCTTCCTACTTGAGGGTAGATTCTTGCTGCACCCTGGGGAGAGAGACTTCTTCTTCCCTCCCCTTTACTAGCAGGGAAGCCAAGGAAAGGAGAGGTGACATGTCTCATCCCTGTACTCTCATCCTGAATCCATTCTAGGTTCCACTTCCCAAGAGATCCTTCCCACAAGAAAAGCTTCCTCTCTCTGCCTTCCAGCCTAGCTGCTTTTGTCTCTGTAAATCCATAGGTGACAGTAACAATAAATTGTCACCGCCTATACTGAAAAATTAAGAAGAGGACCTGAGGAAATATGTGTTGAACCCCCAGAGGCTATTTTTAGATGCTCCTGGGAGGTTTTAAAAAAGGACTCATGCAGTTAACTATTTATGACTTTTTGAATGCAGGACAGAAATAGAAGGGCAGCACTTAGCTTCTTCTTCAAAGCTGGGGAGTAAATTCCTCTCAGAGACCTGAAACCACTCTGGGGCCATTCAATTTACTGTCTCTTAGATGACATTTAATATCTAGCATAACTAATATCTAGTTTTTATTTTTGGCCATGGCAACAGTTTTCTTTTCGGTTTTGAAAATTATCTCAAGAGTAGCTGAGGAAATTGAGTCATGGAGTGAGAACTATCACAGAGTCACACGGTTGGTCTATGGCCAAGCCCTGGTGGAAGCAAATCTCTTGCTATGTGGGCCAAGGTTCACTGCAGAAGGTTGAACTGAATGTCCCAGGGCAGGTTTGGGTGTGGAAAGTTCTTCAGGGAATACTCAGTCCAGCAAATGGAGAAGTCACTGTGGTATCATGATCAACCAAGCTCCATCTGTGTCCTTTCCTGGCTCCAGGCCAACTTTCCACCTGGACGAGTCAATATTCTTCCCAAGAAGATGTTGGATTAGGCATGTTAGAGGACACAGGCTCACTGCCTGCCCTGAAACCTCACACACTTGTATTGTATTATGAGCACAACAGAATGAATTTGCAGGCTGGGTTGTACCTCAGGTCTGGGGGAGATTAGTAGAGTTTCCCCAATGGCTCCCCAGAGCCTTATGATGTCCTTCCCAGTAGCCAATACCTTGATCATCCCTTCCTTTAAACTCGGCCGATCAGGGACTTGGAAATCGAGGATGTAGGATCTGGCCCTGCATAGCCAATAGCTTTAAGCTAAACAAACCCACAAGAGACTGGTATTTGAACAGAAAACCACAGAGAAATGAATTAACACCATGGTCAGAGTTTCCATCTGGGCCTTGCTGGCGCCCTCACCACAGAGGCTGCCTATGCCGGCTGCCCCACTGCCTGCTGGCTCAGCCTAGTGCAAGTGCCTGGGCAAATCCTGACAGAAGCGGGGTGTGTGTGAACACTCTCCCTCAGCCAGACTGTGGAGCTTCCCAAGCAGGGACTCAGCGGTCCAGCCTCTGCTACTGCCTCCTTCTGCCCCCTGTCTGTTTCTGGTGACAACCACACTCAGCACATGGCATGCCAGGGGCCAGTCCTCCATAGCCAAACAGCGTAATGGGCTGTATGGGTGTTCGTGATGCCTACTCCCACTGGACTCTCCAGTCTAGCAGTACTGCCATTGTATACTTGGCTGGTCTGGCATCAACCACATTTGGAATCTGGCTCCATTGGACACTGCTCCCTGTCTAGTAGCACGGACTATAGTTGATTCTGTTTCTGTTGACAGCTATCTTCTCCAGTCCTAGCTCAGCTCTTATCCCTAGCCTCACGTAGAGTGTTCTCATTACCACCTTGCACAGTACATCATGCATAGTTTTACCACACAGATACATTCTAAGAAATGTGTCATTATGTGATTTCACTGTTGTGCCAACTTCCTAGAGCATACTTACACAAACCTAGATGATACAGCCTAGGCTACATGGTTTAGCCTATTGCTTCTAGACTGCAAACCTGTATTGCATGCTACTGTACTGAACCCTGTAGGCAACTGTAATACAATAGTAAGTATGTACGTATCTTTATCTAGGCATAGAAAAAGTATAGTAAAAATGTGGTATAAAAAATAAAAAATGGCCTACCTATATAGGGAACTTACCATAAATGAAGTTTGCAAGACTGGAAGTTGCAACCAAAAATAAAAACTAGATATTACTTAGCCGAGTGGTGAGTGTGAAAGCCTAGGACATTACCATGCTGTTGTTGTTGTTGTTGAGACAGAGTCTCACTTTGTTGCCCAGGCTGCAGTGCACTGGCACAATCTCAGCTCACTGCAACCTCCAGCCCCTTGGGTTCAAGCAATTCTTGTGCCTTAGCCTCCTGAGTACCTGGGACCACAGGCGTGCACCACCACTCCTGGATAATTTTTGTATTTTTAGTAGAGACAGTGTTTCACTTGTTGGCCAGGCTGATCTTGAACTCCTAGCCTCAGGTGATCATAACCTTGGCCTCCCAAAGTGCTGGGATTATAGGCATGAGCCAGGGTGCCTGGCTACTATATACTTTTATGTGACTAGAAGCACAATAGGTTTGTTTACAGCAACATCACCACAAACATTTATGTAATGACATTACAACAGCTATGCCATCACTAGATAGGAATTTTTCAGCTCCATTATCATCTTATGGGACCACTGTTGTATACGTAGTCCCTCATTGACTGAAATGTCCTTATGTGATGCATAGCTGTAGTTGCATTTTAGCTCATCTGTCTTCCCCATCAGACTGTGTGAGGTCCATGAAAGCAAAAATCTCTTCTGGTTTTCTCCTCATTGTATTCCCAGCACCTAGCACAGCACCTAGCAAAACATAGCAATTTTTAGTCCATACCTGATCTATGAAAATGAAAAGGTGCTATCCTATTCCTGTAGAGGGGAGTGATCACTTACTTGATTTTTCTAATGCACATCTATTTCTGTTCAGATTGAAAGAGCAAATTCATTGCAAAGCATCTCTGGTAGAATTGTCACTTCTGAACAAGTGTCTGTACAAAGACCTTTGCTCACTACAAAAGAGGTGTCGTAATAGCAATTGGTTCCTTTGGTTTATATTACAATTATATTTAATTGCTCACCATTCTACCAATTAATCAAGTCTTCAGTTGCCCCAAGTAAGGAAATGTTTTAAAGAGGTGGATTAAAGGGGAAATTACACTTGATGGGAGAAGGTGAGGTCATGGCTCTGACATATCTTTAAGTGAGTCACAAAGTATCTCTAAACCTTAGTTTCCTCATCTGGAAATTGAGATGTTTGAACTCAGTAATCACTACGTTTCTTTCCAGACTTATGGTCCAGTTAACTTATAATTTTGTTTCACTAATGGAAATCTCCAAGCATGCTCTTTCTGTGTTGTGTTTTGGCCAAATCAGAACCTCAGGGTTAAGCCTTTGCATGACTTTTCATATGTTGCCACCAGGTGGCAGGAGTGTGCCACAGTCCTTTGGTCCCATGCACAAAGAGCGTGAGCATCAGAGGCTGACTTAGGATGGTAGCTTTCTGAGCTCGAAGAGCAGAGTCTTTCAATTTTTGAAATAGCAAACCCTCTTGTTGATGAAAACACATTTACTTTTGTGCAAAATGACAGTTTGAGGGTTAGCAATTACCATATCTAGAAACGACTGGGGACCCAGAGTTTCGTGGTCCAGAATTTTAAGGACATGGTACCCAGCCCATGGTGGTCTTCTCACTCCCACTTTAGACCTGAGTAAGTCATGGCAGCCCATCACCCTAGCAGCCACTGTGTAATTCAGTGTCCCAGAGGAGCATCATGGGCTGAACCAGGGTTAATGGATTTATGCTGTTTCTTTGCTCTTTCCTGTCTTCATCAGGGAAAGAGATCAAGGCTAAGCTGACCATAATTTAGGGTCCCCAAGTCCTTTAAAAAAACCTTTAAACTATTTGCCTAATTAAAATAAAGTTTTACCTAAACACAAACTCAGCAAGGAAAGTTGTCTAACCCCTGTGGTGGTTAGTTTTGTGTCAACTTGTCTGGGCCATGGTGTGCCCAGATATTTGGTCAAACATTATTCAGGGTGCTCTTGTGAGTGTATTTTTGGTTGAGATTAGTGTTTAAATCTGTAGACTGAGTCAAGCAGATGGCCCTCTCTAATGTGGATGGGCTTCATCCAATCAGTTGAAGGCCTGAATAGAACTAAAGACTCTCCCTCCTCCAAAAAAAGAGGCTTCTTCCTACCTGGCTACTTTCTCCAAACTGGACAATGGCTCTTTCTCTTTCTGCATCCCAAGCCTGTCAGTCTTTAGCCTAGAAGTTCACCATCAGCTCTCTTGCATCGTACCCTGCAGATCTGGAGGCTTCTCAGTCTCTACAATCACATGGGTTGACTCCTTATAATAAATTCCTTTGAGAGAGAGAGAGAGAGAGAGAGAGAGAGAGAGAGAGTGTGTGTGTGTGTGTGTGTGTGTGTATAGAATATATAAAATACACATACTATGTGTATATGTCTATATGTAAAATATCCCATTTCTTCTGTTTCTCTGGAGAACTCTCACTAACACACTTCCTGGCTGGCCATTCATGCTTTGGCTATGCATTCTTTTCACACATTTCACACACTGATAACATATCTAGTACTAGGTCCTGTATGAGGCACCCAAAAGAGAGAGGTGAACCCAGCTGCCTGACTTAACAGATTCAAGAACAAGGGGGAAGACAGTACAGAAATGAGGTGTCGCAGAATAGAAGTCAGTGTGGAGCTGAGGAAAGCTAAGGATGACCAGATACTGGAGAGGAGAAATATAAACCCATTTCCTGATGATGCTACTTCTCCGCTGCAGGAAACCGTAACACCCAGGGCACTGTAAATTGGTCTGTTGATGACATTGTCAAAGGCATAAATAGCAACAATGTGTCAAGTCAGCGCCAAGCTACTTAAGCTGACAGGAAACTACTTTCTAGAGAAAAACAGTGCCCCCCCACTGCCACCACCCCATAAACAACATAATCTGGGCTGGTTTAATTCCAAAATCTATGTCCTTGTCCAGAACTGATTGTAGTCCCATTCAGTTTGAATCTGCTTGGGCGCTCACTAACATTGCTTCTGGGACATCAGAACAAACCAATGCTGGTAGATGGAGGTGCCATCCAGCATTCATTTCTCTGTTGGCATCTCCCCATGCTTATATCAGTGAACAAGCCGTATCAGCTCCAGGAAAGACTGCTCAGTGTTCCAAGACTTGGTTACTAAGTACTGTGTAGTTGAGCCACTATTGGCTCTTCTTCCAGTTCCTGATATGTCATCTTTAGCATGTGGTTACTTACATAGTCTTACCTGGACACTTTCAAATCTTTGCTGCAACAAGAATCCTGCACCCTCGTCAGATGCTGTTGAGGAAATTCTTCCTAACTGAGTTTGGCTCCTGCATCATGATGATCCAGAAGTGTTAGCAGATACCTGCTGGGCTCTTTCCTACCTGACTAATGGTCCAAATGAATAAATTGACATGGTTGTGAAAACAGGAGTTGTGCCCCAACTTGTGAAGCTTCTAGGAGCTTCTGCATTGCTAATTGTGACTCCTGTACTAAGAGTTATAGGGAATATTGGTACAGATGAATAGACTTAGGTTGTGATCGATGCAGGAGCACTCGCCATTTTTCCCAGTCTTCTCACCAACCCCAAAACTAACATTCAGAAGGAAGCTGCATGGACAATGTTAAACATCACAGCTGTCCATCAGGACCAGATACAGCAAGTTGTCATGGATTAGTCCCATTCCTTGTCAGTGTTCTCGCTAAGTCAGATTTTAAGACAGAAAAGGAAGCCATATGGGCTATGACCAACCATACCAGTGGTGGAGCAGTTGAACAGATTGTGTACCTCATTCATGTGGCGTAATAGAACTGTTGATGAACCTCTTAAGTGCAAAAGATACCAAGGTTATTCTACTTATCCTGAATACCATTTCAAATATCTTTTAGGCTGCTGAGAAACTGGGTGAAACTGAGAAACTTAGTATGATGATTGAAGAATGTGGAAGCTTAGACAAAATCGAAGCTCTATAAAACCATGAAAATGAGTGTGTATAAGGCTTCATTAAGCTTAATTGAGTATTTCTCTGTAAAGGAAGAGGAAGATCAAAATATTGTGCCAGAACCTACCTCTGTAGGCTACACCTTCCAATTTCAGGATGGGACTCCTGAGACCTTTAACTTTTAGATCACTGTAGCTCTGAGGCACAAATTTGTTGTGTACTATGTTTGGTATAAATTTGTCTTACTGTTTCTCTACTAAGAACTCATCTTAAATATGGTCTGTTGTTGCAGCACTTTTTACACTGAGACTATACTTGAACAGTTCCA
Source organism: Sapajus apella (assembly GCF_009761245.1). NCBI lineage: Eukaryota > Metazoa > Chordata > Mammalia > Primates > Cebidae > Sapajus > Sapajus apella. The sequence goes on along the minus strand of NW_022436986.1, from coordinate 13,342,884 downwards.
AACTGTACATATTGTATGAAGCTTGTCCTCTGAATGGTTTTATTTCTTTGTGGAATTTCATATCTCACAGTGTCCTGTAAATAAAGTTCAAAGTCCACACCCCCAAAAAAGAAAAAAAAACAAAAAACAAAAAATAAAGAGGTGAACAAGTTAGCATGATTCCTGCCCACAGAAAACTTTCAATCTACTGAGGGGGATAAACAATCAAATGCTCACACAAGTATAAAAATGTAGCTATAGCAAGTGCTGCTGAGAGACAGGAATGGCCTCCGGGAGGAGTAGAAAGGAGAGGCTTGATCTGCACTGTAGCCACTAGCCACATACGCTCATTTAAATTCAAATTACATGGTGGCTCACGCTTGTAATCCAAGCACTTTGGGAGGCCAAGGCAGGTGGATCATCTGAGGGTCAGGAGTTTGAGACCAGCCTGGCCAACATGATGAAACCTCGTCTCTACTAAAAATACAAAAATTAGCCGGATGTGGTGGCAGGTGCCTATAGTCCCAGCTATTGGGAGGCTGAGGCAGGAGAATCGCTTGAACCCAGGAGATGGAGGTTGTAGTGAGCCAAGATCAAGCCACTGTACTTCAGCCTGGGTGACAGAGTGAGACTTCATCTAAAAAAAATAAAAATCAAATGACAGCCAGGCTCCACATAATGATGTTTCCATCGATTAGGGACCACATATGTGACAGTGGTTCCATAAGATCATGACACTGTATTCTTACTGTACATTTCTATGTTGAGATATGTTTAGATGCACAAATGCTGACCACTGTGTTACAGTTGCTGACAATGTTAAGTACAGTAACATGCTGTTCAGATTTGTAGTCTGGCAGTGATAGGCTACACTACATAGTCTAAGTGTGTAGTAGGCTATACCATCAAGGTCTAAGGACACTCTAGGATGGTCTCACAATGACAAAATCACCTAATGATGCATTTCTCATAATGTGTTGCCATTGTTAAGTTGCACATGTCTATAGTTAAAACTAAATGCAAATTAAATAATTAAAGCACTTTGGGAGGCTGAGGCAAGAGGATTGTTTGAGACCAGCCTGGGCTATGTAGGGAGATACTATCCGTACAAAAAATAAAAATAAAATTACTCAAGCATGGTGGCACATGCCTGTAGTCTCAGCTACTTGGGAGGCTGAGTTGGGAGGATCACTTGAGCCTGGGAGTTTGAGGCTACAGTGGGGCTGGGATCGCACCCCTGCACTCCAGGCCTGGGCAACACAGTGAGACTCTGTCTCAAAAAAACAAAAAGCTCCTCAGTTGCACATATGAAGTGCACAGTAGCTGCATGTAGTCAGCAGCGACTGTGTTGGACAGCACAGATAATAGAACATTTCTATTGTCACCAAAACGAATAGTGCTGATCTAGAGCAAGGTTTTTCAAATTCAGCAGTAGTAATATTTTTGGCCAGATAATTCTTCGCTGTCAAGGGCTGTCCTGTGTGCTGCGGGATGTTTATCAGCATCACTAGATGCCAGTAGCGGTAACTCCCTTTGCCCAGTTATGACAAGCAAAATGTCTCCAGACATTGTGAAGTAGCCCTTGGGAGGCAAACATCCCCCCAGTTCAGAACCACTCAGCTAGAGGACACTCAGACAGAAATAATTTTAGTAATCAGAATGTAGAGTGGTAAGGGCTTTGAGGAAGCGTTGTTAAAACATGGGAAGAAAGTTCTCATGTCAGACTGGAGGACACCAGGGAGGGCTTCCCCAGAGAGTTGACTCCCAAGCTACATCTTGAAAGGCAAGACAATGGCAGCAACAATGCTTGATACCACCTAGCATGTCACTGGTTCCACCATCAACCTCTTCCTACCTTCATCATCTGTTCCGTTCCCTGGATTGTTCTGATTCCATGCTACACTCAGAGGCTGCTGTGTGAACTCTACTTCCCCTCATTCCCTGCCCCCCTTTTTAAAGGTTACTAGTCTTGTGATGTTTAAAAATCTCAGGTGGGTGCAGTGGCTCACTCCTATAATCCCAGCACTTTGGGAAACTGAGAGAGGAGGTTTGCTTGAGCCCAGAAATTTAAGACCAGCTTGGGCAACATAGCAAGACCTCTTCTCAACAAAAAGTTTTAAAATTATCTGGGCATAGGGGCATGTGCCTGTAGTCCTAGCTACTAGGGAGGCTGAAGGCGGGCGGGCTGCTTGAGCCCAGGAATGCAAGGCTGCAGTGTGCCATGATTATACGACTGAACTTCAGCCTGGGTGACAGAGTAGACCCTGTCCCCCAAAAAGAAAAGATCTCTTGTTCTTTCTTGATTTGCTTAGGGCTCTTAATGTGGCCAAAAGAGCTAGTTCAACAAAAAAGATATCAACTGTAAAGACAGGCCACATGAGACTCAAGACAGGAACCCAAGTTCATCCAGACCTCATGGAGATGTGAATGGGAATGTCATTGCACACCAAGGCTGCTCTATCTCTTGAGGGCTTCATGACCTCACTTAAGACATCTCTGCTGCTCTCTGCACATGACCTCTAATCTCACCTGCCTGCTGATCTGTTTTCTCCTCCTTCAGTTGCAGATAGTCCATAATGACCACCCAGTTCCCTCTACAATAGGGTGACTCTTCCTAGTCCTTTGACTTCATTGTCAGCTGGAACTGTCCTATGTGAATTTAGCTCAACATCCTACATAGGAACATAATAGACCTAATTTATCTTTTTTCTATAAAGGCCATACAAGTTAAGGGCTCCTAGTCTAAAAGACAGTTCCCAGCTGGGCTGATGCCTACCCCTATTCTGTGCCACTTGTTACGGAGTCTGACTGTGTCTACTCAGCGGGGACCTGCAGTGGGAGTTAAGGGAAAGCCAGGTGCCCTGTACACAGTTGGCCCAACTTCTGCTAGTCTGGGATAGTTCCTTATTTCGTTTTTCCCTTTTTGTCATCAAGTTGCTCTGGAATTTACCCAGATTCCTCCATTTTCTTGTCTTTAATCAACTCCTTACTTTCTCCCATCACCTAGTACAGTACCTAGCACATAGTAGATGCTCAATAAATATTTGATGTATTGAAGCCCACAAGACTGCCAGGAACACACCTACTGTCAAAGACACGTAGGATTATTGATCTTGCTGCAGTGAGGAAGAGCACATTGTTTCTCAGTAAGAGAGCATTGGAGGGATTTATTAAAGGATTTGGGTTTTGGCTAGTTTATTGTAAGGGAAAACTAGAGAAACAAGAGCCAGATTTGTATTGGATGCTATTAGGATATGAGGACAATTCAGCAACTTGGTGTCTGAGAAATTCTTGTTGAGGAAGTAGGAAGAACAAAATGGGGCTGGGATGTCATGGTAAGAAAGTAATAATAGTAATCTCCCAGAGGTAACTTTTTTAGCTCTAATGTGGCCTTGACTCTGTTTGCATAGAAACATTATTTATTTTAGTCTGATTGACAACAGGATTAATTTTTGTGATATTTTCAGTTAAATTTTTTAAATAACTGAATGAGTATTTACCCAAATGAAGAAGCAATTGCAATGAGTTACAGGCAAGGGCGAGGTGCCATGTTTAAGCCAGCCAAAGTGACTCTTCATATTATCTTTCAAGTGATTGCTTTTTACTGATGTTGAACAAAATTGGCCTTTAGTATAATGATGTAAAACAGATTCATCTGAGGCTTCCTCTACCATTTTGAAATAAATGGTGCTGTATGTGTCCCATTGTCAGTATTTTCACCCTTCTTTATTTTGATTGCTCATTCAAGGATACTCTGCATTTGGCTAGTGTTCCTCTTCAAATATGGTCTGACACATTCCAGATATTGTCTGCTGGGAGCTAAAAACAATAGGTCAATTACTTCCTGAGTTTGTAATACCATGCTCATGAGATACACTTTTTTTTTTTTTTTTTGGTAGTCATATTACCCTATATGTTCACATGAGGCCAGAAGTTTAAGTCCAGCCTGGGCAACACAGCAAGACCCCTTCTCTGCAAAAGGTTTTAAAATTAGCTGGCTATGGTGGTGTGTGCCTGTTGTCCTAGCTACAGGCTTGACTTGGTTAGGGCTCTTAATATTTTTAAGCAAGAGCACCTGGTCTAGTATTTGATTTTTGGAATCTGAATAAAAAGTGAATTTGTCATTATAACATTTTATTCATTCTTACTCAGCATTCTGGAAAGTTGGAAAAATACCTATTGTATTTGCTTTTCCTCTGGCTTTTTTTTGTATGCAATTTGATTAACATAACTTCTCTGTAATTCATGCACAACATTGGCCGAATGTTGAACTGGACACATGGAAAAACAGAATCTCTCTAGCTTTAGGAAGTCGTCAGGCAACATTCTTTTGTCATGTTGGACTGCTTTCAATTTATTAACCCATTGTATTAGTTAGGGTTCTCTAGAGGAACAGAACTAATAGGATAGATGTATATATGAAGGGGAGTTTATTAGGGAGTATTGACTTACACGATCACAAGGTGAAAGTCCCACAATAGGCTGTCTGCAAGCTGGGAAGCAAGGAAGCCAGTCTGAGTCCCCGAACCTCAAAAGCAGGGAAACTAACAGTGCAGCCATCAGTCTGTGGTTGAAGGTCTAAGAGTCCAAAAGCTGAAGAATTTGGAGTCTGATGTTCAGGGCAGGAAGCATTCAGTATGGGAGAAAGATGTAGGTTGGAATACTCAGCCAGTTTGGTGTTTCTGTGTTCCTCTGCCTGCTTTTATTCTGGCTGCTCTAGCAGCTGATTATATTGTGCCCACCCAGGTTGAGGGTAGGTCTGTCTGCCTTTTCCAGTCCACTAACTCAAATGTTAGTCTTCTTGGGCAACGCCCTCACTGACACACCCAGGAAAAATACTTTGCCTCCTTCAGTCCAATCAAGTTGACACTCAATTATTTACCATCACACCCATACACATTTCACCCCTGTGTGAGTACACTGGGAGCTTCTGGCTATTGTGCATTTTCAGAAAGTTACTGTAGCTTGAAGCATCAGAAGGAATGGAGAGGATTGGGGGAAGTGGGAGCAGGAAGACCAGTGAAGATTATAAGGAACAATACAAGAGTGGTCCATTTTTTCTTAAAGTAGGACAGGTGGCATTGGAAATGGACAGGAAGATGTTGTTGCTAGAAATATGAAAGAAAAATTCAACAAGTCTCCATGAACAAAAAATGAATATAGGCAGAAATAGAGAAAAGACAGGTTTAGAATGTGAGTAATTTGGATGGTATTGGTGAAGATAAAGAGGTCTTGGGGAGAGCTTGTTTGGGGCTTAATTGTATGGTGACAGGGAATTCTTGCTGAAGTGTGTGAGGCAAAAGTACTAGCAAGATTTGAGTGTTTTTTTTTTTTTTTTTTTTTTTGGTGGGGGATCTAAATTCTGGGCAATGTTTTTGTCTTTGTTTTAGGGCATTGTTCACTTTGTTTTTACAAGACCCATTTGAGGAGTGTCGGACTAATTCATTTTTGCACAAGTGAATTTGAGGCTCAGAGGAGCTAACATTTTGTCCAAGGGTATACCTTGTAGGAAGAGTGTCCCCCTGGTGATATAGAAGTAACCAGACATATGCCCATCCTCTCTTGCAGAACAGTAAAGGTCATTGTTAACTTGCTTAAGTTTGGAGAAGACAGAAGACTGCATTTAATTCAGCCTGGTGGGAGTGAGGAAAAGAATAGGAAGGATTCTAAGAGGATACAGTATATTGGAATGGAAGGTCAAGTCAGAGAAAGAAGGATATTCCAGGTAGAGAGAACAACATGCAACTATAGAATGCTTAGGAAACAGCAAAGAAATTGATTTCTGCTACAGCGGATCAGCTGGAGAGCTGGCAGGAGGGGTAGTCAGGGCCCAGCTGGGGAAGTCCTTTCATGCCAGGCTGGAGTTTGGACTTGACATTGTTTGCAATATAAAGCCAGTAAAGATTTTAAATGATAGGATTAATCCAACAGGATTGAATTGACATGGTAGAAAGATAATTCTGGCAGTAAGTTGAAGCTTTGATTAGAAGGGAAGAAGTAGGAGGCCCTTCAGAAATCCAAGGATGATAGTAGTCTGGCAGGCATATAGTACTCTTGCAAGGCAGAAACAAGAGTAATAGGACAGAGAAGACTGACTCAAGACATGGAAGGAAGAATGCAGAAGACTTGGAGACTGCTTTGATGCAGAGATTTGGGAGATGGGACAGTAAGGAGGACTCTGGGATGGTGGCTGAAATCACTGGTTAGATAGTCAGGTCATTGGCAGAGAAAAGAAACTAGGAGGGTGAATAGATTAGTTGGGAAAAGAAAGCAAGATGAAGATTCAACTCTAGCTTTGCACGTGCTAATTATAAAGTGTTTTGTGACAATTGAGAAGAATTTTTCAATAGGGAACTGAATATTTGGGTTTATAAAAGATGTGAAGTTTGTGCTGCAGACAAAATGCCCTTAGGGACATTATGGTTCGGATCATATAGTTGATTCTCTTTATTTATGGAAGTTATGTTCTACAATGTCACCAAAAACACTGAATTAGTGAACATGGAGCCATTGCTCCTAGGGGAAATATAGGGTTAGGTTCCTGTGAGCCTTTGGTCATAATATTTTTATCAACTAATCAGTGCATAACCTTGTTTTATGTGTGTTTCCATTTAAAGATGCCTTATTTTATATATATTGTTGATTCACTAACATTAAACTCATGGTCAACAACACTATAACTTATGCCTAATTGAAGTTTTACTCATACATATATCTTCTCTCTAAGGAACATCATAATTATCTGGCACTTAGAAACACTAGCCAGCACTTCAGCACTGTGCTTTAGGGCCATCTTGAACAGCCAAATCACCAAGAAAATACACACAAATGCAAAAAAAGGCAGAGATCCTAAATAGACTATGGAAAGGATAGTTGTTTACAGTATAAAAGCTAAAATAGGAGTACCTTGTTCAACCTTAGCTGCTCTGTTCATGTTCATGAATGACCATGACATTGCCCAGGAGTATTGATTTGGTGGTTACAAATAAATTTTAGTGAGTAGGCAAATTATTGAATCATGAGGATGCAGGGTATTTAAAACGATGAATGTTTGGTTGTCACTTTGAGAAGGATTAGAATGAGAGTGAGAGAGGCTAAAATATGCCCTGGGTACACTGACATTTGATAAGTGGGCAACAGAAAAGATACATGGAAGGAAGACTTAGGAAGAGGGGCAGGACAGTGAGGTTTAATACCCATAGAATACAAAGTTTCGAGAGCAGTATTCAAGAGTATCCATCATAATTAAGAGTTAATTAAGGAAAGGACTAAAAAGTGCCCACTAGATTTTACAAACAGGAGGATACCTTGAAGAAAACTGTCTGTGAATTTGTGGGGCTTGAAGCCACACAGCTGAAGGTTGAAGAATAAAGAAGATTAGAAAAGTGGTAATTCAAGTGTTTATTACCCTTTTGATATACTCAAATGTAAAGAGAAGGAAAAAGATGATGCAATGGCCAGAGATAACCATAAAGGGTTCTAGTTTTGTTGGCTGAAGGGTAGATTAATTTAACTATGGTTGAAAGGAGACCAGTAGAGAGGGAGAGGTAAGAAATACAGAAGAGAGAGGATGTGGCAGATGGAGTATGGTCCATGAGTGGGCAGACATGAGATCAGGCTTTGGCTGCACAGGAAGGATGCGGCAAGGGAGGGCTATGGATGAGAGCAAATTTTCCATTCTTTGAATATGCCAAATTCACCCCTCCTAAGGGTCTTTGCAACTGCTGTTCCCTCTGTCCAGCATACTCTTCCCCTCCATGTCCTCATGGCTTTATCTGTGGATCCTCATATGACTGGCTCCTTGTTATTCAGACCTCAGCTCAAATGTCACCTTCTCAGAGAGGCTGTCCCTGACCATCCAGCTAAAAGTAGTCCTTCTGCACCATCATCTGAAATTATTTTTTTCATCAGTTTACTTGATTCATTCCCATCTGCTCACTCAACTGTGAGCTCCATGACAGCTGGGACCTTTGTCTGTCCTGATCGCAGATGTACTCCCGGTGCCTGGCATGTGTTTGTTGAACAAATGAACAGCACGCAGAAAACAGGGTGGAAGTTTACTTGAAGGGAGGGACAGGTTTTGTCTTATTCCTCTTTGTACTCTGATGCCTCACAGAGAGTAGGCGTTCAGTATTGAATGCAAAAATGAATAATCATTCCACTCCCAGGTATGTATGCCAAAGAACTGAAAAGAGATGTTCAAACAAAGACTTGTACAAAAATGTTCAGAGCAACATTATTCTTAATATACAAGAGGTGGGAACAGCTCAAATGTCCATCAATTGATGAGTAGATAAACAAACCAAAAACTGGGATATAGTCATGTGATAAAGTATTATTCAGCCATTAAGAGGAAGGAAGTTCTGATAAGTACCATAATATGCCTGAACCTTGAAGACTTTATGCTAACTGAAAAAAGTCAAATACAAAAAGCCACATATTGTATGAGGTTATTTATATGAAATGTCCAGAAACGACAAATTCAGAGAGATGGAAAGTAAGACTGGTGGTTTCCAGGGGCTGGGGGAAAGGGGAATATGGAGTGATTGTTTGGTAAGTACAGGTTTATTTCTGGGGTGATGAAAATAGAATTAAATAGTGGAATTAGATAGTGTTGATAGTTGTGCAACACCATTAATATACTGAAAACTACTGAATTGTACACACTAAAATGGTTAATTTTATGTTTTCTTTTCGTTCTTTTCTTTTTTAAGACAGGGCCTTGCTCTGTCACCCAGGCTGGAGTGCAGATCACAGCTCACTGCAGCCTCAACTTACCTGGGCTCAGGTGATCCTCCAACCTCAGCCTCCTGAGTAACTGGGACTACAGGCATATGCCACCACAATCAGCTAATTTTTTTGTAGTGATGGGATTTTGCCATGATGCCCAGGCTCATCTCAAACTCCTGAGCATCAGTGATCTACCCACCTCAGCCTTCTAAAATGCTGGGATTACAGGCATGTATTAGTCCATTTTCATGCTACTGATAAAGACATAGCTGAGACTGGGAAGAAAAAAAGGTTTTGTTGGACTTACAGTTTTGCATGACTGGGGAGGCCTCAGAATCATGGCAGGAGGTGAAAGGCACTTCTTACATGGCAGCGACGAGAGAAAAATTAGGAAAAACCAAAAGTGGAAACCCCTGATAAACCTATCCGATCTTGTGAGACTTATTCACTATCACGAGACCAGTATGGGAAAAACTGGCCCCCATGATAAAATTACCTCCCCCGGGTCCCTCCCACAACATTGGGGAATTCTAGGAGATACAATTCATATTGAGATTTGGGTGGGGACACAGCCAAACCATGTCATTCTTGGCAGCTACAAATCTCATGTCTTCACATTTCAAAACCAATCATGCCTTCCCAACAGTCCCTCAAAGTCTTAACTCAATTCAGCATTAACCCAAAAGTCCACAGTCCAAAATCCCATCTGAGATAAGGCAAGTCCCTTCTGCCCATGAGCCTGTAAAACTGAAACCAAGCTAGTTCCCTCCTGGATACAATGGGGGTACAGGCATTGGGTAAATACAGCCATTCCAAATAGGAGAAATTGGCCAAAACAAAGTGGATACAGAGCCCATGCAAGTCTGAAATCCAGCAGGGCAGTCAAATTTTACAGCTCCAAAATGATCTCCTTTGACTCCAGGTCTCACACCCAGGTTACGCTAATGCAAGAGGTGGGTTCCCATGGTCTTGGGAAGCTCTGTCCCTGTGGCTTTGCAGGGTACAGACTCCCTCCCAGCTGCTTTCACAGGCTGGAATTGAGTGTCTGGCTTTTCCAGGTACACAGTGCAAGCTGTCAGTGGATCTACTATTCTGGGGTCTGAAGCACAGTGGCCCTCTTCTCATAGCTCCACTAGGCGGTGCCCCAGTAGGGACTCCAAGTAGGAGCTCCAATACCACATTTACCTTCCGCACTGCCCTAGCAGAGGTTCTCCATGAGGCCCCCACCCCTGCAGCAAACTTTTACCTACACATTCAGGCATTTTCATACATCTTCTGAAATCTAGACAGAGGTTCCCAACCTCAATTCTTGACTTCTGTCACCCATAGGCTCAATACCACATGGAAGGTTCAAGGCTTGGGGCTTCCACCCCTTTCAGCCACAGCTGGAGTGGCTGGGAAACAGGAAGCTCCTAGGCTGCACGTGGCATGGGGACCCTGGGCTCAGCTCACAAAGCCACTTTTTCCTCCTGGGCTTTCTGGCCTGTGATGGGAGGGGCTGCTGTGAAGGTCTCTGACATGGCCTGGAGACATTTTTCCCACAGTGTTGGGGATTAACATTAGGATCTTTGCTACTTATGCAAATTTCTGCAGCCAGTTTGAATTTCTCCCTAGAAAATGGATTTTCCTTTTTTTTTTTTTTTTTTTTAATCACATAGGCTGCAGATTGTCCAGACTTTTATGCTCTGCTTACCTTATAAAACTGAATGCCTTTAACAGCACCCAAGTCATATCTTGAATGCTTTGCTGCTTAGAAATTTCTTCTACCAAATACCCTAAATCATGTCCCTCAAGTTCAAAGTTCCACAAATCTCTAGGGAAGGGGTAAAATGCTGCCACTTTCTTTGCTAAAATAACAAGAGCCACCTTTGCTCTAGTTCCCAACAAGTTCCTCATCTCCATCTGAGACCACCTCAGCCTGGACCTTAGTGTCTGTATCACCAGCATTTTGGCCAAAGTCATTCAACAAGTCTCTAGGAAGTTCCAAACTTTCCCACATTTTCCTGTTCCCTTCTGAGCCCTCCAAACTATTCCAACCTCTGCTTGTTACCTAGTTCCAAAGTCGTTTCCACATTTGTTGGAGATCTTTTCAGCAATGCCCCACTCTATTGATACCAATTTACTGTATTAGTCCGTTTTCATGCTACTGATAAAGACATACCCAAGATTGGGACGAAAAAGAGGTTTAATTGGGTTTACAGGTCCACATGGCTGTGGAGGTGTCAGAATCATGGTGGGAGGTGAAAGTTACTTATTACATGGCGACGGCAAAAGAAAAATGAGGAAGAAGCAAAAGTGGAAATCCCTGAGAAACCCATCAGATTTCATGAGACTTATTCACTATCACGAGACCAGCATGGGAAAAACTGGCCCCCATGATTCAGTTACCTCCCCCTGGGTCCCTCCCACAACATGGGGGAATTCTGAGAGATACAATTCAAGTTGAGATTTGGGTGGTGACACAGCCAAATCATACTAAGGCTTGAAGGCATGAGCCACTGTGCCCAGCCAAATTTTATGTTAAATAAATTTTACCTCAATAAGAAGCACATAATGGATCTACATATAATACATAACCAAACTCTGCTGCACACAGGATTGATACTTCAAACTCATCTACCGACAAGTCTTAGAGCCACTTAAAGCAAGCCCGAAGCATGAATCTACCAAATAGATACATTATTCAGAGTTATCAAGTCACTACTCACAGGATTCTCAAAGTCTTTCTTCAGATTGTGAGCTCTCAAGTCTTTTGCATGAAAACAACTTGATTTTCAGATAGGGCTTTAGGGAAGCATTTATTGCATGAAAGGAAGAAGATCTGCTTTGGGTAATTGCAAATGCTACCACTACATGTAGAAATGCTTATTTAGCCACCAGAATCCATTTCGTCATCTCTTCACCTTCAAGCCATGGCTCAGGACAGTCAGCGCTTCTAAGTGGTTGTCTGTCTTTCCATGATGTTTGGGGGAGAAGGCCCAACATAGCGTTTCTGAGTGATAAAAAAAGACCACAGCAGAGGCACTGGTAGCTGTGATGTGAGCTCAGTGTGCTCTGGGGGCAGACACCCGCCTCCCCCAGGCTCTCCAGGAGCCCTGAAAAAGCTACAGGAGTGATGCCTCTTATATCTAGCTGTGAACAGACCTCTAGTGGCAGCTGCTGAAATTAACCTGCTCTCTCTAGAGCCCCCTCTGGAAATGGATGTGATTCCTTTCTCTCAAACATTACTGGTTGCAGCCATTCCAGGAGAACAGAACATTTCTAGCAACATTAAACTTCCTGCAGGTCTGGTTTGGCAAATGTGCTCTTTAAACTCTCTGAGCAAATTTTCTATATTGCCCCTTTTCTATGTGGGCTGAACCATGGACATTAAAGGTACCTTGTGCTGACAGTCACAAGCCTCCATTTCTACTGGGCACTGGGAAGAAAACCCAAAGGCAGGATCTTTTATGTGAAAGGAGTTTGAAAGTCAGGCACACCTGGTCCCCTTACCAAAGAAAAGAATGCCTATGAATGGTGATATTTGAACTGGAATGAAGTTCAGGCTTCAATGGGCATAATTCCTACTTTGTTATCAGACAGTGGTTCTCAAACTTATGCCAAACAACTCAATGTCAGATCCTTTTCTCCCAAGGAGGCTGCTCTTATGACCTCCTCCAAAGTCAGATAATCATGCCCTGCTCTGTGTTCTTCTATTTTGGCACTTCTTGTAGTGGGGTCATTTATTCATTTCATTCATTGATTCAACAAGTATTTATTGATCAACTTTGAGTAAGATACCGTTCTAGGTGCTAGGGACAAAGTAGTGAATATAAAAAAGCAAGTGTTGAAAGCATTAGCATCTATGGGGAGTCAACATTTTATATATATATATACACACACACACACACACACACACACACATACACACACACATATATTCAGTCTATCTGTAGAATACCATAAAATATTGATATATGGAATTTAAAATAAATATGTGTGTGAAGAAAAGCAAAGTTGGGTAAGGACAAAGGAGTGCAGTGGGTCAATAGGGATTAGTAATTTTTAATAAGTTCATCAGGGAAGGGCTCTGTGTTAAGATGCCATTTGAACAGAGGGCTTGATGGAGTAAAGCATGCAGAGGACACTGGGCAAAGGAGGGATATGATGTGAGCCCTTTTCACGGGATCAGTCCAGGTGTTGAGGGGAGACCAGAGTGAAAGGAGCGTGGAAGCAGCAGAGAGCTCAGTCAGGAGCCTATTGTTGGAATCCAGATGGAAACTGTAGTGGCTTCAACCAGGGTGGACACAGTGGGTGTGGTAAAAGGTGGTTGCATTTTTAAGATGGATCTTGCAGGATTTGCTGAGGGATTGGATGTGAGAGAAAGGAGAGCCAAGGGTAATTCTGAGTCTGAATGCCTGGAAGAATGGAGTTGCCATTTCCAAAATATGCAAAAATGTGGAAGGGAAATTTAAAACAGGAAAATCAAGAGTCTGGTTTTGAACTTGTCAGGTCTAAGATGTCATTTAGCCATCCAAGAGGAGATGTCAATGAGGCAGTTGTAGATAAAAGCCTGGATTTCAGGGAGAGCTCCAGGTTGGATCTGTACATTTGAGAGTTGTCAGAGTACAGATGGCATTTAAAGAGTAGTACAAAATCATCATCATTCTCCAGGAAGTAAAAATAGAGATGGAGTAAAAAAAGAGAAGCAGCCCAAGAATCAAGCTCTGGGGCACGGGGGCAGCGAGGGAAGGACACCGAGAATGAATGTGAGGTGAGGCAGGAAGAGAGCCACAAGAGACTCATGTCTTGGGAACCAAGTGAAGAAAGTGCTCCAAGAAGGAGTAAAATGAGCTGGGAGTTTGAGAAAGTAGAGAACTGAGGATTGACTACTGCATTTGGCAACATACAGGTCACAATGACCTTGCAGGAACTATTCCAGCAGAATGTCCGGACCAAAAACCTGATTACAGTGACTTCAGAAGAGAAAAGGAGGCAAAGCGCTGATAGTGAGCTTCATCACTTAATTTACTTTAGAGTTTTTTTTTATAAAGAGCACCTGGAAAATGGAGCATTAGATGAACAGGAGTAAACTCTTTGAGTAGATGAGAATGGATGAGATCCATTTTACAAATTGAGGAGCTGGACTTAGAAAGAAATGTTGATATGGCCATTCTTTCTTTTTTCCCGTTTTAAAAAGAAAATCTGTGAGTCAATGCCTTTGTTTCACAGATACTATGTATCTCAAGCTGTGAGCAGGCAGAGATGGGCAGGGGAGCTGACACTCTCTGTGTTTTAAATTGTACTATTTGTGGAACACCATAAAATATTGATATATGAAATTTGAAATAGCTAAATATATATGACATAATTCAATACCAGATTCTAGCATGGACAAGCACTAACTGGTGACATAGGTATAAGAAAATATTTGAAGTTGAAAAATTTCCAGCCATTGGCTTAATGTATTTCCATGACTTGGGAAATGATTGATGTGCTGTTATTTTTGCAGCTGACACCTGGCCCAGTCTGCAGAACACCAGGGTTCCATAGTTAAGAGAGTGCCCTCACTGCCCAGAGAATTTCACATTTGCAAGAAACATTTTAAATGCGGAGGTGATCACTCCACTGATATACTGAGACTCTTCAAATCACAGGTGAGAAAAGAGATTCTCAAATTTTGGCCACCGGAAGCTGGCATTTCCCAGCATTTAGATCACCCAGCATTAGCTTGGCAAGTTTGGACTGACTTGCTATAGGATGACTGGGTGGGTGCTCTGACCTGAGTAAGAGACATGCCATAGGAGCATCCCACAAGGGCTCTGAAGGTCTTTTTAGGAGGCATCTCCAGGAGGATGAGGTGCAGCATCACAAAAGGTGATGTGTTAGATTTCTTGGTAAACAAGGACAGAGTATATGTCAGGCCAGGCTCAAGTCTGAAACTCCTTGAATCAGTTTTGAAAGGACCACTCCATCCCTGGCCACAATTCTTCAGCAGTCAAACACATTAGCTTATTAAATCCTGATAAAAACCATAATTCTCAGAGGTTAGGTGACTCTCTGAGGTTACACAGCCAGTAGGTGGCAGATCTGAGGTTGAAACACAAGGCTCCTGATACCATGTGTGCTTGTTCCATCAAAAGAAAGGCAAGCCAAGGCTTAAAACTAGCTTGTCCCTAAGGACACACCTTCTTTACTTGTGGGAGGCCTGGTTGGGTGGGGTCCTATTTGGGCGGGGTCAGGTTTTGGGTAAAGGTTGGATGGAGTGGTTCCCACCCCATTTTTGCTTGTCAACTGTGTGTCCTCCCTATTGTCCTTGGGTCTGGATGGAACCTGATAGCAAGTTGACCACATTTAACTGGAGTGATGTGTTAGAGATCCAAAAGTAAACAATAGATAAAGGGAAAAAGGTATAACTTGTTTAAGATTCTTAGAATTCTCTGTTATTGTCACATACATTGCTCCTTTTGATTGTCATTGCAACCCTGTGATGTGGGAATTTATTTGAGGCCCATCAGAAGTAGCTGGGCCCAGAGAATGAAACTTCCTACATATTGTATTCCTGCTCTGGGTTTTTCCATAGGGAAGTTTCAGCACTTTGAGGCACTTCTGTCTCTACTGCTATGTCATGGTTTCTCAAAACTCAAGGAGGCAAGAATGAGGAGGGGGATATTGGTCTCTCTGCTACCTATTTATTTATTTATCATTCATTCATTCATTCATTCTGCTCTGTACTTTACATTTATTTTCTCATCTAATAATCTCAACAACCCTAAGATTATTGAACAGGAGTGGAGGCTCAGATGTGTTGAGAGATTTGCTCAAGGCCACTTAGCAAATAGCCAAAGAGGTCTTGGAATGGGAACCCATGACTTTCGACTGCCTGTTGCAGACTCTCCAGGAGGACTTCAGTTTGCTGATTTTGTGGGGTGGGGTCCGGGTTTTAAATCATGAACGCCTAGATCTCTTCAGTGGGCATCTAAGGAGGTATGTAGAGGAAAGGGGAGGTTGGGTCTTACAGCAAAATTTCCAATTTGAATTCTAAATCACTACCGAACTGTGTGACTTCCCACAAGGGCATCACCTCCCTGAGCCTCCCTTCCTTGTCTATAAAAATGGTGACTGCAATTCCTACCTAACAGGGTTCTTGTGAGTTGCTTATGAGAAAACAGACCACCACAGGGGTCGATGCCAAGCAGGATCTTAACAAACAGAAAATCCACCCTCCTTTGTGGCAGCCCAAGATTGTTTTTTTGCACTGGGAGCTGGGTAGTGAGCTGGGCAGAGGAGGGAGTGGGTTGCTCCAGTTGCTCTCTCTCTCCTCCATCCTCTGCCTGGGCTCCTGATTTCAGAGACAAACAGCCCTCTTATGATTATGGTTTAAGCATGAGTAGACTCACTCTGGAGCTCCTTGTGCTATTTAAATTGGAAGCAACAATAGCAGGAATGTAGCAGGCTTGGGAAAGTGCTCTGGTTTGCCCATTGTCACAGTAACCCTAATTAAATGCATTACATTCATTTCTCTTGAAAATTTAACTCCCTGAGTTGTACCAAGACACAAATTGCTCCATTCTCTGTGGTTCTTTTGAAGTGGCAAAGGTACAAGTGTGCAGGATGAACAAGATATCTTTCTGTAGGTCACCAAATTCATTTTCCAGAACCAGGTTCAGTATGGCAAAGGTTGAAAATGCTTTCTTTTTCTTGTGTGCTGATGTGCTCAATGCCAGTTCTGTGCTTACTTGAGCAAGAAGTCATCACAGATGTGTGGTTACTCTTTTCATGGCCACTGAGTGAGATCAGGTGTTAGCTCTGTGCTCAAGAAGAGCAGGGAGTAGTCAGGAGGGTGAGGAGGTCACACTGATACAAATGCCTGGCTTGCAGACTCCTCCTCAGAGGGAAGAACAAGATATACTGGCTATGTATTGCATGTAACAAATTACTCCAAACCTTAGCAACCTAAAACATTTATTATCTTACATAGTTCCTGAAGGTCAGGAATGTGAGAGCAGCTTAAATGTGCGGTTCTGGCTCAGGGTCTTTTAGGGTTTGCAGTTAAGTTCAAGTTGTCAGCTGGGGCTGTAGTCATCTGAAGGACTGACTAGGGTTGCAAGATGTCCAAGATGACTCACTCATGTGGCTCTTGGCAAGGGACCTTAGATTCTTGCAGTGTGGTCCTCATGACCTGGCAATTGGACCCTCCTTGAGTGAGTGATTTGAAAGAGAGAGAGACCAACAAACAGAAGTCAACAGGTCTTCTATGACTTATAATCTCTACAGTCACAATTTACCACTTTCACTTTATTTGGTTGGTCATGTAGACAAACCCTGATACAATGACCATAAAAAGGACTTTGATATGGTTTGGCTGTGTCCCCACCCAAATCTCATCTTGAATTATAATTCCTATAATCTCCACATGTCATAGTAGGGACCAGGTAGAGATAAGTGAATCATGGGGGTGGTGTTTCCCCTACTGTTCTTGTGATAGTGAGTGAGTTCTCACAAGATCTGATGGTTTTATAAGAGCATTGCCCCTATACTTGGTTCTCATTCTCTCTCCTGCTGCCCTGTGAAGAGGTGCCTTCTGCCACGATTGTAAGTTACCTGAGGTTTCCCTAGCCACGCAGAACTGTAAGTCAATTTAAACCTCTTTCCTGTATAAATTACCCAGTCTTGGGTATTTCTTCATAACAGCATGAGAATGGACTAACACAGTCTTCATAAAGGTTCATGCCAGGAGGTGGGATCTTGTGGGACCATCTTGGAGTCTGGCTACCTTGAAAGCCATGGTCATCAGACAGACCTGGGCTCAAACTTCACTTCTGCAAGTAACCAAGTGTATAGGATTCTGGGTATTCACTTTTCTGACCTTCAATTTTTTCACCAATGAAATGAAGAGAAATATAATAACATCTGCTTCAAATGTTTATCATGAGGTTTCAATTAGATAACACATGCAAAAATGCTTGGCACATTAACAAATAGCTCAATATTAACTCTCTTTTCTTGTTTTCTGCCACCGCATTTTTAGAATTAGAAAGAAAGGGAATTATATTGGCATGGGAGTTTGCAAATCAGAGAAACAAAGTTTCTCCAGAATGAGGCCATATTTAGAGCTAAAATTTCAGATGGGCTCAACGTGATTCAGTCAGATTTCCTGAGTGTCTAAGTGCTTTGGTTTCATCCTCTGCGAAGTGGAGATAATAATACCTGCCTCTCCAGGTGTCTGTCAGAACCAAATGTGTTCATACACAGAACGTACTTAGAATAGCATCTGTCAGGAATAAACATGCAGTCATTCTCAGCTGTTTAGGGAAGCACAGACAGGGTCCCCTCTTACATGCAAGGGATTCAGATGTTATTGAGGTGTGGACCTTGCCTATTGGGAACTTACAAATGGAGGAGGAGGAGACAGATAAATCACCAGTTACAGTAGAAAAACTGAGAAACCCCAAAGTCAGGTGGGAGCCTCACAGGCACTTATATCCTTGCATGCTACTCTTGGGTTGCCTTTTCCTCTCCTTTCTCTCTCCTTACCTCCTGTCTCCTAGATTTCTCCTAGGCTCCAAATTCCCTTCCCTCTGGTATTTACTGTATTTCCTCTATACCCTAAGTGGGAGCCATTGCCGAGATTCTTGGAATTCTCTGCTCCTGGTAGATTAATCAGAGAATTTTCCAACAGAGATGCTAAAAAGTAAATAAATAAACTTTTGGAACATGACTCATTCTTTGGTTGGGGATTGGTGGTATATTTTCACAGGCCTCCACACTTAGCTTAGTAAAACCTTTTCATACCTTCACCAATCAGAGGCATAATAACATTAAGAATAAATGCATAGCATCTTGCATATTCCTCCAAGATAGCCCTTATCATTCTGTATTAACTTTAAAATTAAATTTTATATTAAAGGATAATAAGTATTCATAGATAAAAATTACATTATTTGAAAAGATTTATTACCAAAAACCCAAACTTGGTCTTGTCATCTATCTTCCAGAGGCAGCCAATGAAGTTCTTCTAGTTATGTCCTCTGGAATTTACCTCTATATTTCTAAATAATGTGCTTATACAGCTATGCTGCAATTTCTTGGAATCATCTATTATTTTACAGTAGATGACTCTTCCATTTTCTTATAAAAGTCTACCCCACTTCTCATTCCCTGCATAGTACCAAAATATATACATAACAATTTTTTGGTTATATTGATATTTATTCTGATTATATATCTATCATTGCTGAGTCAAATAGTGTACTGTGACTATGCTACCTTTCTTATTCAGCTTTAAAAAAATCTACAAATAGTTCTTTCCTTATTTCCCCTTTTGGCATTGTTTGTTTATATGACTCTCTTCTCTTTCAGGCCATGAGAACCTGCAGCAGGGACTATGTTGTACACACTTATTTTTTTATATCTAGACTAACACAGTAGTTGGCAATAAAGGTACTGAGCATAAGCATGGACGACTGACTGAGTTGTCAGTCTACTTGTATTTCTCAATGAGGATACTACTGGCATTTTAGACAGGACACATCTTTGTTGAGAGGGATGATCCTGCATGCTACAGGAGATTAAGGATGATTGGCCCCTGACCATTAAAGACCAGCAGGTGTCCCTAGTCATTTGGATAATTCACAGCTACTCCCATACATTTCCTTACCCCTCCTATAGTGATGGTACCACTCGTGGTTGAGACCAACTACATCTAGTGCAGTAGATGTCAGCCTCTGGGCATGAAAGTACGTTTGGCTTATGCTAGAAGTAGCAGAAATCCAGCAGTAAGGACAGAATGAGAGCTGCTAACTGCCACACAGATGGGCCCCCTTCCACCTTTGGAAGAGAGGTTCGGGTCTAGAATGTACAAAGGCTTGATCTGGGCTCCGAGCTAGAAAAACAAAGAGCACCAAGCAAGAAATGTCACCTTAGCAAGGATATCATGCTATACAAATTAGAATGTCTTGAGATATCTCCTTTTTTTACATCCTACCTCAGGAAATCCCACTCACTGCTCTTGTGGGGAGCATCCCTATGAACCATATGATGGCCTCTCTAGCTATGTCTGATTGGACCAAAGAGAAGTACCTAAAATACAGGACAATTCATTGGCCAGCTTGAACCAGCAGGCTAACGATTGTAGTCAATCGGTGGGTATCTGAGCTGAAAGGTCATAGAGACTTGAGAGTAAGTTTGCAGCATGACAAAGGGAAAGCCATAACCCATGTACTTCAAAGTTTTTGGAGAACAGAGAAACCATGATCCAGGAGTGAAAGTCAGCTGTTAAACAAAGGAGCATGACTCAGCTCTGCAAAAAGAAGAAAGGATTCAAGAGCATGTGGCCTCAGAGGGGCAGGGGACAGAGACAGAGACAATAACAATAGTTGCCTGCCTATTGCCCTGGGGTCTATGAATTGCACTTACTACTTTTTTTTTTTTTTTTTTTTTTTTTTTTAGTTTGAGGGTTTCTGACCCATGCAACCAATGGTACACACTGATTATAATTCCATGGTGAAAGCTGCTATCAGAGTCTGGCCTAATGTCAGTTGTTAAAGCCAGGAGTAAAGAATTCAAGATAGAGAGGAGAAGGAGGTCAGTAGGTCATGGTAAACTTGCTTTGACAATGCCAGAGCAGATCCAGCCCCTTCTTGAAGCTGGGGAGCTCCTATGATCAAAGGAGACAGCTGGGGGATGTGGCCTCTCCCTGTGAGGAATGGTGTGGGGGCAGTAACTGCTGGGAGCTTCATTCAGCCTCACACAGGGCATCTGATCCATTTTGTCTTGCTCGACTTGGCTGATAATTTCATCTTTCAGCCAGAAGCGGAAGAAACTTGGGGAACTTCTGTTCTGGACCTAATTCTGATCAACTAGGAAAAATTGCTTCACAAAATGGATGTGACAGGAACCTTAAGAGAGGAGAACACATCATTCTGGGGTTTGTGAAAGCTGAAAGGATGGGAGGCTGGGCAGTTAGAATTCCAAGGCAGTGATGTTTATACATTTATTTAGCAAGTTCTTTTTCAGCACAGGCTCTGGGCTGGGCAGCGTCCTTAATGCTGGTACATAAATAATGCAAAATGCCTACCCTCAAGAGGCTTCTATCTGATGATAAGCAAACAAAGTTTGAGTTTACATCAAGTGGTTTGGAAGTCCTCCCTAGTGCGGGATATTTGAGCGAAAACCCAGGTGATGAGAAAGAACTAGTTATACAAACAGTAAATGATAGAAAATAAGCAAATGCAGAAATCAGCTGGGGAGATCTGTCATGGTGTCATCAAAGATCAAAAAGCAGTAGAAACTTTTCCTAGGAGTGATGGTGCTCTGTGAGATTCACAGAGGAGGTTTTCCTTTACAATACTATTGCAATTGAACTTGGACCATCAACTTGGTGATCTTGGGGGAAATCCCAATATAGAGAATGAAACAGATTTATTCACATGCACTTAGACCAAAATTGATGGTCATTAGTGTACAGTTTGTCACCACTAACAGAATTAGATCCTCTCCATATTTTTTAGAGGGTCAAGTTTAATAGACAAATAGAGTAGCAGGAGGCAGACACAGTGTAGATATGATTTCAGCAGATCATTTGATGAGGTACCTCATGTTATTTTTATGGACAAATTAGAAAAATGAAGGTGGCATTCTGATTTAGCCAGCTAAATGGTCCAAAGGGGGGAAAAATAGGGTCTTGAAGAAGAGAATCTAAACTTGATCTGTTTCTAGAAGCTAAAAGCAGGACCAAAGGTTGGAAATTATGGGAAAGCAGATTTTAATTCACTATAAGGCTGACCTTTCTAAGAATAAGAGATGTCCTGAAGCTGCTTTGGAATTAGGATGCAGATGAGTAAAATTGTTGCAGCAGATGGTGAATGTTTGGGGGACTGGTCTCATCCACCATGATAATCTAGGATCATAAATTTAGGAGAAATAACTGAACAATTGTTTATGAGTCATTTTCTCTCTATGGTTTAGTAATGACTTCTCTCTTTAATAAAGGCTGTGCCAATCGCTCAGGTGAGAAACCTCAGTGTCTTCATTTACCCCTCCCCTCTCCTCTGGCCCTGACATTCCATCCCTTTGGACTCCTTCTCCTTATTCCCACAGCCTTTGCCTGGTGCAGACTCCCATGGTTTATTGCCTGAACTGTTGGGGTGGCCTCCTGATTGCTCCCCAGCTTCTGCTCTTTTCTCTCACTGCTTCTTTGTATGTGGCCTGAATAACACTTTCAAAAATTGGTATCACATCAAATCCCTCTAGTAAAACCTCCACTCCTTCTTCTTTCCCCCAAAAAAGTATTACACAGTCCTTGGATTGTTTCCAAGGACTCATTTAATGCACATCTACCCTGCTCCACCCAGGTCATGTAAGTGTAGCCTCTAGGGCTCCAATGTTGCCTCCTCTAAGAAACCTCCTGTTTCCCTAATTGAGGATAATTCCACTTTCACATTTATTCCCATATAATATTCACCTTAATTAAAAATTTATTCACTCTTTATTTTATTCATACATTGTTTATTCTTTAAATATCCACTAGTGGTACCTACTATGGGTGATCTCTACGGTAGGTGCTGGGGAAAAGTGAGCTGAGGTGGACAATGATTATGTGGCGGGTATTACAACATGTGTTATATATTCATTATCTCAACCTTCACCCATCTCTTTGAGATAGCTACTATTATTATCCTTATGTTAAAGATAAGGAAACAGAGGTTTAGAGAAGTTAACCGTCTCACCCAACTAAGTTCATACAATAGGCAAGGGTTTGGGCTTGGATTCATACTCAGGCAGTCCAACACCAGAGTTCAGATTTCCAATCACTGCACCAGCTGTCTCTCATTACAGATGAAGGGGCACAGACAAAAACTTGCCCTCGAAGAGTTCACGGACTGGTGCTTCTTGCTGCTGAAGGTGTACTTAGCATTCACTTATTTGTGCTTGAGACTGTATTTAGCCATTTCCATATCTATCTTATCCACTGGATTATAAGCTCTTTGAGGACCGAGATGGCACCATACTGTCTCATCCATACCCCACTTCCCAGGCACAGTTATTCTCATTACATTTGCATATTGAGTTAATAAATCATTAAATGTGTCAGACCAACTATGCTGCAAGTTTTCCTTGGTAATAGGATTTAATTATGTCCCGCTCTGGGCCCTGCACAATGGGGACATTGACAAGCTGGTGCACAGTCACCAAGAAAGTAGAAGGGGTGTTTTGAATGCTATTTATAAACCCTGCCTTCCTTGGCATTTATTTGGAACATATTAAAATAACCTGTGAATGTGTTAGAAGATCTTTCTGTTCCCCACTTTGTAAATGATTATTTCAGTCTGAACAAAGCAGTTTTTTTCCTTCATATGTAGCATAGTGTTTATATCCTGATAATCATATCCTACTAATAATAAGGAAGCACATTACAGCTGTTAAAAATGGCATGAAGAAATAAGTTTGCAAAGTCAAGAGGACAGTAGGCACAGCGGAGTGAAGACACATGCCATTGTGCCCAGTAGTTGCTTGTGGTGAGCCCTTACTGGGAGCTCGCTATGTGCCTGGCATAGTGTTAAGGGCTTTCCATGTATAAACTTATTTATATCATTATGTATTTTATAGTTACAGGATGCAGAG
Source organism: Sapajus apella (assembly GCF_009761245.1). Taxonomy (NCBI): domain Eukaryota; kingdom Metazoa; phylum Chordata; class Mammalia; order Primates; family Cebidae; genus Sapajus; species Sapajus apella. Next base: position 13,319,571 of record NW_022436986.1, on the reverse strand, counting down.
GCACAGAATAGCTTAACTACAGGTCTTTACAGGTATTTACCACATTCTATTATTAGCATGGCTGACTTCCCCATTGATGGGTCCTTTGGCAGCAAAGATGTTTGGTGCACCTCTATACCTTGGAGCCTGGCAGAGCAGGAAGAACCTCACTGCACAAGCAGCAGGGCTCCTCTCCTGCTGCTCCCCTGGGAAAAGCTCAGTGAACACAGTGGCCTTGCTCTGCAAGAAAGACCAATACAATCTTCTGGGGCCGACCCAGGGGAAATTCCAAATTAAGCAGAGTATTTCCCCCATGGAATAAAACAAGGTGATGCTGCTGAGTGCAGAACCAAGGTGTGGAGTTAGATGGTGGAATAGTTAATGACCTCATCCTAACATGGCCACAATAGGTATGATATTGCCCATGGGACCAGAATCCTCTAGGCCTGTGGTAAGACTTGTTTGAATTTATTGGAAGAGCCACTGCCTCTGGTCCTCCTTTTTGTGATGCTCCTGTTTCCCAACAAGTCCCCTTTGGTTACCCTATCTCCTTTTTCACATCTGATTAGTACTTTTTTCTTTTCCTTTCCTTTTTTGTTTTGAGCCCAGGCTGGAATGCAGTGGCATGATCATGGCTCACTGCAGCCTCGACCTCCCAGGCTCAAGTGATCCCCTTACCTCAGCCACTCGAGTGGCTGGGATCACAGATGTGTGACACCACACATGGCTAATTTTTACATTTTTTTGGTAGAGATAGGGTCTCACTATGTTGTCCAGGCTGGTCTCAAATTCCTAGGCTCAAGAGCTCCTCCTGCCTCAGCTTCCCAATTACAGGCAGGAGCCACCGCACCTGGCCTGTTTAATACTTTTTTTTTTTTTTTTTGAGACAGAGTTTTTGCTCTTGTTACCCAGGCTGGAGTGCAATGGCGCGATCTCGGCTCACCGCAACCTCCGCATCCTGGGCTCAGGCAATTCTCCTGCCTCAGCCTCCTGAGTAGCTGGGATTACAGGCACGCGCCACCATGCCCAGCTAATTTTTTGTAGTTTTTAGTAGAGACGGGGTTTCACCATGTTGACCAGGATGGTCTCGATCTCTTGACCTCGTGATCCACCCGCCTCGGCCTCCCAAAGTGCTGGGATTACAGGCTTGAGCCACCGTGCCCGGCCCTGTTTAATACTTTTAATCAAACTCTTGCTCAGCCTGGGCACTTTTCTGTCTCTTTAATGTGACCTTGCCAATCTCTGCTTTGATCTGTAACATGCTGATTTTATAGTTTTAATCTGCAGAGGGTTACCTCAGTCTCCTTATTTTAAATTGTCTTTTCCCCCCATTCCCTCACCCCTAAGGGCAAACTATTTATTATCCCCGTTTTGCAGATGAGAAGGAAAAGAGCTAGGTCTTCTGACTTTGAGCCTAGCATCTCTCCCTGCCCCAGTATTGGCACCACTTCAACAGTTCCAAGTGCTTCCACTCAGGCCATTGATTGTGCACGTGTAAATATCTTCAGGCAATAGCATGGCTACCTCTGGAGTCTTTGTGCAGGGCTGTGAACTGCTAGGGACCTAATCTAGGACTGCTACGTCCTTCCGACCTCCTGGCTGCTTTAGTTCTCTGAGCTGGCTCCTTTCTTTCCTACGCAATGTGCATGGGTTTCAACTAGATGCTGGCCCCTCATCATGCAATCTTTCTCTGCTTGGCTCTTAGATCCTCCTGGTTTGGCCACATTGTTTCTCCTGTATACACAGAAGCCTTTTTGCACACCACCCCCAACAGTACTTATAATCACCTCTCCTGAGACCACATCCACACTGTAGTCTCATCTCTAATTCATTGTCTTCCTTTCCATCCCTCTGCCTCCTTCACTTTGCTCTTGCCCTGAGCATGTCTTCCCCTGTCAACACATACCATTTCCCCACATATTGCAGGTTGGCTGGAATCCCTTTCCTGCCTAAATAGTATGAACCTCCCTTTTCTCCGCCTGTTATTTACCTTTTTATCTGGGAGCACGTCCCATTTATTATTAAATTTCATTTACACAGACCTCAGGCTCCTGTGTGTGATTTCCTGGCTTTCAGCTGATTGGATACCCGTTTTCTGTCCCCAGTTGCAAGCAGACGTTAGTAATCAACACAGAGGTTTTCTGGTAATCAAATTAGACAAGCGGGACTCTGCCTTTATTTTCTTCTTAATCACTGGGCGTGATAGTAATAATGTCAGCTCGAATAATCTGGCAGTGTGAAACTCTCTCCATGTTATTATCTTTTTTCTCAGATCTATCTTAGTATCACCCTATAGCCAGAGAATGCAAACCATGTCCTTATCCAGACTGGGTTTAGAATCTTGATTGTGGACAATGTCAACTGCTTCAAGCCTGGGTGAAGCTCATAATTGGATGGTAGTATATCATACAGGGATTTTTTTTATTCCTTAACCACAGCTGGTAATGAGTTTGTGCCCTGCAGCTAGAGTCTTGATAGCCCTTGACATTTTCTCTTCCTTCAGGAGAGAGGCTCCAGCTGCTACTTAGCCCTTTGCTGGTGAGTGGGGCAGCTTTGGCTGGAGCAGGAGAGGAGCCAGCTGCCACTCCTCCAACTCCTTATAGGTGATCTGGGCCAAGTCACTTTTCTCAGTTGCAAAATAAGGGCTCTGATCTCTCAACTTACTGTTTAAGGCCAGAATAAGAATTGGCCTTTATGAACAAGGTCTTTGCCCTTTCAACAAAATTGCCATTGAGACTTTATTCAAATGTTGCTTGACGTGACTGACACTCAGACCAATGATTCCTTTTTACTAAAAAATGAGGTATGTGTGACTTACTGTGTTTGTCTTTTGCCTTTGCTGCCTGGAACCTCTGAAATAAGTGTGTGCTCACATCCAGGGCCCTCACTCAAGAGCATTTCTGACATAACGACCACATTCTATCCCCCCGTCTTTATTAGCCACCACTTGTATCTTTACCTATGTCTCAAAAGTTTTATTTTTTGATATGTATCCCCTCAAGTTGTAAAGAGATCATAAATAATAAAAACAAATTTTAATACCCCCCCAAAAAAATAAGGGCTCTGATCTCTGACCCTCTCCACTGGGATGCTAAGGGACAGTGAGCTCATGTTTCTGGAGCCCTTAAAGCCACTTACATAACGATGCCATCTAGACAGTGAAGTGTGTTTAGGGATGCAGTGATTAGTACATGGTGAAAATAACAAGTGTGAAACCTTGAAGATGAGGTGAAACTCCTTGGGTCTTTCTGTAGCAGGCACAGAGCTTTGGCCTTCTGATGTAACTAAGTTGTCCAGGGGAAAGCTGCAGGCCCTGAAAGGTCACATGTCCACTAAAGTGGCTGGAAAAGGGGAACCAGAAACCAAGACAGAATCCGTGCATACTTAGAATGGCACTGCACTGAATTCATGCCACCGTGGCAGAGTGGAGACTGCACTAGATTTATAAACAAATAAACAAAAAAAAATCAGATATTTCTCACTTGCTGCTGATATTGGGCAAGTCATTTAATTTAAACCTCATTTTTTTTCCCTGTAAAGTGGGTATAATGATACTACCTCAGAGGATTGTTTCCAGGGTATAAGGAAGAGGAAGGAAAATAATAATAATACTAGTGGTTTTTAAACTAGTTTTTGGAAAAAAGATTTTTGGAAAAAAGAAAAAGCCCTGATGTATTGCATTTGCTGATTTCTATGGTATAAGGACTCATGCCATGGCTGATTTCAGGCTACTGATGGTTTAACCACTGACTGGCGAGGTTCCTGAATATTTCACAATTGGCTCTGTGAGCCAGCTCACAAAGATAGCACCTAGCAAGTGCTTTGCATATCCCAGGCTTCTCATATATTATTTCAACTTCGCTGCTACCCCACCAGGTAGTTTTAATTAATCCCGATTTACAAAAGAAGAAATTGAAGTCTGAGATACAAGAAGCAGTTTATATAGGGTTTTGCAAATGGTGGAGGTAAATTTGATCTAATTTTAGAACTCATGCTCCTTCCTCCATGCCAAACTAGGTAAGTGTGGAAATACATGACACTAACTCAAAGGATTGTTTCCAGGATATAAGGAAGAGGAAGGCAGTGTATACAAAACAAGGAAATTACTCTCTTGTGTGAGATGTGGGCAGGCTAGGATCTCACTCCCAAGTCTCCTGGGGTTTGCCCTGGGCTTTTCACAACCATGAAGAATATGAACTTGCCCAGCTTTTTTCTCCCGGTCAACAACAAATCCTCACGTGGAAGGAGGGCTTCTGCATCCACGTCTTTACTGGGAATCCTCGCACAGGTTTGTCAGAGAGGTATCGGGCAAAAATATTCCTAGGAGGCCATTAATTAGTCCTGGGGGGTGAGACAAAGCCAGCATTTGGCTAAATTCAAACCATACTGTGCCATCCTCCAAAAGGTGAAAAAGAACGTTCCTTCTGAGACAGTGCTTATTTTTAAATGTCGGGGCCTGATGCAAGTGCCTTGCAGAGCAGAACTCCGTGGAGAACTCTGTGTCCACTCTCCCTGGTGGCTTACCCCTTTGCTAGCCCTGCATTTGGATCCTGCCAGCCACTGGCATGCCCCCTCCTATGGAGTCATGATCCCCAACCTCCACTGGGCTTTTAGGACTTCCTGGGAAGCTGTCCATGTGGCCTAGGTTTCCACGAAGCCTCTCCCATTCCCAACACGGGCCGTCCCCAAGTTCTCCTACTCTCCCTGAGACCTTGCTTTCTGCTTTGCCAGGAAAATAGAAGAAGAACCTCAACAACCTGCTTCCATCCTCAACTCTGACTTCATCAGAGTTCTCAGCCTTTCTGCCTAGTTTCCTTCCTGATTCAGAGAAGGAAGTTTCTTTCATCCCATGTGTATTAGTCTGTTCTCACACTGCTGTAGAGAACTGCCAGAGACTGGGTAATTTGTAAAGGAAAGAGGTTTAATTGACTCACAGTTCCACATGGCTGGGAAGGCCTCAGGAAACTTACAATTGTAGTGGAAGGCAAAGAAGCAGCAACTGCCTTCTTCACAAGGTGGCAGAAAAGAGAGCATGTAAAGGAGAAACTGTCAAAAACTTATAAAACCATCAGATCTCCTGAGAACTCACTATCATGATAACAGCATGGGGGATACTGTCCCCATGATTCAATCAGCTCCCTCAACACATGGGGATTACAGGTCCCTCCGTCAACATCAACACATCAGGATTACAAGATGAGATTTGAATGGGGACACAGAGTCAAACCATATCACTGCGGAAGACCATTTCCTCTATCAGTGCCCACTCGCTGACCCTTCTCCAGGACCAGCAAGCATCTCACCTTAGTTTCTCCTGCATTTCAACTTCTTCTCTCTTATTATTTTTGAGACAGAGTTTCACTCTTGTTGCCCAGGCTGGTGTGCAATGGCACGATCCAACTACTTTCTCTACCAGACTTTCCTCCTCAACACAGAAGCTTAATCAAGTGTTTTCTAATTTAAAAAATCCTTGTTCAAGTTGACATCTCATTCTAGGAACACACATTTCTATTTTTCCTTCATGGTCAGACTTTGGGCAAGAGTTATCTAGTCTCTCAGAGTTTCAATTCACTGCAGTTGCCTGCAAAGGAATTCATCTGAGATATTCTATTTGAATATTGGCCACTTACAGACCTGGTGAGCCCTCCCCAAACTCTATGTGATTTGGCTTCTCTGTAGTGATGGACAGTGTTGACCACTGACTCCTTGAAAGTGTCCCCTCAATTGGCCTCAGTGACACTCCTGTGTTCTGATTCTCCACCTTTTTCTTGTTTCATTTTTTCCAAGGGGCTGTGAATTCCCCACTACCCAGGATTTGAGTGTTGATTTCTTTAGAGTTGGGTCTTCAGCTTTCTCCTTAGTTTCACTGTGCTTTCCTTAGGGATCTCATTCACTCCAATCTATGGGCTGGTGACTCCCAAAATGTCGTCTTCAGCCTTGACCATTTCTTCATGATCCACATGCATATATTTATTTCCTTATGGGACATTTCCATGAACTCCCCAGTTTCAACATATCCAAAATGGAACTTATCATATTTCTTCCTCCTGTGGCTCCTACTCCTGGGCGTCTCATTTTATGGAATGGCTCCACCATCCACTTAGCATCAAGTCAGCAACCTGGGCATTCTTCTCAACTCCTACCTTGTCCTTATACCCTATTTTCTGTGGGTCTTTAGCTTTTTCACTGAAAGGCTAACCATTGCCCCCCTTTCCATACTGTACGCTTTGGAAGGAAGTCTCCATGCTATGCTTGTACTTAAGGAGTGAGGAATTGTGGTCCCCATTTTCCTGACTTTTTTTTGAGATGGGTTCTTTCTCTATCACCCAGGCTAGGGTACAGTGGTATAATCCTAGCTCACTGCAACCTTGACCTCCTGGGCTCAAGCGATCCTCTGCCCCAGTCTCCCCAGTAGTTGGAACTACAGATGTGCACAAAATGCCTGGCTAATTTTTAAATTTTGGGTAGAGAATGGGTCTTGCTGTGTTTCCAAGGCTGGTCTCACACTCCTGGCCTCAGGTGATCCTCCTACCTTGGTCTCCCAAAGTGCTGAAATTACAGACGTAAGCTGCTGCACCTGGCGCTTTTTCAAATGATTCAAAGAAGCAGGGAACAGGTGGTGGCGATGGTGCCCATGACAGCATCTGGCATGCAGCACAGTGCACAGCACCCCATACCTGCTGTTGGCAGCAGTGCATTTCACTTCAGGCAGCTCCTATTCCTGAATATCTTGTCTGCTTAGCCATCTTTGGCTCCTGCCAGTTTTCTGAACCAATTCTCTAGCCTTCCCAGTGGATTTTAAACATCCAATGTTTCTTTCCTTAAATACATTTTCTGCTTAAGTCTGAGTCCATTTCTCTTGCTTGCAGTTGAGAATCCAGACTGAAAAATCTTGTTGATTCAACTTTTAACATCTCTTGACTCTGACATCTTTTCCCTATTTCCGTGGTGAAGAGACTGCCAACTCCACTCCAGCGTCTATTCCCCTCATATACCTTTGGATAATAGAACCCTCTGAGGTTTAGCGGGTCACATGGCCACCCTGCCATGGACTACATTTCTTAGACGTTCTTGGAGCTTAAGCACGACAGCAGTGATAGGTACAACCACAACTCCTTAAAGCCAAGGCTGCTGGCTGTCCTGGACTCTCTTTCCCCTTTGCTGCCGGCTGGAAAATGGCAACAACTGTAGCCGCAGCCTTGGATCCAGCGATGGCAGCCACATGTTAGGTTTGGCAGAGCAGGCCGGCCAGCTGGATTTCTGGATGATTTTGCAAAGCAGAGATATCTGCCCACCGTCAGCCACCCAACTAGCTTTGGCCTGCACTATGGGAAAGAAGTACACTTATATCTCATTTAAGCCTCTGTATTTGGACCTTGTTCTTATAATAGCTTAGCCTGTATCCCCACCAATATGCAGTGCTACCTCCTTTGTCACACACTTTCATGCAGCCTTCTCATCCCCTACTAGAACTACTCAACAGCTTCCTTAATGATCTCTTTAACTCCAGTGTTCCCACATACTAGTCTATCCTTTATGTTGGTGGCCCCCATCTTTTTGGCATTAGGGACCAGTTCTGTGGAAGACAATTTCTCCATGGGCAGGGGAGTGGGGAACAGTTTCATCAGGCATTAGATTCTTATTAGGAGCACATAACCTAGATCCCTTGCACGCGCAGTTCACAGTAGCGTTTGCACTCCTATGAGAATCTAATGCCACTGTTCATCTGACAGGAGCTGGAGCTTAGGTGGTAATGCTCGCTCACCTGCCAGTCACCTCCTGCTGTGGAGCCCGGCTCTTAACAGACCATGGACAGGTACTGGTCCATGGCCCAAGGGTTGGGGGGCCCCTGCTGTACGTTTTCTGCTGAAGGGGTATATCTAAAATTCAAATCCACTTGGAGAAACTCCCCATCATCCTTTAAGATCCAAATTTCTTAGAATAAGACATGGAATCTGTATGATCTGCCAGTCCTCTGTCTCCACTCCCCAACTCCCCATAGGTACCTATTGTTCAAATCATGCATAGAACACCTTGAGATTCCCTGGTCATGGACCACGATGTTCTGACTCTCATTTCTTAGCTCGAGTGCTCTCTCTGTCCCAAACTCTCTTCCCTTCCAACTGCCTCACTAACTCTTGCTCTTCTCCCAGCTCGGAGCTGCAGCTGAGAGTTCTTCTGAGACATCTCCTCTGGCTCCTTCTCACCCCAGGCTGTGTTTTACTTCCCTCATGTGTGCTTTCACAGCTCCTGGGGAGTCTCTAATAGCACTCACTAACTTGGCTACAATTTATCTGCTTGCTAGCCTGAGCTGCTCTCAAAGCTTCAGAAAACCAAGTGTAGTCACTGTTGGACCATGTTTCTCCCAGCCAGAGGCCATCCTCCAACACAGGAGCAATGCTTCTCTACAAGGACTTTGCCTACAACAAGGGCAGCAGCGCATGCCGACTGCCAAGATCAATCTTGCGGTTGCCCTAGTGACATCCAGATCCTAGTTTTCCCTTTTCTTCTTTCAGAGAGCCCATTCTTCACAACTTATGCAGCTAGCTGATCAGAGGTGGGGTGACTTGCCAAGTTACCAACTCCCAGCCTGAGATTCTACTTGCATGGTGCTCAGTAGTTGCCAATAGCAGTCTCCAATGTGTAGATGGCAACCAGCGTGGATCCTGGGCAGTGGTGATGTGTGGTCACCAGCCAGAGAGGCAGGTGCTGGGAGCAAAGGGGGCAATAGAGCAGAGGGGGATGTCCAGCTTGTCTCTGCAGCTTGCAGTGCTAGCCTGTGAGCTCACAGTTGGCTCTGCAAAACAGGCAGTGGGCCAAATTTGGCCCATGGAATGTCATTGTTGGCCTCTGCTCTAGATAATCAACAGAACAATATATCAAGTCCTGGTTTGTCATGTTTGCCAATTTCCACCAGGGCCAATTTCAAGTTGCCAACATGACCCCACTGAATGTTGGGCTGGGAAGACATGTAGTAGCACACTATCATATAAGATTTCCACCTAAAGATACAATACACATGACCTCAAGAGCAGAGGTGATAGTAAAATGCAGTGAAATAATTATTTTTGAGAATTTATTACTCTTGTTTATAATAATTTATTTACTTGTAAATTTATATGATTTAGTATTTAATAATAGCTGTTAAACAGAATTCCTGAACATTTAACAGTCCTTGGTCTGCAGCACACCGTTGCACTGGGCCTCTCTGACTACTCCAGCCATATGAGGGGAATTGAGAAAAGCCACCCAAAAAAGAGATCTGAGACATAGATCTCTTGACATGGAAGCTTTGACATGGAAGCTGTAACCTCTTCTATTCCTTACACTGAGGACTTTATCTCGTAGGCAGTGTCCACTTGTGATCTTAGTCTCACAAAGATTAGATTTTTTTTCCCCTACAGGCAGAGTGAAAAGGGTTTTTGAGCACCCCCTAGTGGTTACAGTGTGTTGCCAATATGAACTCTACATATTCTGTGTTCTTTTGTGTTCTACTCCTATTAGGTACTCTTGGCTGTGTACCTACTGTGTGCCAGGTACTCTTTTGGGAACATTCTATACACTTTATTACCTAATATTTACAGCAAACTTGCAAGTCAACAGTCTTGTGTAAATTTTACAGATAAAGAAACTGAGGCTCAAAAAGGTTAAGCAAATAGTCCAAAGGTCACATAGCTAGGTCACAAAGGTCAGACTTAGCATTCAAATCCCAAAAGTGGCTTCCTCTCAACCTTTGTGCTGTCTTTTGCTTCTCTTTGACATCTTTTTTTTTTTTAACTTTTATTAAGTTCAGGGGTACATGTACAAGTTTGTCGTGTCATGTAGGTTTGTTGTTCAGATTATTTTATCACCAGGTATTAAGCCTAGTATCCATCAGTTATTTTTTCTGATCCTCTCCCTTCCTCCACCCTTTTCCCTCTGATAGACCCCACTGTGTGTTGTTCCCTTCGATATGTCCATGTGTTATCATTGAGCTCCTACTCATAAGTGAGAATATGCAGTATTTGGTTTTCTGTTCTTGCAGTAGTTTGCTAAAGATAATGGCCTCCAGCTTCATCCCTGTCCCTGAAAAGGACATGATCTCATTCTTTTTATGGCTGCATAGTATTCCATAGTATATATGGACCACATTTCCTTTGTCCAGTCTATCATTGGTGGGCACTGGAAGACAACCTAGGCAATACCATTCAGGACATAGGCACCGGCAAACATTTCATGATGAAAATGCCAAAAGCAATTGCAACAAAAGCAAAAATTGACAAATGAGATGTAATTAAACTAAAGAGCTTCTGCACAGCAAAAGAAATATCGACAGAGTAAACACACAACCTACAGAATGAGAGAAAAGATGCATCCTGTGACAGCTTTAATTCCAGGCCATCAGCCACCTCAGGAACAGAGGGGAGGCTGACATGGCAGGCACACTGGGTGCTGTGGCCTTTGCTTCCCTTCTCGCTTTCTCAGTTAAGTAGACGGTGGCTCTGGAGAACTCAGGCATGGGAAATACATGTCAGAGAAGGTCATTTAGAGAAACAAGTGAAACCCTCACATTTCAAAGGTTCAAGAATAAATTGAACAAGTGGAGAGATCCAGTGTGGCAGAGACAGGCCTTCTGGCCTCCGGAAGCTGTGCTTTGACCTCCATGCTATAACACACAACTCTTCTCCCATAGTTTTCCAGTCAAGGTGGACTTTGACTTGTGGCATGGTTCTGCCACCCAATCCTACTTCATGGGCAAGTTGGGGAATGCCCCTGATACCTTAGCCTTGTCAGATAGGAAAACTTGCCAGACTAAAGGTGGAGGGGGTAGTATATTAGTTCCATATGGCTGCTGTACCAAATTACCATAAGCTTTGTGGCTTAAAACAGCACAGATTTATTATCTTATAGTTCTATAGGTCAGAAGTCCAACAGAGGTCTCACTGGGCTCAAAGTAGGGCGTCAGTAGGGCTGTGCTTCCTTGTGGAGGCTTTAGAGGAACATCCATCTCCCTGCCTTTTCCAGCTTTCAGAGACCACCCGTATTCTTTCACCCATGTGCCCCTTCTTCCATCTTCATAGAAATATTGCACCTCTCTGAGTCTTCCTCCATGATGGCAGCTCCCTCTCTGACTCAGCTGGGAAAGGTTCTCCACTTTTAAGGACTCCTCCATATGAGCAGATTGGGCCCACCCAGATAATCCAGGATAATCTCCCAATTTCAAGGTTTGTCCCCTTAATCACATCTGCAAAGTCTCTTTTACCCTGTAAAAGGGGATTAGGGCATGGACATCTCTGGGGGCCCAATTTCCTTTATATCATAGAAGTTAAAGCAAGCAAGAGAACAACAGCTAGAGAGCCCTGGACGTTAAAACCAAGGAAGCTAACATTCACCCTCAAGGGACTAGAAGTGGGAAACAGACTTAAGAAATTTATACATGGGGAAGACACATGAGTAGACCACAGAGCAAGGACAGAGCCAAGACCAGACAGAGAAAGTCTACGATCACTGGAGGATGAGCAAGGAATGATGGGGTCTGGCATGCAGGTTTATTGAGTACTGACTGGGCCAGCCTTGACTCCATGGGCAATAGGAGAGAATATCTTACCATTTTTTTTTAACCTAACAGTTTTAAATAGGGGTAAGACCTGACCAAATCTGTACTGTAGAAAGAAAAGTCTGATGGCAAGGCGAAGGGGTAGATTGGAGGCACCAACCCTGTAAGCAGAGAAAGACCAGTTACAAGAAGAGAGGTGGTGAGAGATTTACCCAGGACTGTAGCAAAAGAATGAAGACATGAGACATTTCCTGGGAAGTCAGGAGGTGGTGCAGAGAATGCAAACAGTCGGGCAGACTGGGGACCTATTGCTCCTGGGTCCTTCCTCCCTTCCCCTCTTGTCACCCCTTGTCTTTTGATCATATTTTTATAGACTCTTTTTGACTTCCCCCCCTAAAGAGATGGGCACAGTCAGAATTAGATGTTCATTTCATACACATTCATCCTCACCAGTATCTACCTCAAATACTTTACTGCAGCCTCTGCTGACCCAGCTCCATTGAGCTGGTGTCTCTTTGCACTTCCAGACACTGTCTAGCTGGGGAGGGAGGTAGATTGCATCTTCCGTGAAGCTTCGCTGCACTCTCTGATCCCAGGTCTAGTGACTGGGCCCTCCCTGCTGGGGGCCTTTAATGCTTCTCAGTGATCTTTTGCTGCTCGTGGGGGATACCCTTGGAGCATCTTCCCAGGCACGCATCATCTGTCTTTTCCCAGCCATAGGACTGGCCTTCTGTCTTGGTTTCTGCTTTCTGTGCATTTCCTGCCTTCACAGGGTTGGGGTTCAGCTGCCCACACCTGGATTTCCCAATGGTCATCACGTGTGCCTCACTCCAGGGCAGTACTTCTTGAAGGGTTGTCTGTGTACCTCTGCAGGGTCACTGAGATCTTTTTAGGGAACTCCCAGAGTCAGAACTATTTTCACAATAGTACTAAGGTATCATTTGTCTTTTTCCATTCTCATTCTCTCAGATAGTAAATCTTTCCAGTGGCTACTATAATGAAATGTGTCAACACCTGGAGGATCTCTGTAAATCTGGGAGTCAGTAGTTTCCAAATGACCAATGTGTGATATTACAAAACATGCATGTGCAAGGCCAGATGCTGGAGCTCACACCTGTAATCCCAGCACTTTCAGAGGCCAAGGTGGGCAGATCGCTTGACTCCAGGAGTTCAAGACCAGCCTGGGTAACATGGCAAAAATCTACAAAAAAATACAAAAATTAGCCAGGCATGGTGGCACATGCCTGTAGTCCCAGCCACTAGGGAGGCTGAGGCAGGAGGATCACCTGAGCTTGGGAGGCAGAGGTTGCAGAGAGCTGAGATTGCACCACTGCACTCCACTCTGGGTGACACAGTGAGACCCTGTCTCAAATGAAAACAAGAACAAAAACAAAACAAAACAAAAAACCAACCAATAACAAATCTAAAACATGCATGCATAAAAGAACCATTCAAAAAACAAAATAAACCAACAAATTTTAATATTACTGAGTATGAAAAGTTTGTTGATAGGTATTCAGATGTCACATTGCAACTATTTTTTTTTTTTTTTTTGAGATGAACTCTCACTCTGTCGCCTAGGCTGGAATGCAGTGGCACGATCTTGGCTCACTGCAACCTCTGCCTCCCGGGTCCAAATGATTCTCCTGCCTCAGCCTCCTGAGTAGCTGGGACTACAGGTGTCCGCCACCATGCCCAGCTAATTTTTTGTATTTTTTTTAGTAGAGACGGGGTTTTACCATATTGGTCAGGTTGGTCTCGATCTCCTGACCTCTTGATCTGCCTACCTGGATCTCTCAAAGTGCTGGGATTGTAGGCATGAGCCACCACACCCGGCCACAATTAATTTTTAAGAAGCTACCACACATTGAGTTTTAGTATGCAGAATAACCACAATGAAAGCTATTAAAAGATTTTTCCCTTTCCCAACTACCTATGTGTGTGAGGCTGGATTTTCTTTATGTACTTCAAAGGAAACAATGTATTGCAACAGATTAACAGAAGAAGCAGATGAGGAAATCTAGCTCTGGATTTACACAGCTGTAAAGGCCATTCTTCTCACTAATTTTGTTTTGTTTCAGAAAATACAGTTTGTTAAAATAAAAATATGTTTTTTATGTTGACAGATATTATCTTAAAATATATTAACAAATATTTAAAACATTTTCAGTTTTAGTTCCTTATGCAGCATTGAAAGACATTCACATAAAAACAACGCTTTGGGGTCTCAGTAAGTTTTATTAGTTGTTAAAGGGGTCCTGAGACCAAAAAATTTGCGAACCACAACTCCAGAGTCTCAGCTGCCCACTGGATTCCCTGCTGTGGAGCTTGGCTGAATGGATCAGATTCTTCCATTCTGGGATTATAACTGGGTCATCTGTGTCTTCTGAGATACTGACAATTCCTAGTCCTATTGCCTTTCAAAGCTGGCCTGGCTGCACAGACCTGATTGATTCCTAGCTCAAGGTGACTTTGGGCAAATGACTTTTGATTCTCTGAGCCTCAGCTTCCCGTTTAGAAAATGGGGGTTTAATACTTAGGAATGTGTTCTCCTGCCCCAACTAGGAGGGATAGGCCTGGCTCCATTTTCTAACCAGTAAGCTCATTCTGTCCAAGAAACCTGTACTGTCTTGCAGTCAGTTGCTGTTGTGCAATCACAGAAATGACATATTTGATACCCTACAGCAGTGGTCTCCAAGATTTTCGGCACTAGGGACCAGTTTCACGGAAGACAATTTCTCAGTGGGGTTTGGGGATGATCCTGGGATAAAACCATTCCACCCAGATCATCAGGCATTAGATTATCATAAAGAGCACACAACCTAGATCCCTCACATGTGCCATTTGCACTCCTATGAGAATCTAATGCTGCTGCTGATCTGACAGGAGGCAGAGCTCAGGCGGTAATACTGGACTAGTGCCAGTCCACAGACTGGGGTCAGGGACCTCTGCCCTACAGAGCATCCAGAGTAACTTTCTATCCTTGTGGAAACTGACAGCAAGAAAGAAGGAAGTCCAACACTGTCACTGTTTGCTCCACATTGGCAATTAGCACAGAGACACTGAGCATACAGATGTTGGGTAGACGTCACATGAGCATTGGTGCCCTTTAAACTATGGTTAGAGCCCTCTGACACTGTATATGAAGGCAGTTCTGCGGGAGAAACCCTGGGAGCCAGTTGACCAGGGCCACTGAATACACAGGAAGGCACCCCTAGATTACCAGTCCCCTGAGAACAGGGACCTGCTGTCTGGATCATCTTTGAATCCCTAGTACCCAGTATGGCGCTTGGCATACAACGGGCATTCAATAAATGCATATTGAATGAAAGCATGTAAAACGTAAGTGCCTGGAGAAAGAGTCAGGCGTTAACTATAATACTCATGTTTTGGCAATGGGGCCTTTCTTCTCTATCTTTGGATTTTCCCAGTTTCTATAATAAGCAGGTAATACAGTCTCAATGGAAACAAGTGAAATATGCATCTAAAAAAGCTTGAGTTCAAATGTGACCTGGCCGCTTGCTGGCTGTGTGACCTTGGGTAAGTCGCTTCTGTCTGCATCTTTCCCCGTCTGTAATAACAATCATACCTACCTCATTTGGTTGTTGTGAGGATTAAATGACATCAGTGCTCGGGGCATAAAAAGCATGCACTGTCGGCTATTCTTTTGTTTGCATACTGATCATGTTTTGATATTTTAGCGGATACCTCAAGACTCAACCTCAAGGAAAGTGACAGTTATAGGGTGGAAAAAAATTGGGGTTGGAACTAGTTGACCTGCCACTTACAGGCCAAGTGACCTCATACAGGGTCACGGTCTTCTCTGTGCCACCGTCCTTTTTGCCCCCCAGAGACTTTTCTGTGAATCTAAATGAGGTGATGATGTAAAGTGCCCTCCAGGTGTAAGTCATTATTTTTATTACCTAGAAGGTTAAAAAAAAAAAAAAAGAAAAGGACTCTCCAGGCCTTTCTACTGTCCCTAATGCGGTTACAGCCCTCCTTTGGTTTGAACAGAGAGTTCCTTGTGCCTGAAAGTCTCCAGGGCCTGGTCACGGGGTAGCGCCCACAGCCCAGGGTGGCTTTTCTGCCAGGGCCTGCGAGGCTCCTGCCTCCAGATAACTCTGGGCCTCCCCTTCTCCTGCCCCAGTGCTTCCCACACAGCTGTGGCCTCATTATCCAGGGTGACAGTGAGCAGCTGAAAGGAGCTTAGCCAGGGGTAGGCTTTCAAGTGTTCATAATAAAGCTTCAAAGTTCACACCTTCATTAAGATGTGAAGAGGCAGGTCCTCCCCCACTTCTCCCAGGGCTATTGTTGCCTCCCCATCTGGCTGCCGATTCAAAAGACAAGTGGGATTGGTTTTCTTTGTCCAGACAGCTCTCCTAACCAGAAACGCTAGACCTGTTTGTTAAGAAAGCTTCTATCCTGCAGCCCCTTCAGACCTGCTGTGAAGGTGTCACAGACGCTGGGGAATTGGGGCATTTCTCAGGGCTGGAAGGGATGTCTCAGAGAGGCAAGACTAGGCTTGTTCACTGGGGTCTTAAGGGAGTGGACCTGGGGCAAAGTGGTTGGAAGGAAAGGCAGGTGAGTTTTAGAGTACCAGAAGGAAGAGCTCCGGAACAGGCGGGAACGTGCAAGGCAGACCTTAGTGCTTGGGGCCATAATCCCTGTCCCGTAATGTGAGGCCTGCAAGAGCCAGTGGGCTGCTCCTAAAATAGATGCTGCAGAAGACACCCAAGCTGTTCATGTGATGTTCAACGGGCAGATATTTCAGGCCCCTTCGAGCCCTGTCCCGCTGGGGTCTCTAGAATCCATGACTCCTGCTTCTGCATAGTCATCTACGATTTAGTTTTTTTATTTTCATTTTTTTTTGAGATGGAGTCTTGCTCTGTCGCCCAGGCTGGAGTGCAGTGGTGTGATCTACGCTCACTGAAATCTCCACCTCCCAGGTTCAAGCGATTCTCCTGCCTCAACCTCCCGAGTAGCTAGGATTATAGGTGCCTGCCACCATGCCCGGCTAATTTTTATATTTTTAGTAGAGACGGGGTTTCCCCATCTTGGCCAGGCTGATCTTGAACTCTTGACCTCATGATCTACCCGCCTCAGCCTCCCAAAGTGCTGGGATTACAGGTGTGAGCCACCGTGCCCGGCCTAGTTTTTTTCCTTTCAATTGCTTTTGTACCCCCGACTCCCAACTGTGGCAATTTTCATGGGTGCATGTTTGGTCCCCCTTGCCTTTTTGTTTTCTTTCATTTTCTCTTTCTTTTCTCTTTCTTCCTTCCTTCCTTTCCTTTCCTTTCCTTCCTTCCTCTCTCTCTTTCTCATTTTCTTTTCTTTCTCTCTTCTTTCTTTCACAAAGTACAGTGGTGCAGTCTCGGCTCACTGCAACTTCCACCTCTCAGGCTCAAGCCTTAGCCATCCGAGTAGCTGGGACTACAGACTTGCGTTACCATGCCTGGCTAATTTTTGTATTTTTATTGGAGGCAGTGTTTTCTATGTTGTCCAGACTAGTCTCGAACTCTTGGCCTCAAGCGATCTGTCTGCCTTCTCCTCCTAAAGTGCTGGGATTACAGGTGTGAGCCACCATGCCCGGCCACCTTTTCTGTTTTCTGTTATTCATTTGAGAGTAAAGCTATCCAGACAAGTTGGAGCATCCGTCGTTACTGAGAAATTGTTTTCTTGCATTGGCTAAACACACAGGTTCTAAGGGACCTGTTTTCTCTGCACTCCCTGCTCCACGACAGGGCAGAACTCTCACAAGTCCCAGACGCCAGCCAAAGCTGGGACAGTAGGAATGTGTTCTCATAGGTAGGAGACAGCCTCGAAAAGAGGCCTGTCTTCTGTCTCCTGAGAAAGGATGCAGAGGGAATTTTCTGTGAGGGCACATACCCTTCCAATGGTCCTCTTGATTTAATGATGAGCAGTGAAGCAGGAGGGTAGTTTTTAGGTGAGACAATAGGTGAATTGGAATGAGTGAATGCAGATGAGCAAGTTTCATGGGCAAAAGAATTGTTTTTTCTATTAAACAGAAAGAGGAGGCTGGAAAGGAAAATCCGTGGTGAGCTGGAAAGATGGTGGACTTTGCAAACAGGCCTGGGTTTGGGTCACAGCTCTGCCTCTTTATAGTTGGAAGACTTTGGGTGTGGCACCTCCATTCCCCGAGTCTGAGTTTCTTCCAGTTTCATAGGGCAACAACAATACCCACCCCACCGAGTGCTTGTAAGGTTGAATGTGAAATACCCATGGAAAACTTCAGAGGCCCTCATTAGGTGTTAATTCCCTGTCCCCTATCATTATATCCAATAGCCAGTCTTTGAAAAATTGAGTTATTGATTGATCTCTTGATAAAGGGCTATTCTATAGTACAATTATTTCTATTTTTAACTGTTCATGAATATGATTGAGACTGTTTGTCTTTTAGGCATCTTTCCTGCAGACATATTGATGTGTACTGCATTGTGTGAACAGGAAGTTGGTCCTAGCAGTGTTTGTAATAGCCAAAAATAAGAGCTGGCTTATCTATTCCTTCCACACTGCGTTAAAGAAAATTCGATTGCATCTATACCAAGGTGTGCCAGGCAGCCACTAAAAAGAATGTAGTTCTAGATGAACTGAGGTGGAAATATCCATAAAATGTATTGCTAAGTAAAAGGGCAAGTTGCAGCACAAGACACAGTGTGACATCATTCTTTCAAAGGGAGATTTGTATGTATCTGTCTACAAAGTACGTGTCAGTGCAGAGAAAAGGCCTTCAAGGAAACATTAGATAGTAGTGCCTGGTGGGTTTGTGGAGTGGGATTGGCATGTATGTAAAGGGGAAATTACTCTGTACACAACTGGGTTGGAATGTTTTACAATGAGAATGTATCCACATCTTACTAGAGTAATATTTTAAACGATAAATAAAGATTGCACCTTTTGCTGCCCTTCAAAGGTTCCACCCATACTTGTGAAAAGCAGTTCCTTAGATCAAATTAAGCAAGCAGCTGTTTTTCTTCCCTTTCAAGGAGTCAAGATTGCCAGGATGGGGGGCTTAGAGGGAGGCCATCTACTGGTATAGAGAGCTGGGCTGTGTAGAGTGAGCTGGACAAGATTCAGGACACTGCCACACTAGACAAATGTGGGAAGAACATTGGTTCATTCATTCTTTCATGCAACAGATAACTTATTGAGGGCCTGTCACCTACGAGGCACTCTTCTACGTGCTGAGGATAACAGGACAGAAACAAGTCCTCATCCTAACAAAAGTTACATTTGACTTGGGGGAGTTAGATATGAAACAAACACACACAAACATGACATCAATGTTCTGCAAAGGCAAATGCAATAGGATAGTGGGATGAAAAGGAAAAGAGTTGAGGTGTGGATGAGGCTGGCATGCTGGGAAATGGGGCTTTGAAATAACATAGTTGGGGAGACCTTCCTGAAGAGGCTGAGTGAAGACCTGCATGATATGAAATAAGGGAGTAGCTCCCACATCAAAGCAGAAGCCTTGGAGTGGGACAAGCGTGGTGTGGTCATGGAACTCAAGAAGCTTCTGAACAGCAGAAGGCAGGTCACAGGGCAGGGGCCTTTTAGGGCATGGCAGGGACTTTGGATTATCTGCACACACTGTGAGAAGCCATTGGAGAGTTTTGAGGGAAGGATTCTGTGATGGCTACATTTTGGAAAAGGCCATTCTGGCGCTTTGAGGGAAGAGAGGCTGTGGAAATGCAGCATCTTAAGTCCTCAAACTAGCTGCGCAGATATTGCAGTTTTCCAAGAGAGCCATGATGATGGCTTGGGCTGCAGTGATGGTGGGGGAGGTGGAGAGAAATGGGTGGAAGCATAGTGTATGTAGAAGGTAGAGCTAACAGGATTTTTGATGCGGGTTATGGGAGAAAGAGAGGAGTTGAGGATGACCTTTCTGGGAAACTCTAGGCAAATGTGCACTTTCATGATCAGAACACATTGTTAATAGCAAACCCTCCAGGGAAGCTTTACAATTTTCTGTGAGGTTTAACATCCATTTTCTGACTTTATCTATCCTGTAAGGTAAAAAAACAAAAAACAAAAAACAACAACAAAAAAAAACCACTGTTGTTCCTATTTGACAGAGGAAGAAATTGAGGCTCCAACAGAAGATGTGACTTGCTGAAGGTCCAAACCTGCAGCCTAGAGGAACCGTGTTTTGATCCTCTGATGTCCTATGCTCAGGATACATCCTGTCCATGGTCATCACCAGGGATGGCTTGTTTGTTAGCAAGTTGTGCAAAGAGGCCTCCTGGAGCTTTCTATGGAAGATATTTGTGAGCCAGGTGAGTGAAGGAGGAGGTGGCGGTGAAGGAGGAAGGTGCTTCCAAATGGGATTTCAGCACCTGTTGTTCGGTTCCTTTCAAATGACAGTGAAAAGTAGCTCATGCTACAGCAGCCTGGCTGGGCAATCAGAACTAAGTAGTGGCTGCTGAAATCTCTGCAGGGGAAGGCAGAGAGTGACTCCCTGCAACCCCCACTGCCACAGTGCCAGGCACAGTGGGTTGCTTTTTAGGGAGTTGACCCAAGTTGCCTCAGGTCCGTCTTCCTGAAAGGTCAGCTCCTTCCATTGTCTGTTTTTCTTTATCTCCTCTTCATCCCTGAACCCACTGCCTCCTGGCTCCTGCCTCAGTTATTCCAATAAAAAATTCCGACCCTCTCTTAGCCCGAGCCAGTGAGCTCTTTCTTCTCTCTCCCTGCCTGCCTACCTCCCTGCAGCATTTGATGCTAGTCATCCTCCCTCCTCATTGTCACCGTCTTTTTCCTTGGGCTCTGTGCTGCTTCCTGATTCCGTTTCTCTTCCCACACCAACGTCTTTGTGCTCTTCTGCCTTGGAGCCTCCTCCTTCCACTCACAGTGCCTCCTCAAACACCAGTCTGCCCGAGATTTCCCTTCCTCCCTCTTCCCTTCTCTTCCCCACCTGCATTGCCCACTAAGCTCTCCAGCTTTAAGCTTTCAGCTCTTCCTTGTATAGAGATATTCCCAATCTATGTCTCCAACTCCGAGCTCCTGAGCTTCCTTATCTCCATTTGTTGCCTGGACCTTTGAACTCCCAGGCAGAGATAGAAGTCTTGAAAGCAGCTGAGGTACCCAGGAAATAAATGGAGAAGAGGCCTGTTTGACCTGGACTAGAGGTAGTAAGACTAGAAAGGGTAGATTGAGACCAAAATTGTTAGGGGTTCTGAAAGCTATGATAAAAGAATTGCATGCATCTTGAAATCAGAATAACTAACACAAATTTCTAGGCCCAGAGAAATGGCATGATTGTGTTTTGGAAGAATCACTCAGCATCCTTGTGGCAGGTGGACTAGACTGGATTTTACTGGTTCAAGAGAGAGGAGGAAGAAGCCTGAGGAGTGACTAGTTTAGGAAGACATAAACAAACAAAGAAGCAGATTTATGAGTGTACAGGGTAGGTGTTGAGTGAGAATGGGAAGAAAATGGTGAGAAGGGAGGAAGGCTTCAAGCTTGCCTTATAGCAAGACTTGGTCACAGCTGTGCTGTCTCTCTCCCTAAAGCGGGATGTATTAATATATCTTGCTTAGGTTTTTCTTCCCAAAGTCTAGTCCAGTGCTAATTTTTATGGTTCTATGAATGAAACAAAATATTTTTCTGTGTGAGACCAAATAGATTCATTAATGCTTTGCTCTAACCAACCGGGCAAATCTGTGTGCTTTTCATTGCTTCTGACAGTGTCAGGTTATTGGTTTGTTTGCAGGCCAAGAGCTTTATATAGTCTACATTACACTTAAACTCACATAATTGTATTTGATTCTTACAGTCAAGCAGTCAAGCAGATATTGCCATTGCCATTTTGTAGATGAAGAAAATGAAGGTCAGGGAGAAGTGACATGCCTGGGGTCACACAGTCATCAGTAGCAGAGCCTTTTGAACCCTGCCTTTTGACTCTTTGACCAATGCTTCCATCAGGCCATGGTAACTGACTGATTAAACCCATCAGGATGTCTGAAATCTTCAGCACTAAAGAGATAGAAGCTTTGTAGTGGACATGAGCTGTTTTGCCTGTTCAGTTTACAAATGTCCTTTTTCCAAAACAAATCAAAACAAAACAAAACTGTTCCTCTATTAGTGAAGATAATGTTAGCTGCTGTAACAAATTCTCAAAATATGTAATGTTTTTAACATGCTAGAATATCCACAATGGATGTTTGTTGGGCAGTTCTCCTCCACGTGGTAAAGATTTAGGGTCCTAGACTACTTTTTGATTTTGTGCTTCTGCCATCTTTCATTCACAGCTTTCAAAGTTAGATGGGCTTAAAGGTAATACACATTACTTTTCCTCACTTTCCACTAGTTGGACCCCAGTCACATGGTCACACCAGTCAAGAGGCTGGGAACTATTATTAGAATGTGTAGTTAGGGGCCAGGTGCGGTGGCTCATGCCTGTAATCCCAGCACTTTGGTAGGCCGAGTGGGTGAATCATGAGGTCAGGAGATCGAGATCATCCTGGCTAACACGATGAAACCCCATCTCTTCTAAAAATACAAAAATTAGCTGGGCGAGGTGGCACATGCCTGTAGTCTCAGCTACTGGGGAGGCTGAGGCAAGAGAATTGCTTGAGCTCGGGAGGCAGAGGTTGCAGTGAGCTGAGATTGCGCCACTGCACTCCAGCCTGGTGACAGAGGGAGACTCTGTCTCAAAAAAAAAAAAAAAAAAAAAAAAAAGAGAGAATGTGCAGTTAGGAAGAAAAGAAACAGACTTGGGAAAGAGTGAGCTACTCATCCCTGTAGATGAGTTGTTGCTCCCTGTAGCTCAGCCCACCAGCCCAGGTGGAGTTGCCTGCCTCTTACCCTCCACCCCTCATCTAAGATGTGAGATGACACAGCCCTGGCCCCTCAGCTTATTTCATGCCCTGCACATGGTGATTGGTTCATGTTCTGACACATGACCAGGCTGGTTCAATGAGACTCAATCCGAGGACTTCATTGAAACTTTCGGCAAAGGAAAGCTCTCTTTGCATCAGGGTTGCTGAACTGTAGAGATATGAACCAGTGAGCTACCATTTTGTCAGCATAATAGGAGAAGCGGCTTGAGAATGAAGCTGACAAGTAACAAAGCAGCGCTGAGAGACAGAAAGAGATACATTTCAATGATATCCTTTGAGTATCTATATTCAGGCATGTCTGATCAGTCCTACCTCTGAATTTTTCAACTAAGATAATCAGTGGATTCTTTAAAAAGGATTATTTTTCTTGAGCCTAGTTTGAATTGCAATTCTGTTACTTATAAACCAAGAGGCCTAATAGAGGCTCATAGAGGCCCATTTGTAAAACTCTTGGACAACCTTTCATCTCTTCTCTCTATTCTCAAACCCAAGGGCTCTCTCACCTCGCCCTGCTATCTTCCATTAGAACACACTCTCTGCTGAAAATGGGCCCTATGAGATGGGCCTGCCTTTGAGTTATCCCATCTCCATATGGCTGGACTGCTCATTTTCTTACTTGTCTTTAAAAACTCATGGGAAATGCTTTGAATCAAATACACCATTTATTGTCTTCTAAAGAGGTCAGAACTATTTAGAATCACATTGATTTTTTAAATATACTGCAATTTCATTATTTTAATGGCCGAAAAACACTTATGAAAGGATGCAAACTCAGTATAGGGTGAGTGTTGGCCTTACATAGGTTGCCCATATGAATGTATCAGTTTTGAATTCTATAAGGAAAACTCTTCTAAAAATCAATCACACAAGAGTGTTTTAAATGTCAGAATATGGCGTCCATTCATAAAATTTTCACTGGTACAAAAACATGGCAAAAATCTGGTGGAGTTTAGTGGACATGTAGCATCACATTCATGCACACACACACTTTAAGAAACTGAGAGAGACAGTAACATTACTATTAAGGAAGTTCAAAGAAAATGTGTTGGAGCTTTCTGAGAAGCCCTGGGGCCATTTGAAGTTCTGTTGAAGAGGTGGCAGCAGCTAGGAGACTGCTCAGTTTTGGTTTTCACTACTGGGGAGGGCTGTAAGAACCCAGAGAGACTTTGGAAACCAATCCTTCCCCCTCATTCACAGTAGGCTCCAGCCACACTTGAGGCGGAACAGATTCTCACACATCTCACACTCTGAAGCTTCCTAAACCCTGCACATATAAGGTACTTCCCACACTTCTTCACTTAGAAAATGTTATTTGAGATGCCTCAAACAGGACCACTTCAGTGATACTTTTTAGAGAAGAGTCAATCACCCTCTTCTCTGTGTTCCATAGAGCTTGCACACCTCCATGCTGGAATTGATCACATTGTATATTTTTGTTAATGGCTTCCTCATTTCTCTCCCTGGCTTACCTGTGAGTTTTTTGAAAGCAGAGACTAAGGCTCAGCCATCTATGTAGTTCCAGTAAATTTAGGCTAGAGCTTGGCATCTACTGAATGTGTAAAAAATGTGCAATAAATCGAAAAGATGCCACAAATCTTATACAATTACATATGAAGATTTATAGGGGAGAGAAAGAAGTTTACTAAGCTCCTAGAAGAACACTAAAAACAGAATGGTCATTCAAATAGATGGTGCCAAAGGTTGTTCTGGACAGGTCAAACAAATTTTGTGCATACTGTAGTCTGTGTCTGACTTAATTATTTTTTCTCAATCACATGGGAATAACTGTGACAGCTCTAATGAGTACTTTGAAATGAAATGACCTGATTTCCCCACTTGCTTTATATAGACTGGTCCTTACTTGGTTAATACTAGGGTGGCCACTCTGCCTGGAAAAGGGCAAGTTCACACCTGTTGTTCCTGGTAACTATTTATAGTGCCCCAGTTACGTCTCAAAAGTGTCTCAATGTGGATGTAAATTCTTTGGCCATCCTATTAATGGAGAAGTCTGAGATAGCAAACATAGAATTGTACTGACAGCTGCTTCTTAGCTGGAGACCTTGACTCTAGCCATCCTCCATGTCTTAACCATCAAGGAGGAAAAATTTAATCTTGGTGCCCTTCTGTGGCTTTCTGCATGGAAAGATGGGAGTTTACTTTCTTTCTCTTAATCTATGGCAAAAATTTAGTTGATGTTCTTTATTATTATTTTAATCTTTGGAACTACCCTGCAGTAGATATTAGTATTTTATAGATAAAGAAGCTGGGGCCCAGAGAACTTAAGTAAATTGCTCAAGAGCACACAGCAAATAACGATTAGGGTCAAACAATCTCATCTGTGTGACTCCAAGTTCACACTCTTTCTACTTTGCAGCGTTGCTAATAATTTAGTAAACTGCTTTTATGCCCAAATTCCCTTATTTTGGAGCTAATTTTCTCCTGTCTAAATTATTAAGTAATGGTGTAATTCTCTCCTTACCAAAGAATATCCTGCTTGACATCTGTTTGTTGTAAAAGATCACTCTGGTCTGTGAAGTTCCATCTGTAGATTCATGCATAGTTTCTGATAGGAAATGAGGATTAGGTTTGTGCGAACAAGTGTCTGTGTTGTAATTAATCCCAGCAATGATCTTTTGACTTAGGAACCATTAATAAATAATTAGATAGGTATGACTGGAAAACATTTTAATTATTTATAATAGGGACAAACAGGAGAGTTAGAAGTGGGGACCGGAATTAGATAGCAGAGCTAATAAGACATCGCCTTGTGATTTTTTCAGCATTGAAGATCACAGTATTGATTGCAATAGCAAAACTTTGGAAACCACCTACAGTCTAGGCTATGTCCACACAATGAAATATTATGCAGCTGTGTAATAAGCAATTGTAGGTACTTATCTATATGGAATGACAGATCTAAAACACTGCTAAGGGGAAAAACAGGAAATAAAGCTAAATGCATAATGATACATTATGATACACATCTAGGAAAATGTCTCAATAAGCTTTCAACTATCTCTGCTATCAAAATTATGAGTAGGTTTCTTTTCCTCCCCTTAATTTATGTTAGTGAGACTTTGGTCTGTCCCCTCAAAATCCCTGGTCTGGCCGCACAGACTAATCTACCACTCCAGCCTGTGACAGCTGCATCTTGTGTCAACCCAGCTAAGCTGGACATGGGCTTTCCAGACTTTCCTTCCCTGTATAATTCTGGGCCAGGGTTGACTGCAGATAAATTTATGATTTATGTGTATTTTCTAAGTTTTCTATCACTAATAAAATTGTATGTATAAATTTTAAGTTAAAAATTAAGTATTTAAGAAGATAGAAAATGCAAATTTCTCTCTCATCACTATCAACAGGCTGTATGTCATTCAGTATCAAAAAAGAAGGAAATGCTGACACATGCTGCAACATGGCTGAATCTTGAGGACATTATGCTAAGTGAAATGGGCCAGTCACTGAAGGACAAATACTGCCTAATTCCAGTTATATGAGGGATCGAAAATAGTTAAACGCATACAAGCAGAGAGTTGAGTGGTGGTTGCCAAAGGCTGGGTCAGGGAAAGATGAGGAATTTTTGTTAAATGGGTAGAAAATTTCAATTATGCAAGATGGTTACTTTCTAGAGATCTGCTGTATAGCATGGTACCTATAGTTAACGTTGCTGTATTGTACATTTAAAATTTATTAAGAGGCTAGATCTTACGGTAAGTGTTCTTATTACATACAAAAACTTCAAAGACTGTATATGTCTTGCAAGGCCATTTCCTGGAGCTGAGTCCTTCACCATTACCTGCAGGGAGTTTCCCGAGTTTCCCTTCTGAGGACCTGGAGACATACGATTCAGTTACCAAATGCCTATCATGTGCTGGAAACTGTGCTACAGGTTTTCACCTGTGAGATTTTCTTTAATCCTCCTATCAACCCTGTAAAATAGACATCATTATTCCCATTTTGCAGGTGAGAAACTGATTTTGAGGGTCCTGAAATTTGTGATGGGAACTTGAACCCATCTGGGTCACCACAGTAGGGAAGAGAAAACTGAGGAAGGCATTGCAGCCCCAGGCTGTCTCAGCTCAGACTGGGACATGTCACTCCCATTCACAGTCCGCTGGCCAGAACTGCATGCATGTACCCAAGCAGTCATGAAGAAGACTGAGAGACCAAGGGGAGCCCATGGACATTCAGTGCCAAGGTGTGTTCCATGGAATGAGTGTTTCCTTCTGTCCTTCTTCTGAAGGTATTTGTTTGGAACTGAATTCATTTTCTTTGGTTCTAGCCAAGTAGAGCCAGTCCTTCACTGCTTTTATTTTACACTGCATATGAGGATAAAATATAAGTGACTTGTTCTGAACATGTTACACACTCACATTGCCAGTGGAAAAAATCAGAATTAAATCAATACCAACACCGCATTTTGGGAAACGAATTAAATGGACTGAATGTCTCTTGAAAAAAAGAAGTATCTTAATCTGATATGTGTACATGTTATCTCATGTTTGTATCGTATAATAGGTTATTAGAACTGAAATTACCCTAGCAATTGTTTGCTTTTGCATTCTCATCTCAGCTTCTTCCACAAGAATTTCAAGCAGCACCTTAGAAAAAAATTACAGAATACTACCACAATCAGTTCTTCCTGCTTCCTGTCTCCCACCTGCCAATCCATTCTCTACCCTGACACCGAAGAGATCTTTTAAATGCAAATTTGATCATGCACTTTGTACTTAAAAATGAAACAGAAACTTTCTAAGACTTTAGTCTGTCCCCTCAAAATCCCTGGCCTGGCGGCACAGCCTAATTTACCACTCCAGCCTATGATAGCTGTGTTTTGTGTCAACTGAGCTAAGCTGGACATGGGCTTTTCAGACTTTCCTTCCCTGTATTATTCTGGGTCAGGGTCGACTGCAGATAAATTTGCTGCAAGGGAGACTAAGGTGGGACTCATAATATTAGAAGATTTCTAATGAAAAGCTATAGGATGAGAAAACATGAGCATGTGAGATGCTCACTATTAACATGAACAGAGTATGAGCAATGTGGCCAATGCCAGTCCAAAAACCCTTACCCGTATTGAAGTGAGCCACTGATGCCTTATTGTTATTCCCATTTTACAGATGTGGAAACTGAGATTATGTCCCTTACCTGAAATCACCCACTATATGAGAAAGTCAGCATTTGAACCCAGACTGTGGGACTCCACAACCATGCTTTTTGTCATAATTATGTTTATATACTACAGAAGATTCAACAGAATCTCTGTGAAATTTTGCTTCTCTCTGAAAAAGACACAGAAAGAACCATCTCTCTTTCTTTTTTTGAGACAGAGTTTCCCTCTTGTTGCCCAGTCTGGAGTACAATGGCACCATCTTGGCTCACTGCAACCTCTGCCTCTAGGGTTCAAGTGATTCTCCTGTCCCAGCCTCCCTAGCAGCTAGGATTATAGGCACCTGCCACCATGCCAAGCTATTTTTTTGTATTTTTTGTAGAGACAGGGTTTCACTATGTTGGCCAGGCTGGTCTCGAACTCCTGACCTCAGGCAATCCACCCCTCAGCCTCCCAAGGTGCTGGGATTACAGGCATGAGCCACCGTGCCCAGCTAGAACGATCTCTTTTTATAAGAATATGATAACTGGAATTTTCAGTCCTCTCTTCAATAGCCTGGGATAAAGACAAATCCCAAAGAGGACAGAGATGATAGAAACTCAAATAAGTGAATTATAGTCTGACTGTGCTTGCACATGTGGGTGACCAGAATTTGTATGTCAGTCTACAGTTAGCAAGGGCTTCCCTTGAGGTCAAAGAATTCCATCAGCTGTGCCACCACACAGTCAGGTTGGGAGCAGGTTTACCGCGGGAACAATGGCCCCCTTAACTCTTAAAACAAAAGAAGTTCATTCCTTGTTCATCTGATAGGCCCCTTGTGAGTTGGCTGTGGATCTGCTGCAAACTATCTCCACTCCAGGATGATCTGGAGCTTTGCTGGTCCCTGCAGCAGAGGGAATGAGTAAGGCGGAATGTGCTCTGGATCCTAAAGATCCCGCCTGGAGTGACATGTCCCTTCTGCTTGCATCTCATTGGCCAAAGCAAGACACATGGTTACATAGGAGTCCACAGCATGAGGAGGAAGTATAATTGTCTCTCTGGAAGGGCCACTAATATGGTGTTTAGTCAACCCGTGTGCCATGGAAATACTGATTCTTTAGCTACAGCGTCGATGAGCAGAGGCTGGATGATCAGAACTCTCTAGAGGTCATTTTTTGGTCACAAGTAATTCTTTTTTTTTTTTTTTTTTTGAGACAGAGTTTCACTCTTGTCGCCCAGGCTAGAGTGCAGTGGAGTGATCTCAGCTCACTGCAAGCTCTGCCTCCGCCTCCTGGGTTCAAGCGATTCTCCTGCCTCAATCTCCCGAGTAGCTGTGATTATAGGCGCCCGTCACCACACCTGGCTAATGTTTATTCCCAGTATTATCTTTTTCTGTACCATGAAAGAAAATCAACTGGGAATTGTGACTCTGATTTCCTCACTTACTTCTCACAAGAATTAGAGAACCACGACACCATTGGTCTGAGCCCAAATCTAGTCAATAATACAAAGACAGAAGCAGAATTTGGGATTTTAGTCTTCACAAGCAAGGTTCTGTGGCTTTAATAAGGGATATCTGGAGTGGGTCAGTGGAATCTGAGGCCTGAACAGCTGGAGCCCCTGGGCCTTTAGTTCACCATGCCCCCATACCTCTTCTTCTGGCTCAGGAAGAGCTAACTGGCTGTTGACAGGTTAGTAGTGACCACACAGGCTTAGTGATAACCAGGGAGAGTGTTGAGCACATATACACTCCAGACTGTATTTTTTCTTCTTATTAAGGCTCTGAAGACAAGAACATGACAACATTTTGGCAGCTGGGACTGTAGCCATGTGTGAGGAGAAAGTGATTTGCATGAGCAATGCAAAACCACCTGGTTTATTGCAACTGAATCTGAACAAGTTAAATGAATCAAATTCCCAGTTGGATACCAAAGGAGCTAACTTACATACACACACAGCCCCTGCAAAAAGAAAAAAAAAAACCCTAGGAAACAGCACTCTGATGTTATACAAAGGCACTACTAAGGAATCTGCCCTCTTGCTCTTACCACCCCACATCCCTCTCCCACCCACCCCCCCACTCACGCTCCCCCTTGTTTCTGTCCTAGAGAGCTTGTGTGAATCCTCTTACCCTGAGAGGTTTATGGTTGGGATTTCTCTCCCCAACTCCATCCCTCCACAGACACCCTCCAGAAGGATGACCTCAGTGGTACAAAAGAGCTGGAAGAGTGGGATTGCTTGTTCACCCACCAGCAATCAGAACTCCCCACAAGCCCACCTAACTGAAGATTCTTGGCTTCCACCCTGGACATATTACCAAACTCCCTGCTGAGTCTCCTGCATTCTGAAGTTTCAAAACCATTGTGTTAGCCTCTCAAATGCTGCTTATAGCATCAGACAGGCCCTCACATCCCCTCCCAAGGCCCTGCCCTCTCCTCCAGGTATGAAAGCAAAGATATATTTCAGTAATGCGTGGTGGTTTTATTTTTATTTTGCTGGATGGGCCATTGTCAGGCTGTGTACAGGCTGGTACAGGCTGGGAAAGATAGGGCTGTGTCAGAGTATTGGAAAAGGGGGCATATGTAGGAGAAGTCATAAAGAAGACTTTGTGGTATAGGAAGAGAGCACTAAGTAAGAGACTGAAGACCTGATTTCAAGGCTGACTTCAGCTACTGATCTTGGTAATACTGAGTTGACTTGAGCAGTCCCCCTTCACTCATTCATTGAGCCAACATATATTAGGTACCTACCATATGCCAGCGTGACACTGGCTGCTAAGGGAGAGTCGTTGTGGTAGCCAGCTTTCAAGATGGCCCTCAATGATCCCTGTTTCCTGATATTCACACCCATCTGTGATCCCCTCTCACAATGAATAGGGCTGACCTGCGTAACAAGTAGAATATTGCAAAAATCACAGCGTGTGACTTCCATGGCTGGGCCATAAATGACTCTGTGGCTTCTGCCTTACTTTCTCTTGGAACACTCACTCTGGGAGATGACAGCCTCTATGTTGTGCAGATGCTCCTCAAGTAGTGCGTGGAGAGGCCCCTCGTGGAAAGGAGCCGAGACCTCTACTGATAACCAGTACCAAGTGAGTAAGCCTTTTTGGATCCTTCCACCCCGGCTGTGCCTTCGGATAACTGCATCCCAGCTGGCATCCTGATTGCCACGTTGAGAGATTCCAATCCAGAGCCATCTAGAAAAGTTGCTTCTAAATTCCTGACTCATAGAAACTGTGAGCTAATAAATGTTTATTATTATAAGCTATTCTGTATTGGGGTAAATTGTTAAGCAGTGGCAGATAATTAATACAGTAATGAATGAGGCATATAAGATCCCTTCTCTACCCTTATGGAGACTATCAGTCTAGCAGTGTAGGAATGGGAGTAAGGATAGATAAAAATAATTAAATCAAACAAATAAGCATAAATCGTGGTAAATGCTGTGAAAGAAACAAGCAGGATGCTGAGCTAATACAAAATTATATGCTGAGTGAGCTCATTTAGATAGGGTAGGCAAGGAATGCCCCAAGGAGCCTCTTAAGGAGACACTGAAAAGTGAAAGAGCTTGGAGGCGCTGTCTGTACCCAGATACAGAAGCTCCACTCTAAAGATGGCAAAGCTTGCCTGGCTTCCCTTCCCCACTCATCTCTGACTAATTTTCATTATTCGTGGTTTTTTATTTACAATAAAATTTCACAGGCCGGATGGGGTGGCTCACTCCTGTAATCCCAGCACTTTGGGAGGCCAAGATGGGAGGATCACTTGAGGTGGAGAGTTCAAGACCTGCCTGGGCAACATGGTCAGATATCCTATCCCCTCACTGTCTCCACAAAAAATAATAATAAAAAAATGGCCAGGTGTGATGGCATCCACCTGTAGTCCTAGTTATTCAGGAGACTGAAGTGGGAGGATCTCTTGAGCCTAGGAGTCCAAGGTTACAGTGAGCTATGTAAGAAAAAAAAAAAGAAAAGTCTTTAAGGACTTAAATGTAGTAGATATCACCTGTGCATTCTACTTCATTCCTTTAAGAGGTGCTTCATCATCACTTGAGCTACACACCACCTTCCCTTTTCTGATGCAGTCTCCTCTTGTTACTCTTCATCATGTATGTGAAGTAGGCCAGGGTCTCTATTTTGTTCCCTGGCATGTTCCTAAAGTGTCAACTGACAGTGTTTGTCAACTGGGCCTTATTGAGGCCCAGCCTGGTCTGAAAATTGTGGTGACATTTGTAACAAGGTAGAGAAATAAACTTCTACCTCATATCTGGGGGCCTCTTGATTGCATAGCTTAGCTGATCCTCTACCCAACACAGAGGGACCATTGCCTCCATGTGGGGGTCTTGGAGGCCATGGCTTGGGGCTGGCTCTTTATTCTAACATCAGTGGGGAAGTCATTAGATGGTTTTAGGCAGCAAAGTGATCTCATTTATTCTTTAAAATGTTCACTCTGGTTATTCCCTGGGTTTGTGCTAAGTCTCAGGTTTCTAATTTATAAAAAAAGAGTCTGAGACAGAATTTTCCACCCTGCTTATCCCCACAAAAGTCTCTCCTTTCCAGGCTAAACATTCCAGTTCTTTGAACCATCCTTTACACAGCTTGGCCTCTTCATGATCGTGGTTATTCTCTGCAAAACTGACATGTGGTCATGTCCTCTGGATTTGGGGTACTTCAAACTCCAGCCCAACACTCTATCCATGGTATGTCCAGCGTTGGGCAGAGCAGGGCTGCCAGCCCTCTTGTGAGATCAGTTTTGACATGGGTTAACAATCCTATTTCACTGCAAAATCTCTTTTCTGCTAACCCTGAAGGTGAATTCTATGAAATCATTCTTTGCTCCTCTGGAACTGTTTCCCTCTATCAGGCATTCTCTCCATAGTGGGCAACAGCAGGGCAGAAAGACCAGGGGTCCATGCCGGGCATTGCTTCTGAGCTGAGCTTGGGCAGGAGACCGCCTAATTGGGATTTAGGTACCACCACTGTGAAAGTGTCAAGTTCTTTTGAAAAGTGGCTACAGAGACAATCTTTACATTTAGAAACACTGAAGAGTCACACAGTGAGTCATCTGAGAATGATGCTGCAGATGGGTCTGAAACCTGATGGGTAGTTCTCATACAAAGGACCAGCTCTGCCTGGAGTTCAGATAAAAGATCACACTGGCTAATTTAGATATGAATGATAACTTTCCAACTGGGGTAACAGATAAGTGCTTCCAGAAACAGCTTCTTTAGGCAACGAAGCCACAGATGGCTGCCTTCAGAGAGAAGGGAGAAATGGTAGAAGACAGAGAAGAATTTAGGTCAGCCTGAATGGGGCCCCCAAAAAGTCAAGTTCAGAAATAATTTAGCAGATAGGGATCCAAAGAATATGTGGTTTGCCTGACAAATGACATTCACTTTGAAAGTGAAAATGAAATTGGAGAAAGCAAAATTGCTGCATAATAGGTCCCGGAGATTGAAAAGATTCTAGAGGAGAAAGGAGTTGTAAAGCCTTCCTAGTTAAGCACAGAATTGGAATGTATGAATTTTGGTCCATCAAGGGTCAGGTGAAGATCACACAGATAATGGCTTAATCCCAACCAGCTTCAAAATGACATTCATTAGCAGAGCATCTCAAGCTCTTGACAAGCGTGCCTGACCAGGCTCATGCTGCCTTCTCTCAGCATCACTCATTCTGGGTAGAACTCTCTAACAGAATAAGACCACTTAATTTTACAGTGAAGCCTAGGAAAGATGGAAAAAGACTTTTACCCTGATTGTCAAGGGGCCCAGTGAGAGCTAAGGAGGTGTGGGGCGGGGGAAAAGATAGTGTGCACTGAAACTGAAGAAGCGCTGTGGGGCTGGCAGAGTCTCACCCGTGCAAAGTAATGATCCTTGGCCACCTCGCAAAAGGCACATGGACTTCTGCCTAGGGACATCTGGGCTTCATTCCTGCTCTAATGAACGACTCTCTGTGAGATTGTTAGACTACTCACTTCATCTCTGTGAGACTCATTTTATTCACTCCCAGGAGAAGTATAATCGTATCTATTGACTTCTTTCTACCTCATAGAGAAAAAGGGTTACACAGTGCTTTCATCAACATTAGCTTCTCATTTAACCCTCACAATAATTCTGTAATGTGGCCTGACTGGCTCCATTTGATGGATGAGGAAACTGAGGCCCAGAGATGTTAAAGGATGTGCCCAAGGTACAGACCCAAGTGGAAAAGCCAAGATTGGAACAGAAATAACCTGATTTCAAATACAGGTCTGTTTCTTGGACCCCATGATCATTTATTAAAGGAGAAAGAAAATGATGAGTGCGTTCTCCGGGATATAGTATACTGTGGTAAACAGCATTGGTTTTGGAATAAGCCGACTTGGGTTCAAATCCCAGCTTCGTCATTTTCTAGTGGCATCCCTTGGTCACACAAACAGTGTCCTTGTTTGTGAAATAGGGATCAAAATGGTCTGGTCCATCAGTCATGAGGCTATTGTGGATTGAATGTCTACAGAGCGTCTGGTGAATCACTGAGCAAGTGCTCAATGAGTGGAAACTTACTCTCCTAGCCAGCCAGCCACAGGAATGTGCTGCCTGATGGGGGAGTGGTTAGGAGGGATGGCTCTGAAGTCAGATAACATGGATTTGAATTCTGGTTCTGCCATTTATTAAATGCATGGCATTAAGAAAAGTATTTGACTTCTCTAAGCCTCCATTTCTTCATCTGTGAAATCAGATATGTAACAGTCCATGTCTTATATTATTGTTGTGAGAATTGAATAAGGTACTTGGAAGAATGCCCAGTACATGGTGGGCACATCAGAATTATTACCCATTATGGTGCTATTGTCCTGTAGCTGTTTATTAATGAACAGGAGGAAGGGCTAGGGCCTTATGAAAGTGAGCAGATCCAGAAACCAGCACACTGCTTCCTAATAAAGTAAGTCCAGAGTGAAACATGGGGTTACTGGGACTTAAAGAGTGTTTTTCAGTTCCCTATACCTGCAGTCATATTTGCATTTTGGAATCATCTTAATCTCAATGTCTTTCTTCTCTCCAGCATGCTTTTCAGTGAATCCTATCTCATCACTCCCATAATGGCTGTTTGGCATTCTTGCCATCCTCTGTGGGTTTCCACTTTCATTAGTTCATTCACTCATTTATTCCCTTTTTCATATATTAATTCATTTACCCATCTGTCTGTTCATCCTTCCATTCCACAAACAATTGTGTATCTCCTAGGTATCAGACCATTTTTCTTGGGAGCATAGCAATAAATTAGACATGGTCATGCCACCCCAGAGCCTCTAGTGTATTGGGGGACATGAGACATGTGTATAGATCCTAAAGTACAAGGGAGGTGAGGTAAGGGTCACTAGAGAGGGATGGTTAATTTGGAGAAGAACAGGGAGACATAGCTCACAGCCCTCTGGATGGTGGGTCATGAGGAAGTCACCTTGAGCTGGATTTGGGTGGGAAGAGGAGGCCCCATGTAAAGTAGCAGCACAGCCAGAGACTCATGGGCTGTGGAAAGAGGTGAAAGGATGCCCATCTGGCTGCCTGAGCCTTGCTGTGGGCAGCCCTGTTGGGTGTGTGGGGAGGTGAAAGGGAGTCAGTCAGTGTGCAGGCAGCTGCAAGGAGCACAGAGACCAGGAGTCAGATAGACACAGGTTCACTTCCCAGCTGTACCTCATACCAGCTAGATGGCTTCACTTCTTAGAGTCTTAGTCTTGTTTGACATGGGATCATAGAGCCTTTTTCATGAGAGGGTTAAAGAAACTCAGATTAAATAATATATGTGGAAAAATCCCCTATAAAACACAGATCTTGCCCTGGAATAGAAGGCAGGACATCTACTTTTGTTGCAAACTGACAGTTTCATCAGGAGTAGTCGTAACAGCAGGCTGTGACGCCATCTGAGAGCTGGCCCCTGAGCAATCTCATCTTACTTTTCCTGTAGGTAACCGATCTGTCACGCACTTGAGTGCACACCCACGGAAACTAAATGGCAGAGTAAGTTTTGGAGATACAAACTTATAGTTTTTCTTGGTGTCCTGTTCTTCCCCATCACCATTTAGGCAGAGAGGAGGCTCTGTGCCTTCTTACCTCAAAAGAGGTTTATGATAGAATAAAAACCAGGAGTTGCTTGCAAAATACTTCCCTTTCTGGCTTTTGTTTTCCAAAATCTAAGCTCACTGAGGAGAGGAAGCCTACTGACCTCAAGGGAGACTGCTGACCAAAGGAAATGCTGAAAGAGAGATCAAAGAAAGGATCTATAGTAATCAGGTAGAGGCAGAAAGGTCAGCAGTAGGACCCCAATCCTGGTAGGCATCAGAGGAGAAGGGCTGCCCAGGTTCCAGGCTTGATAAATAGCACTTTGCCCCAGAAGCAGCCAGAAGCAATGGACCCCAAAGGACCATATGCAGTTGGGCTGTCTTAGGCTGATCTGTATAAACGAATCATTTTGCCCTACTCTGGTAGAAATCCCCAAGAAGACTAAAGTTAAATGCTCCACATCTTGGAGGAAGGGTGGCTTTAAAATGTGATATTGCTTCCACCTTTGCACATACGAAATGATATTCATACCCCTAAGCTATAATATACAGGTTCACACATTTTCAGTCCATTTTACTTGGAGATGTGTTTGGGGATATATTATTTGCATAATCTGTTGAACTAGATATTTAATCAAAAGCAAAGCACTTAGTTCCATATGCAATTTTCTTGCCATGACATCACAGCAGGAATAGTCACTGCAACGTGCACTTTTGTAAATGTCATCACTGCTTAAAGTTTGGATCAAGCAGATCATGAAGCAATTCAGCCAATCGGACCTCAGCTGAGCCAGCCAGCCATACTTAGAGGCTGCTTTCAGAGTGCTCAGGCTGGCCTGCCTTGAGAGTTGGTGTGGCACTTCATATGCAACTTCAGCCTCTTGACTTACCTGCGGCTAGTATGGAGTACAAAAATAATAGTGATCTTCATTCTAGAAATGTCTACAATAGGACAAAGGCAGACATTTAAATCATTGACAGAAATGTCTATGATAGGACAAAGGCAGACATTAAATCTGCTTCTGCCTTTGAAGTAGAGACCAAAAGCTTGATCTTGCTAGTCTATGACTTTTCTGTAGGTCTCCTTGGCTTTAGCTACTTTTGATCTGTATTGACAAACATAAAGTTCTCTTTGCTTTTCACAAGTCACATCTGGTAGGTGGTCAGGATTGAGGTGGTCATGGTAGTGGTGGAAAACTTAACCGTAATCTGCTCTTTCCTAATCCTATCCTGGAGTTCAATATACAGGCACTCAAAGCATAATTTCCTAACTGTATAAAACTTAAAAGAAGGGGCTTCATTGGTGTAGTTCAATGACATGAGCCTCCTGCTGCTTAAATGCCAGAGATTGCTTCCCAATTTCTATTTCTTTCTCTTTGCAAGACCCTAGAGATCCCTACCTCTCAGTCAATTTCTTAATAACAACATAACTTCTATCCTAGCTGGAAATACTTCCTTTTCAGGTTAAAGCTTCTTTACCCTTTATGGTCACCTACTTTATTGCCAACTGTTGCAGTCAGTTCCACAGCAAACCCAGCCCTTGCTCAGACAATCTCAGTGACAGAAGGAAAAACACTATGTATGTCAGATCATGGTCTATTCCCTCACATGCCTAAGCCTCAGCTACATGGGTTGTGGGGCCACAGGTGAGATGGAAAATTCAGGAGCCAAGTAGATGTTCTTGGGAAGAGACTGCATAGGGTCTTGAGCAGGTCGAGGTCCTCCATCAAGGTGGAGGTTTCTGTGTGTAGTTTCCATGTGTAGTTGGATATATGGGTTTGAAGCTCAAGGGAGAGGACTTGGCTGGAGATATTCATGGGGGAGTGATGATATGGACACAGATATAGTAGAAGCCATGTAAGTAGGTACCATGACCCAACAGGTGGGTAAATAGCAAGGAAAAAAAAGGGGATTCAGGACAAATTTCCCAAGAACACCTGTATTTAAAGAATGAACAAAGGTGAAATATCCAGGGAAA
The DNA here is from genome assembly GCF_009761245.1 of Sapajus apella. Taxonomy (NCBI): domain Eukaryota; kingdom Metazoa; phylum Chordata; class Mammalia; order Primates; family Cebidae; genus Sapajus; species Sapajus apella. The sequence goes on along the minus strand of NW_022436986.1, from coordinate 13,282,100 downwards.
ACTTCATGCAAGGATGAATACAGAAGGAAGAGTAAAATTCAGGGTGGGTGCAGTTTAGAAGACAGAGAATAGGGTCTAAGTGGAAAGATATGGCCAAACTTGTCAAATGCTTTAGATGTATCAACACAAAGGTTAGTAAACACAATTTTACTGTGTTTGGCAAATAGAAGATAATTTTAGAGGTGGAGTGATAGAAGAAAGAGACAGGTTGCTGAGATGTGTACTATTTCAAGATGATCACAGGTTTCAAGAGTGGAAGGATCAGCTTTGAAAAGAAGCTTTTCTTCCTAAGGGACCACAAGAGAAGAAATAATAATAGATGGAAATATAGTTAACTTTGGAAGTGAATGGCCAGGTCAGAAGCTGGAGGGAATCTGATAATAATTTGTATGTGGTGACATTTACTGTGTGAGGTGAGACCAATGGCATAGTGACAGAAGAGGTGTAGAACAGGGCTTGAGAAAAGTGGTGGTGATTTGGATCAAGCCTGTGAGGAGTGGGAGAAGGGAAAGAATAAACGGTTGTGGTCAGAGGGATGATGTTTTGAGGTCAAGGTTTCAGAGGTAAATGCTGGCAGGGGCAGACTGTGGCCATAAATGTGAGTTCCTGGAATGGAAGACAAGCCTATGAAAATAGGTAAAGTGAGATTCTGGAAGATGAGATGCTGGAAGGATCTTTCAACAGATCTTAAGGGCATCTGAGATGGCAGCAGGGGTTGGGGGTGGAGAGGAAGACTGAACTGATGCCAACATTGAGCAAATGTTGAATGAATATCTACTTAGTGCCAAGCACTAGATGCCATGGTCTCCAGTAAACACAGAGGATGAATTTAAATATAGTTCATGTGTAAGAGGGCTGGTGGTAGGAGACAATGGTACAACCTAGCATAGTGGGTCATGGAGTCAGAAGGGTCTTGGAATTCCATAGGAACGGACATTCCTGCTAATCATTATGGGACCCAGGAGAACACAAACCCCTGGGTTGCAGGCTGTGTGTTTTAACAACGTGGTGGTGAGGATTGTAGGCAGAAGAGCAGCTTCCCCTGGAGAAGGCTGCAGAGAAGCAGAATCATTAGGGACACACCACGTGCCTAGCCATGTGTTAACCACTTGAATAACGACAGTGTTTGGCCCTGCTCTGAGGGTCCCTGGAACCTTTTTGAGCACCCATCTGTGCTGCCAGACCTTGAAGGGTTTACTGTTTCTCTCTGCTCTGTTGGCTAAGCTCTGCTCACACAGGGATAATGAAGGTCTCATTTGCCTCCGACAATATGGTGCCTTTCTGCATAATTTACATGTTTTCTTCAAGGCTCAGACACTAAGTAATGAGGTAACAAATTCTGGTGCAGGGTCTTGTGACTGAGACACGGAAACCCAGACTCTGTGCCTTTATTCTTCTGTGGTCTCTTCCAGGGCAAGTTTGGAGCCTGGAAATGTGTCTCTCCTTCTTGGTCTTGGCAGGCACCTGTTAAAGAGAGGACTTGGACATCTCAGGGTGACTGGAGGCATCTAAGTGCTAGCTCTATGTCACTGTCACCTTCTGAAATTCAGCTGCAGTCGGTAGATTTATAAATACTTCTCAAAGATTGGATTTTGTTTCCAATTTGTAAGAACATTAACCACCACTTATTGAGTACTATATATGTCAGCTGTTCTGCTAAGGATTTACACAAACTACTTTTTTAAAATCTGCACACCAATCAATGAAGTAGATTCTTTCTTTCCTTCCTTCCTTCTCTCTTTCTTCCCTTCCTTTCTTCCCTCCCTTCTCACCTCCCTTCCCCCTTCCAACTTTCCTCCCCCCCTCCCTCCCTCCTTTGTTTTTGAAGGAGGTAATCGAAACTTAGGGAAAATCAGATGTGATAGACACAGCTCCTGATGAAGATAAGATTCACACAAGGCAGTTGACTCCAGAGCCTGCCCAGTTAGACACTACCAGACCACTTCCTTAGGTCTTCTATCTCAGTCATAATGTGGACTCATTCTATCAGTGTAGTAACAGTGTTTCTGCACTCACACATCAATTCATTCAACAATCTTTTACTGAATATCAACTCTATGCTGGAACCCATGGGAGAGGGCCTTAAGGAGTTAAGCATTGGTGGAGTGTAAAATAAGGCAGAGTCTGAAGGTATCTAAGGCTACAATGGATACAGGAGCCAGCTCAGCTCACAGAGGGTGGTGTTGGCCCCATTCAGTACTTTGGACTTTCTTCTGCAGGTGATGGGGAGACAGAGGATTTCAAGTAGTGGAGAGAGCATCCTGCAAACCAATATTCACCACCCATCTCCTGCATGTCAGGTATTCAAGAGGGTGACGGTGCAGGAAACAGGCAAGTCAGAGCTCTAGCACACAGCATTTTAGGACTCTTAGAGTGAGTGCTTTCTTAAATTTTGTGCCCTAAGCACCTGGCTTGCCTGACACTCATCCAGGCCCAAGAGGATGCTATTTGAGAGTAAAGGACAAATACTACTTGGATTTTTACCCTTAAAACATGATGAACTTTGGGGAGAGGAGAAGAGGAGTGGGTAGAGTTACATTTAACAGCTTTCACAAGGAGTGACTTTAGGAGTATTAGATATTATTGATGTTCCTATTAGAGAAGATGAAAACCTAACTACATCCATAACCTTCCACCATCCTTTCCATTGAGCCCAATATCAAATGTTTTTAAGAGCATTGTGTAAGTCTTCTCAAGTGGGCAATGGGATTTTACTAATTTCGTTTGCTTTCTGCTGTTGACTATATACCAGCCTCTGGTACACCAGGCCCAGAAGCTGGTTCTGTGATCTCCTACAATAAAAGTTCATCTCTGGTCACCAAGACCCACTAGGATTCAAAGTCAAGCTAGATAAGAGCTCAACTGCTTGGGATGAAAGTAGGATGACAGAGCAGCCTCTGTATTTTTCTAAGTTCTAGGATCCAAGATCGGGGAGCCTTCAGATCTTCCCAATCTTTTGACTCTTACTCTGTCAGTCCAAAAACTAGTTCATTGCTCTTTATGAATTATGATCACCTTTGCCCTAAATAAAGAGCAGCTGTCATTCCAGGCCACTTCTGCCTGCACTTTTTCAACCCCAATAATTCCTAATGGTTTAGACTTGTGTTATTAATATGAAGCCAGGATTAAATGGCTAAAGAGCAAAACTGCAACGATGTATCACATTGCTAGAGGCCAGGGAAGGCTGCTGGCACAACACAGAAGGTAACTGTAGAGGAAAATGTCAAATACAGCCATGCAGACCCTGCCCTGTAAAGGGCCAGGTAGACATGAAAAATGTTTAGTTCTGAGAAGAGTCAACAGCAAATTCAGTGTGGATTCTGGGAGAATGCTTGCCCACCCTGGACATCAACTGCAGTGTGTTTGAGATTCTCTTGGGAAGAGAGAAAAGACATCTGCTTTCAGTTTTTATTGTCAACTAGATGACGAAAAGCAGCTCAGTTCAGTGGAAAGGGCATTGGCCTGGGAGGCAAGACACTTGATTTGAGGCCAGCCCTGCTACTGTCCCAGGACAATTAACTTGGCTTCCCTGGCTCCTGATTTTTCTTCACCTCCAAATGACTAAATAATTACTCAGGTTGCTTCCAGCTCACAGATTTCCCATTCTATGAATGCCCAGGAAAAAAGAACACATCACCCCATCTGGCTCCTGCCATATACAGGATGAACTGTAGTTCTTTAGAGACAGATGGTTAAGCAGGTATCTGTTTCCATATTTGGTATGAAGTACAAGGAGGAGGGAAAGAAAATAATGATGCTTGAGCCAACCTACTTAGGCAGACTGGCTCCCCAGCCAGGCTCCTTCATCCTCTGCTCAAGGTGTGTGACTTGTCACAAGACCCACAGCTGACGCCAGAGGTCCTGCCCCACCCTCTGCAATCCAGTGGGTTGTTTACAGGATTCTTCCCCAGGGAAACTTCTCAGTCTACCTGTTCGAGTATTCTTTGTTTTTGATGCTGCTTTAAACTGTTGCCCTCACAGTCCTCAGCCCTAGAGGTCTTCATTGAAGCCAACCAAACATGTAACACTTAAAAAAAAAAAAAGTTGCCACATGTAAGACATTCAGCACCAAAACTCCCCTCCCTGGGCACAGCTTCTGTCTTTCCGCTTTTCTTCCAGAACCTGCAGTGCAGAGTAATAAATAGAGGAGAGGCTTTGGAGCATGGCAGAGATGTGGGACGCTGGGCAGGGGCCTGTTGCCCCAGCCTCTATGTTCTGATTTGTAAAGAGAAAGTAATGGCATGTCCCTGCAGAGTGGAATGGAGCATTTAAAGAGGGGAGCATGAGAAACACCCAAGGGCTTAGGAAGAACGCCTGGGCTCCCTCCTTTTCCCGTTGCAGGGGCCATTCATCTGACTCCCCAGCATCTATTCTACCCCAGATGATATGTCAATCACGGAAACCCCTTCCTTCTGCTGTGCTTGGTATAGACATGGACAAATTAGCCTATTTCAGGCTAATGAGACATGAGAGGGAGTCTGCTGGGGGGCTTTTGGAAACTATTTCCTTCTTCCTAGTAAAAGACACAAGAAAGAGACAGTCCCAGATTTCCCCTGGATAATGTACTCTCTGGGGTGATCTCTATAATTCTTGTAGCTATTTTGCTACTGACCTGAGGATGAAGCCAATATATAATAGAGAAGGGCACAGAAACTGCAGTTGTAAGAGAAGCAGGGCCCTCACAGTCTTTCTCTGGTGGTGCCTTACTTATGGACTTCTTGTTATATGGGTTAACGCATCAATTTCCTTATAATTTAAACTAATTTGATTCAGAGTTTTCTGTTCTTTGCAGTAGAAAGAATTCAAATTGTTAAATCCTTTATTACAGGCTCCTATTCTTCATCATCCATCCTTCATGTTCTCATGGTCCATCCCAACTTCCTTCTGTGATTCTCTGTGATTTATAGCTCAGTTGAAGCTCCAGAGCCAGCCATTGCCATAGTTGGACACTTTATGCCAACCCTTACATCATTGACATTTGGCCATTTCTGCACTGGAACAAGTTGTACTGTTCCTGTGCCCCCAATTTCCAGGGCTGTAGAGTATTGATGGGGAAAAATAAAATTATGTCCAGTGGCCGTATTATAAGGCCATGCTTCCTTCTTCTGCTGGAGCCTTGGTTGCTGCTCCAGTCAATCTGGATTACTTGATGTTTCCTCCTTTATGTGATTATTCAGAGAGGAGTTCCTGCCAGTGGATATGCCCACTCACTGTCTCTGCCCTAGAGCAATCTTTACAGGCCAATCCCAACTGCCACCTCCTGTGAACTTCCATAACATCACATCTCTTTTCAAATCCAGGTCAACCTCCTGAGATAGATATTTGTCCATTTCTTTTATGTTCCCTAGTAGACCCTGATTTACTTAGACACACTCTGTTAAATATGAAGAGCCACACAAACATTTGCTAAGAAGGAAACCAAGAATAAAGAGCCAGGGTGCAGTTTTTAATTCAGCCAGACTTCAGTCTGAAGATGGGCTTTGCCACTGAATAGCTAAGGGAAATAGGGAAAATGATTAAAGCCTGTGTTACAATTTTTATCTGAAGGTGGAACTAATAACACATACCTAAGGTAGTTTAGAAGATTATAGGAGATATCTGTATAAAAATATATGAAAATGTTAGGCACGTATAGTTGGCCCTCGATATTATTTTCTTTTCTTCCTTTTCGCCATAAGTCTGAGAGAGCACGTCCTTTCTTTTTGCTGGCCAAATATGTATGTATGTATACATAAAACCTTTCTCCATGGATATCAAGTAATCTGTAATATTATAAAACTAAATTCATTTTGGCAACATTCAAGTAAAAATAAAATGCTTTTCCCTGCTTTGCCCATCAGATGGAGGTTGACATATAGACATAAACTCAACATTCAGTGCACACCATCTGCCGGCCAGCCCTGTGCTGCATGAAATGATATACAGATGAACTGAATATGGAACTCGTCTTTTGCCCTAAGATTTCTCATTACAATTTCTTGAACACGTGGGCCCTTCACAGACAGCAAATGCTTCTATACGGTGGATTGCCTCACTCAGATGTTTACACACTGCTCTCCATGGATAAAGGCAGAGGGAGGACTATGTAATTTTAAGAGTCTTTTCTGTTACTTTCCTGGAGTGATTCTCAACCTTTCATTGGCACAATAATGAGCTGGGGTTTCCTACACAGGCAGACTTTTAGCCTTACCCTTAGAGATCCTGTTTGGGTAGCATGGGTATAGCCCAGGACTCTGCATCTTTAACAAGCATCCAGTGTGATTCCGTTTTAGATGAGAAAAAATGGGTGCTGGGTTGTGGATGGTAGCAAGGGAGTTGGTTCTTACAGAAGTGAGTACGTTGTGACATTTCAAGCAGGCATGGCTAATAATCAAGGTCATTCAGTGGATCTCAACAGATGGACCTCGAAGTCTGGCAACTAACATGGGAACCAGTAATCTCATGCCAGAGGAAGCGCTCCTGAGGCAGAGGAGACTTTAAGAGAGAACTGGTTGAACATTAATAAGGAGGAGCTTTGGCACTAGTCCAAGAAACAGGATAAGCTAAATCACTGGATCTATTCTCAACACCAGAATGGTCTGGGGACCATTTAGAGGTGAGATGGGCAGGTGAACTTGATGAAGAAGATGAACCACCAAGGTATGGAACCATCAGGAACTTGGACTATGGAAGTGACAAAATTTTCTCAGCCAAATAACAAATTTATTCATTTATTTTCTTTTAGCATCCCTTATTAATTTATATAGTTTCTGTGGAAAATATAAACCCAGTTTGAAGAAACAACTCTGGGTGAGGTCAGATACTGGAAGCGGGGGAATTAAATAATCATCATCACTCATTTTATGGAATGCTTTTCTGGGCAGGCACTTTGCATACATTATGTTTAATTTTCACAAGGACACAATAAGGTAGGTGTTAATTGTCTATTTTTTCAGATGAGTAACTGAAGTTTCAGAGAGGTTAAGTAGTTTGCCTAGGTTCACACAGCAAAGATGAAACTTACAACTACAGGGTGAGCCCTTCTTACTAGAGGTTCTCTTCATGTCTCCTCATGCTCACATATTGGAAGACTTAATCCTTCAGTGACCGGGAAAAGACCTCCTAGGACCTACCAATCCAGTCTTATCAGACACCTGGCAGAGAAAGTGATTTCTGAAGCAGGAGAAAACGCAGGAAGATTGCTCAGTTCCTATGCAAGCTGCTTCCCAGCTGGAGATGACGATTAATCTTGAAAATCAATTCAGTGCCTGCTCTCACTGCAGACACTTCCCAGGGCAGGCCACGGCTCCTCTCACAACTGTTAAACAGAACAAAAAGTGGAGAATTGGGCAGGACAAGACGTGCAGTGGTTGCCAGCGGGAAGAGGTCAGGAACAACCGTGTGCTGGGCTGGGGTCGCCCTGGAGCGCTTGCTGTTGGGTTCACAGGTGGCACCTTTGACCTCATGGGCAGACAAGGTATGGGTGGACAAGAAGTGGTTCTGCACGATTTAGCCTGAGAATGGGCAAAATCAGCTCATGTGGGCAACCTCAGTCTTTCTCTAACAGCCTGGGCACGGGCTGCTTTGGCTTTGTGGCAAGCCTGTTTTTATCTGGATACTTTCTGGTCTGTAACCCTGTGTCTTCTGAGACTCTCCAAAAGTGGACGAGGTTACCCATGGGTGATGACTCAGCAGGGTGCCCAGGGCGCCCTCTGTGTGTGGCTGTAAGGCTTCAGATATCTTACGTGTATGTCTTCTCAAGGTTGCAATTACGTCACATGCCTCCAAGACTAGTAGACTAGGCCAGATTATTCTAGAATCTTCTCTCAGATTCTAAAAGGCAGGCAGAAAACACCACTTTCAGAGAGAGGATCAATTCTGCTTCAGAAAAAAGTGAGAAGAGTAAGCAATGATATCCTCTGGTGGGACAAGTGACAGTATCACCTCATAGCACTGTGGCGTTCATCTTTTACTTATAAGGTCAAGGTTCTGGGAGGTAGGTAGGCAGGGCAGAAACCATTGTTCCCATTTTAGAGAGGAGGAAACTGATGTTCAGAGACTTTAACAAGGATTGGAATGGGGGAATGCAAATTCAAAAACAGACTTTACTATAAATATCTGAGCTTTTTTTTTAAACCATTACCCCTTGCTACATGACTATGTATATATCTGAGACTGCATATCTTCTTTCCTGAGGATATTGTCTGCTTGAGGTGAGAGTAATTATGATAATAGCAATGTGTATATAGGAGGGCGGTGAGGAGTCCCAGAGACAATAGACTTGAAAGTGCATTGTAAAGCAATGTGCCATGCAAGGGAATGGAATATTAATGTTATTCAAACTCCTATTATCTCATGTTTTCTTCAAATGTCTCTTCAGCAATGACTTGCCTTTCTGTCCTTTGCCTACCCGGCTTCATCATCTGAGTGAGTATAATGAGAAAGAGCATACGGGGGCTGTGCACTGGTGCTTACTATCACTATTTTACAGATGAGTAAGCTGAGGCTCGGGAAATGACTTTCCTCTTCATAAATCCAGTGTGTGGCAGGATGGCGATGCTCCGCCTCTCCTGCTGCAGCTCACCTCCCAGGTGTGTTCCTGTTCATGTTCAGCATTGCATCTCTGTATGGTGACTTCGAGGCTCTCAGACCCTGCATGCTGAAGACAGAGCCTGTGCACTCCTTAAAGTATGGTCATGTCTCATTCACACACATCACCCTGTCCTCAGTGGCTCTCAGGCAGGAGGAAATCTTATTCCATCTGAGGCCCAGGAGCAGGGTTGTGTGAGGGCTGCTCCCCTAATGTCACAGTGGGGGCTACCAGAATGTCTTCAAATAGGGGATGGGCTACAGGAGCAGCAAATGGAACCCTGGCATCCTGCCCCTACAGTCCATGTGGGGAAAGACACCTTCTTAAACCCAATTTGTCTGAGGATCTCAGACTTCAGGGAGGAAAAAGCCACCCAGTCCTCAGTCCTCCCCTTCTAGGAACCAGGAATGGTGGAGAGAACTGGGCAGTGGGCTCAAAGACAGGGTATCTGGACTTTTAGGAATGATTGAAGTTTCCAGAGAAAGGCTGCATATGGTCAAATTCCAGTCTGTCATTTCTTCAGTGTGTGATCTTGGATAACTCACTTAATTCCTCTGACTGTCAGTTATCTCATCTGAAAAATGGGTGTTTACTTGTTAGTTAAAAACATTTATAATGAGGGAGCAAGTGATGCTGTAGGTATGGAGAATACAATAACGCAGATGAGGTCTTGGGGGCTGAAAATAACTCAAGGAGCCATTCGCTAGAGAAGGAAGCAGAGCAGCTAATAAATGCACAAGAAAAATTTTCATAGTGTAGGTACTATAAGGAAAAAAGCAGCATAAGGTGACGACTAAAGGGGCTTGTTTGGATTGGGGTGGGTTACAGACGATGTTTCTGAAGAAGTGACATTTGAGTAAGATAAGAGTGACAAGAATGAGCCAGCTATGCCAATACCTGCAGTTGGGCAGTGAGGACATAGAAAGAGGGTTTCAGGTAGATAGGACAGGCTGGGCACAGGCCCCGAAGGAGGAGCAGGGGTGATGAGTTCAGCGAGCTGTGGAGTTGAAAGGCGGCCAGTGTGGCTGCAGAGAAGGAAGAGGTATGGCAAGTGGTGGAGGAGGTCAGAGAGTGAGGCGAGGCTGATCCTGCTGGCCTCAAGGCATGGTAAGAAATATGCATGCCACTGCAGTGTGGTAGAAGGCCGTCGGAAGATTTTAAGCAGAAGAGCAACATGATCTGATTTGTATTTGTAAAATCTGTCTGGCTGCTAGTAGGGAAGATAAATGGGGCAGAGGGCGAGAGGAGAAGCAGGGAGATCATCTGTGGCATTGCAGTAGTCCAAGCCATCAATGGCAGTGGCTTAGACGATAGTGGAGTGAAGGAGGTCAGATATGGGATGTATTTTGTGGGAAGTGCTGGCAGAACATGATGGGGGATTGGGGATGTGGGAAAGAGAGAATCAAGATGGTACCTGGCTTTAGGAATGACCCCATAGTCATCTGGTAACAACTGATCTAGATAATGGATGAGTAGTATGGAGCAGAGTGCCAGAAACGTAGTAAAGGATCAGTACATTTTTATTATATTCATGATTCCTGTAGGCTGGTTCTGCAACTGACATTCAGTTGAACTTTTGGAGATTGCCTCTCTGATCCTCAGTTTCCCCATGTATACAATGTGGCAGGCCATATATTTATACATCCATCTGACAAATATGTATTAGACATTTATCATACACCAAGCTCTACGGTGAGTATCAGAGATACAGGGCAAAGAAGACCAAATAATATCTGTCCTTATGGGAGAGTGGAGAAAACACTATGGAACAGGAAGTTACCAGTCCTCAGGAGGGTCAGGAAGGAGCTGCTGGGAGAAAGACCTTGTTCAAGTATGTGTCCTTGGGGAGGCTTCCTGCATGGGATGACATTTAAGTGGGGTCACAAAGATGAGCAGGGGTTAGCAAGGTGAGGGATGAGGATGGGTGGGGTGGGGTGAACAGGGAAAGAGGGTATCAGGTAGGGGTAGTAGCATGAGCGAACTGCTTGAGACATGAAAGAGCGTGGCCTTTCCAGTGCCAAAATGTTCAAGTGTTGAACTGCCCAAACACACCATCTCCTGCTTGGGAGACCAAAGAAAGAGAGGGTACCAGGACTCATCAATACAGGCGAGTGTGTTTTCAAAGTATCTGGATAAGCCACAGATTTGTTCAAATTTTTTAAAAGATTAGCAACCCACATTAAATGCTTGTGATCTTTTGGAAGGATCTGGTCTCTAGTTGTGTGTTGCTTAACTCCTTTGATAAGATAATTTATCAGCTGTTCTTAAATAAGGATGTGCATCAGCATCTCTAGGGAAAACAGAGAAAGTGGCCCCACTCCCAAAATTCTGATTCACAGGTTTCTCTATAGCTAATCCTGACATGCAGCCAGGATTAGACACTGCTTAATGATGGGAATATGCTTCACTGATTCTGCAACAGGTTCTGAGTACTGTCCTTAAGTGCAGCTGGATCATTAAAAAGCTACTGGACTTTATTATTCTAGCTTCCTAATGGATGAAAGCCTTAGAATTACGCACATATGTGGAAAAAAGTCACCTTATACATTTCTGCATTCCCTGTAGAACTATTTTTGAAGCTATTACCATGTTAGTTTGTTTTAGAATTTATTTCAATCAAAGAATTGGCATGCTTTCTTTTTCTAGATGGTAAGCATTAAATAATCCAATCCAATTACCTTTTTGCCTTGGCTGTTAGGAAGCTCAGAGTCAAATCCTGAATCCCACCTATAGTAACTATGCTCATCTGCACAGACAGCCTATTGGCATACCACTTTTCCCTTGGTTTTAATTTCAAATGTTTAGCTTAATACTATGCCAAGTATATATGAAGAACCCACTGTTTCTACATCTGAATGAAAATTCTTCACCAGCACCAACCTGCACAGTTGCTCGAGTCCATGGAAGAATGACAATCAAAGACCATAGACATCACTGCTATGTGGGTGGCAGACACTGTGAAACCAAACCACTAGGCACTGGGAAATAGAAGCATTTGTTGAAATCACATGCAATTAGATCAATGACAAAAGTATTCTCACAATTTCATCCAGAAACGGGACTGGAGACCAGGCCTTGTGGCTCACGCCTGTAATCCCAGCACTTTGGGAGGCCAAGGCAGGTGGATCACTTGAGGTCAGGAGTTCGAGACCAGCCTGGCCAACGTGGTGAAACTCTGTCTCTACTAAAAATACAAAAATTAGCTGGGTGTGGTGGCACATGCCTGTAAGCCCAGCTATTCAGGAGGCTGAGGTGAGAGAATTGCTTGAGCTTGGGAGGTGGAGGTTGCAGTTAGCAGAGATTGCACCTCTGCACTCCAGCCTGGGCAACAGAGCGAAAAGAAAAGAAGAGAAAAGAAAAAAGAAAGGAAGAGAGAAAGGAAGGGAAGGGAAAAGAAAAGAAAAGAAAAAAGAAAAAAGAAAAGAAAGAGAAGGAAGGTAGGAAGGAAGAAAGGAGGGAAAGAAGACAGGCAGGCAGGCAGGCAAATAGTCAGGCAGACTGGTGTGAGTCAGGTTTGTCTTATGAATGTTTCCTCAAGAAAATAGAAAGAAGCAGGTTACACTATATACAATCAGTTTCCCTCACCTTTGACTATCACAGCAACCCCCAGAAGCAGCCTTTTCACAGAAGGGAAACTGAGGCTCAGAGGGTGTCAACAAATGATCCAGTGCTGCAGACCCAGAAGGTAGCAGACCCAGGATGTCTGTCTTTTGTCACAAGTCTCACCTTCCTTATGGATGTGTCTTTCTATTTACAGGGGTAAATGAGCCATATTACAGGTACCAGCCTTATAAATGTGATTTTCTCCCTCTCCTTGGGCATTCTACCAGGCCTCCCATTGTTGGCACTCTGTTTCTTCTCAGCCAACGAGGCCTTTTGTGCCTCCCTGTCTCTTGTATTCCAATTTAGGTCTTGTATTCCAATTTTTCCTTTATCTCCAATATTACAGAGGAATCTCTGTATTCTTCTCAATGCCTTTCTCTCTCCTATCTCCCCACCTTCCTGTCTCACCTCAACCCCATTCTAAGCTTCACATGTAATACCTGTAGAGATGCTCACCCCAAGAAACTGTGGGATCCATCCTTAGTGGGGAAAGCTGCACGAGATGCTTTGCTGTTGTTCTTGCTTGGATCCTGGGATGACTATTGGAAGCCCTTATCCACTGGGCCCTCAACTTCTAGAAGGAATTTTCTCTCATTTCCTTTCTCTATTTATTATTATTAATTTATACTCTTTCATGTTCCACAAAAAATTTAAGGGGGTTCAAATTTAGAAACATTTCCTACTGAAGCTAAAGCTGATATTTCACTCCAGGACAAAATATTTTTGCACTGATCCAGGGGGAGCTGAGACCCAGTGCAATGGGAAAGACTCGGGCCCAGAATGCCCTTCTGCTCATGTGCACCATCCCCTCTGTTCCAATTATGCTGTCAGCAAATGTATCCATTTTTAAAATCACACCATTATGGGTTATTTATATAGGGTAGACTGAAATGTCCATAATGCTTATCCATAAGGTGAGCACTTTCTTATTTCTGACTGTTCTCTACTCCGCCTGTTTCCTGGATTTGAGCCAATTTGCCACCCATTTTTAATAGATGGTCCTACTTCTGTGCTTTTAGACTGTTATCCACTTTCTTGAGTGCCACTGGTTTCTATTAGTTTACTGAGTTTAGAAGGGTCACAGTCTCTACCTACCAGGTTACAAAGACAGGTGAGTCTGTTCTATTTTACACACACACACACACACACACACACAGAGAGAGAGAGAGAGAGAGAGAGAGAGAGAGAGAGAGAGAGAGAGAGAGAGAGAAACATTCTACCAAAGCTTTGTAGTCTGATTTGGCTGGGTTTCCATGAGCTCTTATTGCCTAAATGAATAAAGAAGCTGAAATGTTTTCCTTGCTCTGGAAACATCAGTGTCTGTCGAAGCAGTTTGTGGTTTCCTCAGTCTTGTCTACCAGAACTTCTTTCTTGCATGAAAAAAACTGAAATGAAACTTGAATGATCCTCCTCTCACTATTTAAGTACTGTTCTCTGAAGCTTTCAGCTATGAGAAATTGCCTCCAAAGAGTTCTGTTCTTTTCCTCCATTTTTTCCTTTGTATTTAGATTTGCCTCTTTAGAGCCATGCTTCTTCTCATCTACCTTCTGTCCTGAACACCTTATTACTCTGTTCATGAGAGAGTCTTTTTCAGAACATACCTCATAGTCCCTCAAGATTCTCTATAACCATCTTCTTCTTTGAAAACCTGAGTGCAAGGGAAAGCCATTGTGAAGATACGGTGACAGGCATTGGTAGGTTCATGTCATTTTGTCCCAGCGATTGGCTGGCCAAGCCAAAGCACTAGAAAGAGTCGACGACTTCTGCATAAAACTTGGTCAGTGGGTGGCCAAAGAACTAATTTCAGCCCTGACCCATTCAGATCCTTGCCTCCTTCAACTGTGAAATTATTGGGTTGGATTGGAGGAATTCTTCAGCTTCATTTCTAAAATTAGACTTTTGGTTTTGATAAAATTGCAGCCAACTGCAATTGCAAGAAATAATGCAGAAAGATCCCATGTACCTTTTATTTCATTTCCTCCAATGGTAACTCCTTGCAAAACTCTAGTACATATCACAGATATTGACATTGACACAGTTAAGATACAGAACCTTTCCACCGCCACAAAACCCCTCATATTGCCCCTTCGTAGACACACACATCTTCCGTCCTTGTCCCTGACTCCTAGCAAGCACTAATCTATTCTCCATTTCTATAATTTTGTCATTTCAAGAGTGTTCATAGAACATGTAACTTTTCGAGTTGACTTTTTTCATTCAGCATAATTATCTGGATATTCATCCAGGTTGTAGCATGTATCAATAGTTCATTCCTTTAATTTCCGAGTAGTCTTCCATGGTATGAATATACCACAGATTATTTAGCCATTCATCCATTGAAGGACATGAGGGTTATTTCTAGTGTGGGGCTATTATGAATATAAAGCTGCTATAAACATTCATGGACAGATTTTTGTGTCAACATAAGTCTTCGTTTCTCTGGGAGAAATGCCAAGGAGCACAATTTCTGGGTCATATGGTAGTTACAGGTTTCATTTTTAAAGAAACTGCCAATGATATCCAGAGAGGCTGTGTCATTTTACATTTCTGCCAGAAATATATATTTTTCTACATCCTTGCTAGCATTTGGTGTTGATGCTATTTTTTATTTTGGCCATTCTGATAGGTGTATAGTGGTATCTCACTGTGGTTTTAATTTGTATTTCCCTAATAATGACGTTGAACATATTTTCATGTGCTTATTTTCCATCTGTACGTCTTCTTCAGTGAAATGTCTTTTCATCTCTCTTGCCAATTTTCTAATTAAATTATTTTCTTTATTGTCGAGTTTTGAATATTCTAGATACTAGTCCTTTGTCAGATTTCATGCAAATATTTTCACTCACTTCATAGCTTGTCTGTTCATCCTCTTAGGATCTTTCATAGAACAGAAGTTTGTAATTTTGATAAAGCTCAACTTATCATCTTTTATGGATTATGCATTTGGTGTTATACTTAAATACTTTTTGCCTAATCCTAGATCCTGAAGATTTTCTCCTGTTTTTCTAAAAGTTTTGTAGTTTTATGCTTTACATTTAAACCTGTGATTCATTAACTGTTGCATAATGTATGAGATTCAAGATTTTTTTTGTATGCCTATGTGTGTCTGATTTGCTGCAGTACCATTTATTGAAAAGGACCTTTCCTCCATAGACAGGCACACCTAATTTTATTGTGCTTTGCAGATACTGAAGCTTTTTTTTTTTTTTTTTCAAATTGAAGGTTTGTGGCAACTCTGCATTGAGCAAGTATTGGTACCATTTTTCCAACAGCATGTGCTCATTTAGTGTTTCTGTGTCACATTTTGGTAATTCTTGCAATATTTGAAAGTTTTTCATTATTATTATATGTGGCATAGTGATCTGTGATTAGTGATCTTTCAGATTACAACTGTAATTGTTTTGGGGCACCATAAACCACACCCATGTAAGACATTAAACTTAGTCAATAAATGTTGTGTGTGTTCTGACTGCCCCACTGACTGGTCGTTTCCCCATCTCACTCCCTCTCCTTAGGCGTCTAAATTCCTTTAGACGCAACAATATTGAAATTAGGTCAAATTCAATAGCCCCACATTGGCCTCTAAGCGTTCAAGGGAAAGAAGAATTGTACATCTCTTACTTTAAATCAAAAGCTACAATGGTTAAGTTCAGTCAAGTTGTGAATTCAAAGGAAAAGTCCTTTAAGGAAATTAAAGTGCTACTCCAGTGAACATATGAATGATAAAAAAGGGAAGCAGGTTGGGTGAGGTGGTTCATGCCTGTAATCCCAGCACATGCTGGAATTTATTTTTTTATGTGTATTTTACACCCTGTGACTTTATTAAGTCATTTGTTAGTTCTAGAAAGATTTTGAGGGGATTCTTTTGAACTTCCTACACAATCATGTCACCTGAAAATATAAATGGTTTTATTTTTTCCTTCCTCTCTATATAACTTTTATTTCCTTTTCTTGCCATATTGTACTTGCTAGAACTTCTAGCACTATATTGAATAAGAGTGGTGAGAGTGAATATCCCTGGCTTGTTCCTGAGTTTTGGAATAAAACGTCAGCCTTTTGACATAAAACATAATGTTAAATAAGTTTTTGTAGATGCTTTTTTTCAATTCAAGAATGTTCCCCTTTATTACTAGTTTTTATCAAAAGCATGGAATTTTGTCAAATTCTTATCAGATTTCATTGATGTGATCATTTTTTTAAGCCTGTTAATACAGTGGATTACATTGACCAATTTTTGAGTATTGAGGCAGCCTTACATTCTCTGGAATAATTTTACCTGCTCATAGTGTATTTATAAGTATATAATACATATATATATACATACACACACATATATGATATTTGAATCTGTATTTATGAGAAATATTGGGCTATAGTTTTTTTTTGTACCATGTTTGTCTGGGATTGGTATTGGGGCAATATTAGTTTTATAAAATAAATGGGGATGTATTCCCTTTTCTACTTTCTAAAAGAGATGGTGTAAAATTAGTGTTAATACTTCTTTCAACGTTTGTTAGACTTCTCCAGTGAGACCAGCTGGGCCTAGGGATGTCTTTTTTGGTAATTTTTAAAATTATGAATTCAATTTTTCTTAATTAGACTTTCTAAATTATTTCATATTAGGTGAGCTATGGTAGTTTGTGTTTTTCACAGAAGTGGATCCCTTCATCTAAGCTGTCAAATTTATGTGTGTACAGCTACTTCTAGCATTCTCTTGTTTTTACTTTGATGCCTTCAGGCCTTTAATGACTTCTGATATTGGTAATTTGTGTCTTCTTTTTTTTCCACTGGTTATCTTGTGAATGGTCTATTAATTTTATTTCTCTTTTCGAAGAACCAGCTTTGTTTCATTAATTGTCTCTATTGTTTTCCTGTTTTGAATCACATAATTTCTGTTTTTATTTTTACGATTTCCTTCTTTCTGCTTGCTTTGGGTTTATTTTGCTCTTTTTTCCTCCCTTATGTTCTTGAGACAGAAGATTTGACCACTAATTTAAGTCTTCCTCTTTGGAAATGGAAACATCTTTAGTGATAGAAATTTCCCTTTCAGCACTGCTTTAGTTGTGTCTCACACATTTTGATACATTGTGTTCTAATTTTCATTCAGTAAAATGTATTTTTAAATTTCTCTTGAGACTTCTTATTGGTCCATTTCTTATTTAGAATTATATTAATTCCAAGTATTAATATTTAAATATTATCTTGTTACTTTCTGTTATTAATTTCTAGTTTGGTTCCATTATGGTCAGAGAACATAATCTTATTTCAATTATTTTAAATTTGTTGAGGTTTATTTTATGGCCCAGGTTGTGGTCTATTTTAATATATGTACCATAGGCACTTGAGAATAGTGTATATTTTTTTGTTTGAAGGTGACAAGTTCTATAAATGTCAATTAGATACTGTTGGTTGATGATGTCATTGAATTCTTTGTCAGTCTTGCTGATTTTCTGTCTAGTTGTTCTATCCCTTGTTGAGAGATTTTGAAATTTTCAGTTATAATTGCCCATGTACTTCTCTCTTTGTTTCTATCAGTGTTTGCTTTACATATTTTAAGCTATCTTTTTCTGTATTTAGTTGTGCTATATCTTCTTGATGGCTTGATCTTTTTATCATAAATAATGTCTCTTTCTGTCTCATAATTTTCTTGGTTCTAAAGTTCATTTCATATGATATTAATATAACAGCTCTTGCTTCTTTTTATTAATGTTTACATCCTTTTACCTTCAACTTGCCTACATTATACTATATGAGTTTTTTTATAGGCAGCATATAATCAGATCATGCTATTCAACCAAGTTGGTCAATCTCTGTCCTTTAATAGGTGTATTTAGTCCATTTACATTCAATGTGATTATTAATAGGTTTGGATATGTATACCATTTTTGGTGGGTTTTTTTACTCTTTTGTTTCCTTTTTCCTGCCTTTCAGTGGGTTTCTTGATCATTAAAAAAATTATTTTATTTATAATGCCTTTTGGGCTATTATTTTTAATTGACACATAAGTATACATCTTTATGGGGTATAGTGTGATATTTTGATACATGTGTGCAATGTGTGATGATCAAATCAGGGTCATTAGCATATCCATCGCCTCAAACACATCATTTCTTTGTGTTGGGAACATTAAAAAATCTGGTCTTTCTATAATGCTTTGGAGTGTACCTCTTTATATAGCATTTTTAGTGGTTATCTAGATATTATATTGTATACACACAACTTATCACAATCCACTGGTGGTATCATTTTACTAGTTCAAGTGAAGTGCCAGAAACCTTACCTCCTTTTATATCCCATTATCCTCCTCCTTTTACAATATAATTGCCTTAAATATTTCCTCTCCATATGTTTGGAACCACATCAGACAGTGTTACAATTTTTGTTTCAACCATCAAACATAATTTCGAAAATTCAAGTGCAAAAAGAAAGTCTATTATATATACTCATATTTTTGTTTATCATGTCTTGTATTGTTTCCCAAAATTCAGAAATTCTTTTATTGTTTCCTTTCTGTTTAGAAAACTTTTGTCATTCTTTGAGGGTAAGTCTGCAGATGACAAATTCTTTTAGTTTTTCTTAATCAGTGAATGTCCTATTTTTCCTTAATTTTTGAAGGATAATTTGCTGGAGGTAGGATTCTGGGTTGACAAAATTCTATACTTTTTAGCACTGGAAAATGTTGTGCCACTGTCTTCTGACCTACATGGTTTTTGATGAGAAATCCACTGTAATTTAAATTATTTTCTCATGTAAGTAAGGAATTTTACTGTGGCTGCTTTTAAGATTTTTTTCCTTGTCTTTAGTTTTCAGAGATTTGACTCTGATATGTCTTGGTGTAGATTACTTTGGGTTTATCTTGTTGGAGTCTCGCTCAACATTGTGAATCTGTAGATTTTATGTCTTTTGCCAAATTTGGAAAGTTTTCAATTATTATTTTGTTAAGCGATTTTTCAGCCCCACCCTCTCTCTCTTCTCCTTTCATTACCCTGATGACACTAATATTAAATATTTTCTTATAGTCCTAGACGTCGGTGAGTTTTTAAAAAAATGTTTTTTCTGTTGTCTCTGTAATTTCTACTATGCAATCTTTCACCTCAGTGATTTTTTTTCCGTTATTTTCTTCATTCTGCTGTTAAGCATATCCTTTTTTTGTTTTTAACATTCCAGTTCTATTTTTAGTTCCAAAGTTTTCATTTGGTCCTTTTTTATATCTTCTGCTTTTTTGCTGAGGCTTTCCCATTTGTGATTTGTCTAAAGTATGTTTGTATCACTTATTGAAACATTTTGTGGTGACTGCTTTATAATCTTTGACATAATTCTAATATCTCTATCATTTTAAGTGATAAAATCTATGGATTTTTTCATTTGATTTGAAATTTTTTTCAGTTCTTTCTGATTCTTGACATGTTGAAGAATTCTCCATTGAAACCTGGGCAATTTTGCTACTGTGTTATGAGACTATGGGCCTTATTTAAGCTGTCCATTTTATCTGGCTTCCTCTGACACTATTTCAACAAAGGAAGGAGAAGCAGTGCTGTGCTGTTACTGGCAGGTAGGGGTAGAACTCTGGTTTCCCCACTAAGTCTCTGTTAACACATGAGATGGGGGGGCTCATCATTACTGCTTGGGGATGGTGGGAGCTGTGGTTCTTTCTAGGCCTCTACTAATAACTCCCTGACTAAAAGGGGTAGGAATGCCTCTTTCTCGTTCCACAGGTGGACTCTCTGACGCCACAGAGGTGAAAGGGTGGCTTTATTATTACTGGGCAGAGGTGAAAGTCCTGATGCTCCACTAGGCTCCACTTATGCCCAGGAGGGAGGGAGGGGACACCTCATTACTAACAGGTGGGAGGTAGAAACTCAGGCTCACCAGCCTGACATCATGAGGAAAGGTATGAGCTCATGACCACCCACTGAGGATGGACATCCCAGCTACCTTCTTTGGCTTTCTGGACACCACCCCAGCAGGTGAGGAGGTGTGGTGGGTGGGGCACTTCATTACAACCTGGAGAGGGTGGGAGTCTAAGCTTCATACTCTATGCCTTTGTGTGTGTGGTGGGGTGGGTAAGGATAGCTTTTATCTGTGTTGTTTGCCTGCAGTACAGTGGTTACTGCCTAAAAGTTTCTATCTTGCCAGGCTGCCCCTTTCCTGGTCTCTTGGCTGGATAGAACTGGCTTCTGTTGTTTGTACTTATTGACATTTCTGGTTTGCAGCTTCTTCAGTCCCAAGTCTTGGATACATAAGGTGAAATGAAAACCCAGGGAACTCACCATGTCCAGAAGTTCCTAGCTGGTCTGTCTTCTTACGTTTACCTTTCAGGGTGTTCTTGTGTTTGTTTTATATATAATGTCCAGGGTTTTAGTTGTAGTTAGGAGATAGAATAGGGAATGATCCATCTATCCCACCTTTTTGGAAGCAGAAAGGAGAAGTCCCCACTTCAGCATTTTGTGTTTTTTGTAACAGTGGAAATATTTGATAGCTATCTTATATCAAAGTCCAGGACATGTTAATAAAATCTGTATAGTCGGCCATTCTGCTTAATGAGCAAATGTTTGAACTCTTTTGTTCAAAGGTTTTGGCTTCTAGTTCTGTGTCTACCTAGGAAGTTTTCGAACAATTCTACGGGGTTTGGGTTTGGGATAGATCCTTTCCAACATTTAATCTGTGCCCTGGATGAAGATATAGAAAGCATTCTTCTCATCTGCAAGGTTCTCAACTCTAGAAGTGAGTTTTAAACTATGTACTAAGCAGTCCTGGACAATTAGACATGCCTGCTGGAGACCCTGAGTGGATCATATGAGGTAGCCAGTGGTTTATGAAGCTGTTCTTAGAGTTCTTTGGTGAGAAACTTTTGCTTTCTAGAGTTCTGTCATCCCTCTTAAAGCTGGTTCACCTCTCGTTTCACATGTTTCTGGCAGAGACAGTCAGGAAAGGAGGAGAGCAGAAAACCTTGCCGTAGTTGTTCATTAGCCTTTAATAAGAACAGGAGCACAACCAGAGAAATGAAACAATGTCCCATTGCAAAGGACACCAACCCCCTGAGGACAACTGTGGCTGACAGAGGTTTATCCTGATTTTGAGATTGATGTTTTACTAATATGGTATTAACTCTGCCTTTCTATCATCCTGGGAAATGCCAACAACAAGGGCCTCAGTGTTGAAATGCAAACTGTGGAAGAGGCTTTAGTACAGGAACTGCTAATAAGGAAGTTGTTGATATTGCAGCTGGATTATTCTAGCAAATTTATTTTCTTCTTGGTAACTGCTCTGTGGAGGGGATGGAGTCTGAACTCCCTAGCCTGGTGGGTAAGGCTCCTGATGATCTTGTTGCAGAACTGCAGATGGCTCATAATAGAAGGTCCATAGCTAACACACAGGGTTTTTAGGTCACCTGATGCCCAGGGGTTCTAGTATCATAGCATTTAGCTAGAAAAATATTCACATCTCCAGGCCTGGCACGGTGGCTCAAGCTTGTGATCCCAGCACTTTTGGAGGCTGAGGTGGGCAGATCACCTGAGGTCAGGAGTTGGAGACCAGCCTGACCAACATGGAGAAACCCGGTCTCTACTAAGAATACAAAATTAGCTGGGCATGGTGGCACATGCCTGTAATACCAACTACTCGAGAGGATGAGGCAGGAGAATCACTTGAACCTAGGAGGCAGAGGTTGCAGTGAGCTGTGATGGTGCCATTGCACTCCAGCCTGGGCAACAAGAATGAAACGCAATCTCAGAAAGAAAGAAAGAGAGAGAGAGAAAAAGAGACAGAGAAAGAAAGAAAAAGAAAAAATATTCACATCTCCAGAAAAGCCAGTGTAAGGAACTGCAGATAACTGAAGACCCATTTCTTAGTCTTTCAGACAGCCAGTCAACTACAGTTTTTGATGTCTTCTTTGTTACTTTGACTCTTGGGGTTGCCAAGTATTGTAACTCACTTATGCTCCATCCAGAAATACAAGCTCAGTAAAAAAGATACATAGGAAAAGCCTTGAAACTCATAGAAAACCAAGAAGCATCTCCACTATGAAAACTATCTGGAAGTTCATGGACAATCCAGGTTGCAAGAAACATTGCAGCAATTCTTCACCTGGCCCAGGTGCTCTTAGGGTGGCTGTTTCCACCCATTAATTTTGTCACATAACCCCTCTAATCTTCTTTGCATGTCTCCTTCTACCATGCTTATTCATTCCATTAGGTTGGTGCAAAAGTAATGGCAGTTTTTGCATTATTTTTAATGACAAAAAATGCCATAACGTTTGTACCAACCTAACATCATACCTCTTTAGTTCACTCACAGCACCTAGTACCTATCTTCTTTGGAACTTGTGAGCTGTGGTTTCTGTTGCCAATTGGGTGAATCTGTCTGCATGTTATGGTTTGAATTTTTGAGACCCTGATCAGCTAATTTTGTCCCTATTTTGGTGGTACTTTTGACACCTAGATTAAGTCATAAGTTGTTGGCATGCACTGGCTGCTCTTAGGTCAAGTGCTAAGAAAGAGGGCACCACACCATAAAGCATGATTGCCTAAGGCTGAGCCCTCAGCAGGGGCTCGGGAAGGGGAAGGCACCATTGGAGGGGCTCAAGGATGCAACCTTTACCAAAACTTACTTGTCTGGTTTTCTTGCACCATGTTAAACTCTGTGGATAGAGGTAAACTAAGGGAGCCCTTGATGGTGGGAGACACAGAGTCTAGTGGATATGGGACACTGGATCAGGATTAAGGTAAGGGATCTTCTGTGTGACTATTGCAAATCAGGTGTTTTTAAACAAAGTAGAACATAAAAGGGCTTAGCAAAGAATTGTTAAAGGTAATTAGAAGTAAGCTATTTATGGCCGGGTATGGTGGCCCTCGCCTATAATACTAGCACCTTGTGAGACCAGGGTGGGAGGATCACCTGAGATCGGGAGTTCGAGATCATCCTGGCCAACATGGTAAAACCCTATCTCTACTAAAAATACAAAAATTAGCTGGGCGTGTTGATGTATGCCTGTAATTCCAGCTACCCAGTAGGCTAAGGCAGAGAATCGCTTGAACCAGGAGGCAGAGGCTGCAGTGAGCCAAGATCTTACTGCTGTACTCCAGCCTGGATGACTGAGCAAGACTCCATCTCAAAAAAAAAAAAAAAAAAAAAAAAAAAAGAAGTCAGCTATTTATAGAACCTAGAGTGGAAACTTAAATAGTAGTTGAATTAAATCTAAACTGTGAAAAGTGGAGACAGTTTGAAGGAATTGGGAGAAGTATGCATTGCAATGAAAGAAGGTAATAAAAATCCACTGCAGTGTAGTATTAAGAACAAGGACTTTAGAGTCACAGATTTAGGTTTTAGTTCTGGTGTATCTCAAGCTAAATGAATGACTTTAAACAAGTTACTTAGCTTTCTGAAGTTTGGTTTCTTTCCTGTGAAAGTGGACTAACATTTACCTTGGAGTTTTTATAAGGATTAAATGCAATAATGCATATAACATACTTAACATAGAGCCTCAAACATAGATGTTCAATAAATACTAGTTTTTGTTGAGTTGGTGCAAAAGCAATTGTGATTTTTGCCATTAAAAGTGGCAAAATTACTTTTTGCCAGTACAGTAATTACTTTTAATGGCAAAAGTTGTAATTACTTTTGCACCAACCTAATAATTAACAATGATAAAGATGCATTCATGGCTTCAAAAAAAGTTCTTGGTTAACAATGCCTGAGAAGTCAACAAAAAGTCAGCTTTGTGGCTAGGAGAGGAGGTCGACCTGAGCTGGTATACATTGGGGGACCTTGTTTAGGTCCAGGGAGCTGGGCTATTAGCCAAAGAAGTTTCAGAAACTTTAGGCTTTGAAGTCCATCAGAAATTTTCCCCAGACACAGGACACTCCAAGCCACAGATGTGCACATCAGCAGGGGTTCAATGAATGATTATTGAATCAGAAAGTCAAAGAGATCTGAAACTTTCATGAGAAAGGGGAATGCTATAGTTCCTCTTTGGACCTTGGTTACTCCAGCTGTCAAATGAAATGCTTTCTTTGAGTTATGACATCTCAGGATTGTATTTTTATTATTTTTAAATTGGCAATGAAATGGCCTGTATTTATGATGTACACTGTGATGTTTTGAAATATGTATACACTGTGGAACCACTAAATCAAGTAAATTAACGTGTACATTATTACCTTACATGCTTATTTTTTTTGTGGTAACACTTAAAATATACTCTTAGCAATTTTTAAGTATATAATACAGTATTATTAACTATAGTCACCATGATGTACAGTAGATCTCTTGAACTTATTCCTGTGTCTAACTGAAATTTTGTATACTTCAACCATGATCTTCCCACCCACCCTCATACCCCCAGTCACTGGTAGCTACCATTCTACTCTTTACTTCTATGAATTCATGCTTTTTAGAATCACATATGAGTGAGATCATGTGAAGTTTGTCTTTCTGTGCCTGGCTTATTTCGCTTACATGATGTCCTCCAGGTTCATCAATGTTATCACAAATAACAGGCTTTCCTTCTTTTTAAATAGTATTGTTTAAATAGTTGAATAGTATTCCATTATATACACACACACACACACACACACACACACACACACACATATATATATATACACATACACATATATATATAATGGAATACTATTTTTTATATATATAATGCTTTTCAGGAAAGACTCTTCTAGTAGATCAGAGTGGGTGAAGAGTAAAGAAAGGAGATGGCACCAGCATATGACACAGCTCTTTTTTCTTTACAGTCTTAAAGAAAAAGTTACTGAATTTGGAATCTCTGGAGATTATTGTTGATTTAATTTTGGAGAAGTCATTTGCCTGCATTTATTTCTGGGGACCCTGCTGTATATTTTTATTGTTGGTCTTTCTTCCATAGATTCTTTACATTTTCTTTCTTTCTTTCTTTCTTTCTTTCTTTCTTTCTTTCTTTCTTTCTCTTTCCTTCTTTCTTTCTTTCTTTCTTTCTTTCTTTCTTTCTTTCTTTCTTTCTTTCTCTCTCTCTCTCTTTTTTTTTTTTTTTTTTTTTTTTTTTTTTTTTTTTTTTTTTTTTTTTTTGGCAGAGTCTCACTCTGTCACCCAGGCTGGAGTGCAGGGGCAGTGGCTCACTGCAATCTCTGCCTTACAGGTTCAAGTGATTCTCCTACCTCAGCCTCCCAAGTACATGGGATTACGGGCACCTGCCACCATGCATGGCTAATTTTTGTAGTTTTAGTAGAGACGGAGTTTTACCATGTTGGCCAGGCTGGTTTCGAGTTCCTGACCTCAGGTGAGTGATCCACTCGCCTCAGCCTCCCAAAGTGCTGGGATTACAGGTGCGAGCCACGGTGCCTGGCCACATTTCCTTTCTTGTCAAAAGAGAAGTAATTTATGTTTCAGTGAAAACCACAAAACAATGTCCCATTTCATAGACATTATCAGTAAATTCCAGAGCTAACATGGGGCCTGGTAGGCAGTACACACTAAGGAAATGTTTGTCACACGCTAAATAAATGAAGTGTCCTAGAAGAAAATGTAGGCAAAACCATTCAGGACATAGGCGTAGGCAAGGACTTCATGACTAAAACACCAAAAGCATTGGCAACAAAAGCCAAAATAGACAAATGGGACCTAATTAAACTCAAGAGCTTCTGTATAGCAAAAGAAACAATCATTAGAGTGAACTGGCAACCAACAGAATGGGAAAAAATTTTTGCAATCTACCCATCTGACAAAGGGCTAATATCCAGAATCTACAAAGAGCTAAAACAGACTTATAAGAAAAAAACAAACAAACCCATCCAAAAGTGGGAGAAGGATATGAACAGACACTTTTCAAAAGAAGACATATATGAGGCCAGGAAACATGAAAAAATGCTCATCATCACTGATTATTAGAGAAATGCAAATCAAAACCACATTGAGATACCCCCTCACTCCAGTTAGAATGACATCATTAAAAAATCTGGAGACAACAGATGCTGGAGAGAATGTGGAGAAATAGAAACGCTTTTACACTGTTAGTGGGAGTGTAAACTAGTTCAATCATTGTAGAAGACAGTGTGATACTTCCTCAAGGACCTAAAAATAGAAATTCCATTGACCCAGCAATCCTATTACTGGGTATATACCCAAAGGATTATAAATCATTCTGTTATAAAGACATAAGGACACATATGTTCATAGTGGCACTGTTCACAATAGCAAAGACCTGGAACCAACCCAAATGCCCATCAATGATAGACTGCACAAGGAAAATGTGGCACTTATACACCATGGAATACTATGCAGCCATAAAAAATGATGAGTTTGTGTCCTTTGTAGGGACATGAATGAACCTCGAAACCATCATTTTCAGCAAACTGACACAAGAACAGAAAATCAAACACCGCATGTTCTCACTCATAGGCGAGTGCTGAACAATGAAAACACATGTACACAGGGAGGGGAGCATCACATACTAGAGTCTGTTGGGGGGGACTAAGGGAGGGACAGTGGAGGGTAGGGAGATTGGGAAGGGATAACATGGGGAGAAATGCCAGATATAGGTGACGAGGGGGATGGAGGCAGCAAACCACATTGCCATGTGTGTACCTGTGTAACAATCCTGCATGCTCTGCGCATGTACCCCAGAACCTAGAGTACAAAAAAAAAAAAAAAAAGAGGAATCTAGTATAATCTGCCTATTTAACAGATTGGGAAACTGAAGCCTGAAGAAGAAAAATGAGTTACACAAAGTCATCAGTGACAGGGCAGGTACACAAACCCAAGATTCCTCCAAGCCTAAACATAATTATAAAACTCCAGGTTTGTAATGACTAGGTAGATATGATGAACAAAAGAGATTCAGTTTTAACTAGAAAATAGTCTCTGGCAGGCATTGGCAAAAATTTTATATAAAAAAGCCAGAGAGTAAATATTTTAGGCACTACAGGCCACGTGGTATTTGTCACATCTACTCAGCTCTATTATTGTAGCACCAAAATCACCACAGATAATATGTAAATGACTGAACAATAAAATTTTACTATTCGTGGACACAAAAATCTAAATTTTATACAATTTACATGTGTCATGAAATATTATTCTGATTTTTTTCTAACCATTTAAACGTGTATAAAAACATTCTTAGTTTTCAGGTTGTATGAAACAAGATGGTGGGCTGGATTTGGCCAAACTTTGGTCTGTGACATTACAAAACAAAAAAATTTCACCATCAAAAGTATCTTTTTTCTCCAGAATTTTTGGCAGCTGCAGAAATTCCCTTAGCTCTTCTCTCACACTGCAATTTGGGAAGAGTGCCATAAACTTAGAAGAATGGAATTCCAAAACTTATTTTAATTGTAATCTGTTTCTGTCCACAGTTTTTCAAAGGCTATCTTTTCAGGATCGGGCTAATTTCTTTTAGAATAGTTCTATGGGTTTGTTTGGTACTGAAAAAACTAAAATGGTCTATAATGACGGTTGGTTAAATAATTATTTGTTCATCCACATAGAATAATAAGCAGCAAAAATATTTATAAGATCTATTGATATGGAAAAATTTGTTAATAATTAAGTGTGGAAAGGCAAGTTATTAAACATTATCCAGTTCAATCTCATTGAAGTAAATTTAGTGCTATGTAAATCCATAGGAAAATTATAAATAAATATAACATGTTCAACAAAGATAACAGGTATTATTTGTATTTTTTCTTATATTTTTATTTTTCAAAAATTCATAATGGTGAATTGTGTAATAATTTTAAAATTACATGCAACAGAACCTTTAAAAGAACAAAAGTCTTCTGATTCTTTTTGGAAATTAGAAATTTATTATTCAGTTTTAAGAGGTCCTTAAAACTGTATATACAATCTGTATATAAGTCCTTTATGAAATATGTGATTTGCAAATATTTTCTCCTAGTCTATGGCTTCCCTTTTCATTCTTTTAAGTATGTCTTCAATAAAGCAAGTTTTTAATAACAGAGTCTCTAACTGGTGATCTTGATACAAACTGTACCAAAGACCAGATTCTACCCAAATAGTGGCATCAGCTTAGATCCTTCCTGCTCTGCATATTTTTCCACACATCAGCCCTGTTCAAAGGGCACAGATGCAGCCATGCATGACCATTTCTCCACTTGTTTTTGTTTCTTTCTCTTTTTTTGTTTTTTTTAAGCTACAAATATTTCCATTTTACAGATATACCTCTTGGATGGAGGAAGCGCTGATAAATTTGTTAATAGATAAATCAATTTCAGCATCCCTGAAAAGAACATTGTTTGTCAGTACAGCAAACTTCCAGCCTTGCTGGGGGGAATTTCTGTAACCTTTTGTCTCATGCAAATCTAATCCAAATGTTAGATATAATTAATTACTCAAAAATATTTCAGGGACATTATCTCTTTTGCTTATGTATAAATTCTTAAATTAGATGTGGAGGAAGGAAGGAAAGCAAAAATAAATATTCGTGGAATAATTACTGAGTGCTGGACATTGCACCTGTCTTTTCATTTACTTCTCATACAACTGCGTAAAGAAGTTAATAGTCCCTCTTTATAAGTGAGGGCTGCAAAGCTCAGAGGGGTGAAGTAATTTGGTCAGTGTTACACAGCTAGTATGGAGAGGAGCAGTATTAAGAGTACAACTCCACCTGGCTTCAAAGGCCATGTGCCTGTCATGATGCAGAGGTTATTAATTCAGTTTTACCCATGTAAATGGAGCTCACTCATTTTGCTTTTAGGAAAAACTTGAGAAACAAAAATTTAGTCAATGTCTTTAAGTCTCAAAACAATACTGAGTAAATATTTAATAAGCATATCTAAAAGACACAAATTTACATAAAATTAGAGTACACATCTCAGGAACTGTAATGAACGATCTGAAAACTGTCCTAGAATTCAAGATTTTTAGAGACAGGAGAGAAAGAGACCTTGGTGATTCTGTAGTTCAATCAGCTCATTTTATAGATGAGAAGACTGAGGGTCTAAGAAAAGACATGGTTTGTCGGAATTCCTAGCAATCAGTGAGACAGCTGGGGCTAGATTCAAGTCTTCCAACTTGTCTCCTTCTGCCTAGTCACAGGGTTTTATGCTTTTCTGTTCAGCAAATTAGACTCTGTGTGAAATGTCCAAGAGGTTTTGAGAGCTCAAACTGAGGAAGGAAACAAAGATGATGATTAAGAAAAATGTCCTGCTCTTGAAGACCCTCCAGTCTATTGCAGGAACATCCTTGGGAAACGAATTCAGCACGTTCAGTGTGAGAATAGAAGTGGACATACATTGATGGTTCACACAGCTGCAGGAGGTAAATATATTTTATTTTTTTCCTGTGTGTGCTGTGTGTGTGAGTGTATGTATATGTGTGTGTCTTTTCCACGGGTGACCTCTTAAATTCTCAATTAAATTCAGTTTTGAATCACAAAAACCTAATTTTAAAGGTATCCCTAAATAGTACTTCTTGAGATATAAGAGTTAGATTTATAACTGGTCAATTGCTTAGTCTCTCAAGAAGTAAAATTTAGGGATACCCTTAAAAATCTAGTTTTTGTAATTCAAAGCAGAATTTAATTGAGAATTTAAGGGGTCACCTATGGAAAAGACACACTTCTTGAGATATAAAAGTTGGATTTATAACTGGTCAGTTCCTTAGCCTTTTGTTCAGGTGCATGTGGCTTGAAGAAACAACTCTGGTTCAGAGGGAAAAATTGCTGACAGTTTACAACAGAGCATTCCCCAAGCAAAAAAAAAGTGTTGAAAATCTTTCTGGGTAGCCAAACTCTTGGCAAACAAGGAGTTTGTCAACCTGCTTGGGTCCTTGCCAGAAGCCTTTGTTGTACAGGCTCACAGCTCCTAATAAACCCTTTTGAGGCACAAGCTTGTTGCATGCCTCTTGGTGCTTCTTTTTTGACAGCATCTGAAGGTCTTTATGAAGAAAAATCACCTTTAACCAAGGAACTGCCCTGTGTTTCAGACTTGTTGTGTAATCTTGATCCAGTTTTTTCTCTCTGGACTTCAGGTTCTCTCTGTAAAAGGAAAATGTAGGACTGTCTCTGGGGCAGCAAATTCATGCCACTTATACCAGTGGTGTGCTAGAATTTCCTTGCACCAGCTCATGAGAACCAATTGTTACATTTTTAGAAATTTTGTGAGCCAGTTCACAACTTATTGGTCGCTTGAAATCAGCAATGTGAGAAGGTTTACACCACATATTGATAAATACTACAAATCAGGATGTCACTGTCCCACTGCCATCAACCCTGAGAATTAGTTACTAGTACTAGTTAAACATTTGCCAGTATACTATTGTCTTTATCCCACATCTGTGCTGTTCTGCAGTCATGGAAGATAATGCTAATCATTCACAGAATTTTCACCTAGTCCAGCCTGCATATGACTTAGCAGTTTTCCCTTTCTCCCTTCCTATCTCACCTCTATTCCTTGCTCTGCCTTTCCTTTCCCTCTCCTCCCCACCTCTCCCTTCCATTCTCTTCTCCTCCCTTCCCTTCCTCTCCTCTTCCTTCCCTTCTTCTCCCTTCCCTTCCCCTCCAGTTCCTTCCCCTCCCCTGCTATTTCTTTCCCTCCCCTCCCCCTTCTCCTTCCCCTCCCTTCTTTTCAGTGTCTTCCTTCCTTTCCCTTTCCATTCTTTAAAGCAAAATAATCTTTTAAGTGACTTCATGTGCCAGGCAGTGGGGACAGAGTAATAAACAAAATCTTTAAGATATTTCTTCTCATAACATTTATTTTTTAGTGGCAAGAAACAGGTATTAAACCAGTAAAAATAAAAAGAAAACATAACTTCATGTAGTATACGTGCTGTAAAGGAAACAGATTCAGGTGGTATGTTAGTGCCTAAGAAGACACATTCATCAGGCAAGACACCCCTGAGAAAGTGGCTTTGAGCTGAGACCTGCATGATAAAAAGGAAAATGATCGTCTTGCACACCCAAGGGAAGGACATTCTGGGGAGAGGGAACAGCAAGGGCTAAGGCCCTGTGGTGGGTGAGAATAAACTTGTGTTGAAGAAAGCACAAGCTGCATGCCTAGTATGCAGGATAATAAGAGGTGAGAGAAGTAGGTGGGTTGAGATTTTAGAGTCACATAGTAATGAATGTGGAATTAATTGCAAAAGAAATGGGAAGTTGATGGGGCAGTGGGAAGGGTTCAGCTACTATTCAGCTACTATTAACTGATGAGATTTCTAAAAATTAATGGGGGTGAAATTCATATAACGTAAAATTAATAATCTGAAAGTGAGCAGTTCGGTGGCATTTAGTGCACTCACAATGTTGTGCAGCCAGCACCTCTATCTAGTTCCAAAGTATTTTTGTCATTCCAGAAGAAAACTCCAGACCCATTAAACTCTACCAACAAGATTTGAAGTGCCAGACTGAGCTTTCTTGATAGTGGATCACCTTTCACTTTTGTTCCACTTCATATGAATCTATGATTCCATGAGCCTTAATTACATATAGCAGAGCTTCTTAGGTTACTGAGGACTCGCTTTTCAGGTACAGAAGAAAATGTCTCAGATTAAACCTAATGTCTTAAAAGACCCTGGTCTCATTACCAGTGGGGTTCTCTCTTTTATAATGTAAAACATTGTGCTAAAATTTTAAGAATTAAATTCTTAGAGCAACCTTATTTACTTTCAGAGTTGTTGTAGGTAGTATTTCCTGTAGTAGTTAATGCTAGTTACCGAAATACTCAACATGGTTTTTTCATTACCTATTACCAGTTTTCTCTATTTGTAAACCAAAATCTCAATGCCTTTGGCAAGGACTCTAGAGGTCTTCATTTTCCTCTTTGATCAACTTCTTTAGCTCAGTGTGGCCCATCCTGCTTCTCTGCAATAGCCTCTTCACTACCTGGGACAGTGCTCATGTGCCCAGCACTGTATAGTAGACTGGTAACATGGGGGTAACTTCTGGAGTTGTTCCAAACCATCAGAAATGGCTCTTTCATGAGCAGGTCTTATCACACAACATAAATGTCACAGGAATTGAAGATTATTTTGTTAATCTTTTTTTTTTTTGCTTTGGAGTGCAGTGGTGCAATCATGGCTCACTGCAGTCTCAATCTCCTGGGCTCAAGTAATCATCCTACCTCAGACTCCTGAGTAGGGACTACAGGTGTGAGCTACTGCACTCAGCCTTATGCTGTTGATCTTTAATATGTTCTTATATATCCTCAAATTTCAGACAATCCAATTCCAAAAGCATTACGAATCTCACAGCTTGATTAATGTTGCTCCCTCTGCTATGTCTTACTCACGGAGAGAGGAAAAATGGGTAGATGTTAGTGTCATTTATTTCTCTCTCTCTTTCTCTCTCTCTCTCTCTCTCTCTCACACACACACACACAGAGACACACACACAGAAAGAAGAAGAGAGAGAGAAGAGAAAGAGAGAGGGAACATGGGATAAGAAGATTTGGAAGTCGGATGTAGGTAATTTTGGACATATTTGAGAAATATACCAGTACAACATCAAGTGAAAATGTGGCCATTGTGTATGTGATTCTAAGGTCGGGGAATGAAGTCTGTGTTGGGAGTTTAAATTTTAGTTATCAGATTGCATATGGCAGCTGAAACTGTGGGATTACATGAGATGGTCCAGGGAGACGATATAAAGCGACCATAAAAGACGACCTAGGGCAGAATACAGCACCAACATTTAAAAATAGAGAAAGAAAAGATTCGGAATGTCCAAGAGCTTCCTAGAATAGGATGTACAACAGTCTTCCGGGCAATATACTTTCATGAAGGGACACGATCTCTTCTCTGGGCCAGGAAAAGCTTCAAGGTGGTGTGGAAGTACCAGCTGTGATACTCTTGAGGGACAGTAATCACCAGATGTCCTCCGGCCACGTCTACTTCAGTTGCTCTCAACTCTTTCTTTCCAACACAGAACTTGAACTTCAGACCTATATTTTCCAGTGCTTCCTCAATACCCACCAGTATCTCATCCTTCTTCGCAAAGCCAATCCCCACTGAAAAGTGTTTAGAAGGTGGAATATCAGGGATCAGAGACTGCCTAATGGGAGGAGTGAAGACAAGGAAGGTGTTCACCAATCAAAGGCTGCACCGTCCTTTAAAAGAAAGACATATAAGGAGAGAAAACCTGTATGTTTTTAAAGAAAAGATGTGCTTTCAGAAGTATTTCCTATATTAAATTTCTATATCTACTGTAGACTTGAGCTCTTGATAGCTAACTCTGTGTTATTTATTTCTGTGTCCGAGAACTTAGAGCAGTGTCTGGCACAGATAAGAGCTATGAACAAATGTTTATATCATTGATTTGAACGCACTTTCAAATGGGGCCAGCAACAGCTTCCCACGAGGATTTATCACAAACATTCCCTAGTCACTTTTGCTTAGGCAATAATTTCATCAGTTAAATTAGGGAATTGGGTCACATTCTGGGACAAGCAGCATAAAACTTTTCTCAATTGCACCAGACTAGCTTATTACAGCTATCTACACTTTATCACTGATATCATTGTTTTCACTGCTAACCTTCATATGCGTGTGTGTGTGTGTGTGTGTGTGTGTGTGTGTGTATGAGAGAGAGCACATACGAGAGTGCACACAAGAAAGCTCCATTTTATATATATACACACAACCATTTAATATATATAAAACCATTACATATACATAACGTATATATATTATTGTGTATTATGTATACACATACATTACACATGTATATATGTAATATACATACGTCAGTATATATTACATATGTACATGTGTATGTATATTATGTATATACAGAAATATATAGTTTTTATATATGTATATGGAATGGTTATATATATAATGGTTATATATTATATACAATGAAATTAAAACCTTGGTTTAGAGCAACTGAATCATTAATTATCCATGATAAATTCCATACTTAGAAGAACCATCAAGGGAGTGAAGGATGGGTGTTATTGTTTAATGGGGACAGTTTCTATTTTAGCAGATACAAAGGGTTCCGAAAGTGGATGGTGGTGGTTGCACAATAGTGTGGATGTACTTAGTCATTTAACTGTACCTTAAGAAATGGTTAGAGTGGTATTTTATGTTATATATGTTTTGACATATGTATTGGGAACCACAATTAAAAATAATAATTAGGGCACAAGTGGTGGCTTACACATGTAATCCCAGCACTTTGGGAGGCTGAGGAGGGTGGATCACCTGAGGTCAGGAGTTCGTGACCAGCCTGCCCAACATGGTGAAACCTCATCTCTACTAAAAATATAAAAATTAGCCAGGTGTGGTGGAGGGTGCCTATAATCCTAGCTACTCGGGAGGCTGAGGCAGGAGAATCGCTTGAACCCAGGAGGCGGAGGCTGCAGTGAGCTGAGATTGCGCCATTGCACGCCAGCCTGGGCGACAGAGTGAGACACCATTTCAAAAAGTAATAATAATAATAATAAAAGTTATAGCTCAATTTGAAAAAAAGAAACTATCGTTTCTTTTTCTTTTCTTTTCTTTCTTTTTTTTTTTTTTGAGACAGAGTCTTGCTCTGTCGCCCAGGACGGAGTACAGTGGCACAATCTCGGCTCACTGCAATCTCTGCCTCCCAGGCTCAAGCAATTCTCGCACCCCAGCATCCCAAGTAGCTGGGATTACAGGCATGCACCACCATGCCTAGCTAATTTTTACATTTTTAGTAGATATGGTGTTCCACTATGTTGGCCAGGCTGGTCTCAAACTGCTGACCTCAAGTGATCTGCCTGCCTTGGCCTCCCAAAGTGCTGAGATTACAGGCATGGGCTGTGGCGACTGGTCACTATCATTTTCTAAATAAGGGTTTTGGGGTTACTGTTGTCTCTCAGCAGGAAGGTAGAGAGGAAGTATAAGCTGGGGTACTCATCTGCAGTGCATGAAGGATGGCATTATGTGACTCTGTGAGTAAGCTGTACAGGAAGGGTTGTGGGTTGAATTGCGTCCTCCTGTGAAAGATGTTTAAGTCCCAATCCCCCCTATCTGTGTATCTAACCTTTCTTGGAACAGGATGTAATCAAGTTAAGATAAGCTCATACTGGGTTAGGGTGGATCTTAAACCAACATGCCTGGTGTCCTTATAGAATAAAAGGGACATGGGGAAAGGAGACACCACATGATGAGGCAGGATTGGAGTGAGGCACCTACAGCCAAGGAACACCAGGGGTTGCCCACAGCCACCAGAGTGAAGAAAGAGGCAAAGAAGGGCTCTGCCGTTGCCTTCGGAGACGGCATGCCAACACTCTTATTTCAGTCTTCTGGCCTCCTGAAATGTGAGAGAATAAATTTCTGCTGTTTTAAGTCACTCCATTTGTGGTAATTTGTTACAGCAGCCTGAAGAAACTAATACAGGTGCCAAGGAGAAGGGGATCCCTACCAACCCTTTCTGGGGTTGATTTGATTGGCTAACGGGGATTGGCTGATATTAATCATCTTTACAGAACATTCTGACTGTATACCAACCTCATTAAGGAGTATGTGTGTGTGTGTTTGTGTGTGTGTGTGTGTGTGTGTAGGAGGGAGTCTTGCCACTACAGGTAAGGATTCATAAAAGAATGACTGACAGTCCTTCTTTAATGGGTGACAGGAGGCAGAATTTAAAGGCTACCTATGTGTTAAGAAGCTATGACAACACCAATCAAATGTTTCCATTTCAAGGAGACAAACTACTGAGATAGTTTAGCCACTTCTCCACAGGAAAGAGGTAGTTTGGAGTATTGGAAAGGATGTGAGTTTTAGCATGAGATGAAAGAGAATTAGTTACACGCTTTAGGAAGCTTATAGTCTTGAAAGGGTAATAAGATACAAATAATTAAATCTATTAAAAAGAAGAATGATTCAACTCCATCTGTGAGATACAAAATGCCCCAAGAGTACATATGATTCTAACTCTCCAGAAACATTTCCAGGAAAGAAGGGCACCCCAGTGAATTTCCGGGAACATGGGGGCAGAGAGGGCTGGCCATCTAGTTAGGAGGAAGAGAGTGAATAAAATGCAGAGAAAGGGACAATCAAGGCCTAGGGAAGCTTAATGAGAGCCTTCATTCCATAATGGCAGGTGGCATCAAAGGCCAGGCTAAAAATTACAGGTTTGCTTTACCAAATGTTGAGGAGACGCTGAAGGTTTCTGAGCAGGAGAGCAATGTGATCTGAGCTAGGGCTTTGAGTAGAGTATTATGGTGGCTGGGTTTAATATGAATTAGATACACAAAAATATGGAAGCAGGGAGAACAATTGAAAATTTATTCTTAAACCAGTTGTATTTTCTTGGGTGGCAGCTTGCTTCTTGATTTTCTATTCTTTAGAGATTTAATTACAAATGAGGCTTGGAATCTATAAAGAAAGTTCATAGAACAAGAGAGTGTTCAACAGTAAAGTTAGAATAAAGGAGCAAGTCAGCTGCCTCCATTTTCCCTCTTCCTGTCACCCTAAATAATAATAAGTACCAGGGAAGCTACTGATTCATTTGTTTTTATCATTTCTTTACAGTTAACAGAATGTAAGAAGAACAATTTTTCTAAGCAATTTAATTGTGAGCCCCTGATTTCTAATTGTAATACAGAATTACTGTAGGCTAATTGAGATTTACTAGTCACCTACAAAGTCTACATTGAGAAACCTTAGTTATTTATTCCAAAAGAGTTATAAATGTTCTATCCAGTAACAGGAAACACTCTCTCTCCCCTCAAAAAAGTGTATATGACCCATTTTCTATTTTTCTGTCAGACAAAATGAAAAAAAGCTTTATTGATTCCTGTGGGAAAATGTATATTCTAATAATTTTATATCTGTTATATTTTAGTATAGAAAACCATGTAGAAAAATGTCAGTTAAAGAATTTGGCACTGCCTTTTTGTCACTAAAATGTTAATTTCTGGGAATATTGTAGAAATTGCAATAAAGAAGCAACTTTCTCATTTCTAACTTTATGCTTAAGTTATATTGAAGATAATATTTGCTGTCATAAATTAACACACAAATTAGATTATGTGTGTAACTAGGTGAGCCAATGCATTCTTCAGGCCCAGAGTTTGCTCATTGCTGATTTAGGCAAAACCTTTTATTGCACACCTGGGAAAATGAATTCTAAAGATGTAAAGTGATTTGCTTGTGGTCACATTTCTAGTAAATTATTTAATTCTAACACAGGTCATTCATTTAGGAGCCTGCATATTTAGCGTCTTATTATTTTTCTACTATTTACACTCTCACGTAGATCCTTCTCTTAGGTTACACAGAAAGCAATTTGGGCTAATACCCTGTCATTCACTCCTGAAAGCAAAACACCATTCACAACTTTTCAACTCATTTTCAGAACTGTAGATTTTTGGGGTTGTTACCACTACTTGTATTGGTTCCATGAGAATGTAACCAGGACACCAGTTCTTTCCTGTTCTCTTATCTGAACTAACTTACAGAATTAAATTGTACAACAGCATTTGTGAACACTGTGGATTTCCCTGGAGATTGTATAAAGAGCGCAGAGAAGGCTTCACCATCCACTGAACAGCATTCAGCTTGGAATCCCAAGTTCAGACATCTTTCTTTATCTCAGTCCCTTTTCTATTGCCCAACCATAAGGGGTCCTTCTTCCTATCCTTTGCACCAATGGCAAGATGGCCATTTTCCTGTCCCACTGGTCAGCTCCACCACAATTGCTACCTCCAAAATACCCCCAGAGGATCAGTGAAAGAAAAGGTTGGCCAGTTCATAGACCCACCACTGTAGCAAGCAAGGGAGAAGCCCCCTTCTGCACTTGATCTCTTTTGAACTCTTGCTCTTATATACATAGCTTTCACAGCATTTTCCCACAAATTATAGAAATGCTCTACCAGAGGAGAAATTCTATTTTCTACTCATTATTGGGGTGATAGATGAGTAAAGCAAATGATGCCCCTCAGATGTTGTAGATGAAAACTTCTGTGCACAAGGGTGGAGAAGAATCTTTAAAGCCAATGATTGAGATTTTGTGTACTCTTCTGTGCTCAAGGTTGGTTGCTTAATTAATACCAACTGGCTCATTCACCGCTAGCTAACACAAGGAAATACTTAGAGGACTGGTTTTCTGATATTAAATATTAGTTTTGAAACTCAAATAATTCTTATTATTAAGCTTAGCTCAAAGTTGAATTTAATTAGCTTTAAGAATAGAACTGTAAATAGAAAAGGCATTCATCAACAAGCATATTATACTTCGTTGCAGATCAGCTTACACATCATGTATCTCTTCATGATGATGAAAAATAACATGTTTGGGGAAAAATATTAGCATAATGCTATCAAAGGAATTTGCCTGACATAAATGTATATTAAAAGAAGTTTTTTATATGCAAATGTATATATGTATGTAAATACTACTGTGATGTCTTTTTATATGCATATATACAAATATATATATAATATACATTCTACAAATATATGTATATAAAAAGACTTCTTTTGTCACAGTAATATTGTATTTCTCCATGGCTTCAATTTTTTTTTCCTAAGATTTTCCTCACCATCAGACATTCAGAAACATTTCCTGAAGGATCATTTAGTAAATTAATACTGCTATATTAATATTCTTAAATCCTTTAATAATTCTTTGAATAATTCCTAAATGACTCTAAGAACTGTAGCCTTGGAAATAAATCCTAAGAACAAAATGAACATGGTTTTGTTGGAAGGACCAGCCAGAGAAAATAGGCATCTTAAAATGCAGTCTAAAAGTGGCAAAAGCTTTCAGACAACCATTAACTATCCTCGTGGAGGAATAGATTAAAATGTCTCAAAGAAATAGAAATGTTAAATGTTCTAATTTTGCATCAAGTATGTAATTTCTTTTTTATTTTGTTTCATATCCAACCAGTTGGAACCTACAAAATAATACAGCACAGATTTCTTTTTGTTGGTCTTATAATACTTCCCCTGTTATAATTATGCATGCAGTTCGGGGACTGTCACAGCCAAACTGATGTCCTCCCTTGGGACCATGAGGAACAATTGCCCTTCCCCATGGGGTGGCTCTGAAAGCTGAGTCTAAAAGCTGAGCCTGTTTAATGAATGGCAGCAGCCCTCTGGACTGTGCCACCCTTTGTGGATGGGACAGAGAAGCTACACAATTGGGCCAGAATACTTTCTCTCAAATGGTCAACTGCAAATTGTGTATGACTGCAGCAGAGCTCTATAATAACCAAGGAGGAGAAACCATGACAGTTTTTAAAAGCACTGAAAAACATGTTTGTTTTTCTAAATACCTTAGGGTCTTTTTGTTTATTTTTTTACTTGTCCCAGTTTGTTTCCATCCTTTTCTAGACTTTTATGTCATCAAATGAACAAGGCATGGACATTTTATTTGCAAACTGGGTAATACATAATGTATTTCTGTGTTCCAAACCCCACATGATGTAACTTCAAATCCACAATGTGTGAAAAACAGGTATTAATTTAATCGCTCTCTAAATATCTATCTTTTAATTCTCTCTGAATTGCTCTCCCATCTCACAGGGTTTTAAACTTCCAGAAAATGCAATGATGAGTTCTAGTAGACCCTGCTTTTGCCTCTGGATACTGGAACTCGAGCATGTATGTCAGGCTTTAATTTGCAAAAGCTATGTACACATTAATAAAATAGATTATGTTAGGGGAGATGGTGGTGTCAAATTATTGCTTATGTCATTTCTTAAGCAGTTTTGCTCTTAATGCTTAAAAGGAGGCTAGCACAACTTTTTGTGCACAAAAAGTTAGTGATTTCCTCCCCCAATAGTAATGAAATTACCTCTGTTGAGTAAACTTGTAAAGTCATTTTAAAAGCTGAAAAGTTGAAAGAAAAAAAAAAACCTTCCAGAAAATGAACCTATAGAATGTGTCATAAATAGGGTCACAATGTGGGCCTTGGAGGCAGGGATTGAAATCCCTGCTTGGCTAATACTGGGATTTTTAGAAAAATGTTTTAGCTTCTCTGTAACTCAACTTGTTGTCTGTAAAATGGGCCAGTAAAGCTGTCAGCATATCTGAAATGATTAAATTATAGAATGTGAAATATAGCTGTAGGAGAGGAACAGAGGTTAGGCCAGGGGTTCAGGAGCCAGCAGCCTGGGTTTGATTCCCCATTCAACCACTTACTATGTACGTCAAACCCCTTCACTTCTCTGTGCTTCACACTTTCCTCATACATAGAATGAAAACAGGCCCAGCGTGACAGCTCACACCTGTAATCCCAGTACTTTGGGAGGCCAAGGCAAGTGGATCACTTGAGGTCAGGAGTTCAAGACCAACCTGGCCAACATGATGAAACCCATCTCTACTATTAATAAATATACAAAAATTACTTGGGAGGCTGAGGCAGGAGAATCACTTGAACTTAAAAAGAAAAGGTTGCTGTAAGCTTAGATCACACCACTGCACTCCATCCTAGGTGACAGAGTGAGATTCTGTCTCAAACAAAAAGAAAGAAACAAAAACATTGTGTACTTTGGCTGGTTGTTGGAAGGCTTAAATGACTTCACACATGCAAAGTACTTAAACAATGCCTGCCCCACAGTAAACAGGCGATGAATACCTGCCACTGTCATTGAACAGCATAACTTTCCTGCTCTCAATCTACCTTCTCATGTTAATGGGGTGTCAGAGTCATATCTTCTCTCTCCACCTTAAGCTCAAGGATACTTGAGTAAACCTGACCAGGTCCAAAGTTCGGCTATTTTCCCATAGAGAGATAACACAGTGTCCCTTTATGAGTTTATGAGTGTGTGGTGGTGTAGCTGTGGGGTGCCCGCTGACAATGGCTAGATTTCTGTCTTGCAAGGTTTAGAAGTGCAGGTAGGGTGTTGATGGCATTTCTTAAGCTGTTGTGTTGATGGCATTTATTCCAGGGAAGAAAAAGTTGCAAAGCTAAATGATGACCCCAACCACCAAATGGTCCCATCTGCCCTGGCCAGTCTGTGGGGTTGGGGTGAGTGCCTTAGGCCAGCAGGGCTCTGGGTTATGATCCTCATTCAGGAGACACCTGAAGAAGGCCTAGTGCTTCTGCAGAGCTTCGGATTACACAGTAATCACCAAAGAGCTGACCCCCAAGAAGTACTCGCCTAGTCATACCAGGCAGAGTAGGACCCTTGCTTGTATACAAGGTACAGGGAATGATTGGCCTAAGGGAAGTCATAGTGATCCAGTGAAATAACTGATTGTCAGAGATCTGGTCATGAGAACAGCCGCAGGAGAATAGCCCAATACAGTTGAGTCAGCCAAGTGGAAGCCCATACCTACTCTGCAAGAGGAACTTAAGACATTTGACACCTGCCTCAGTCAAGGAAACCAGAGTATCCAGGCACAAGCTTCACAAGTGGAGTTTTATTAGACTTGCACCCTCCCATTGGACTGGGGCCTTCTATTAGACAAACTAGTATTAAGTTTGTCCTGAAGCTGCACCCATACATATGTTAATCTTGGCCTAAAGGTTTCTTCATACATATTAAACTGTAACCTAACTTGCTGTGTACACAGAATGTAACGTACTCTTGTAACAGGCAGCTGAGCCTCAGCCAATCACTGCAGCTGAGTTTCAGTCCATTACAGGTAGCCAAATGTTTAAACAGTGTTCAGTTAAGGCAAATGCCAACCTGTACCTAATCCTGCTGTTTCTGTACCTTGCTTCTGTGTTCTGTATGTCACTTTCCTTTTTTGGTCCATAAATGTCACCCAAGTAGCAGCCCTGGAGTTGCTCTGAACCTATTCTGGTCCTTCAGACTGCCCAATTGGTAAGTTGATCTTCATTCAATTAAACTCTGTTACATTTGATTATTCTAAAGTTTTTCTTTTAACACTATTTTCAGAATTTTTACATCATCTGGGTAAATTCTGATAGGACACCTACATACTAAAAACACCCTCTCTCCCATAATCTGGGTGACTTTGGGTTGTGGAATAAGCCTGGCATAGTGGGTGAAGCAATGAGTTCCCGCCTGTGTATTTCCTGGGTGTGGGCTCCTTGCTCCTCCAGGCAATGGATGTGTAAGCAGGTGGTTGTCCGCCTTTGAACCGGCACACCCAGTGACCCCCTACACATATGCCCCAGCCTTGCAAATGATTGCTTAAGGCCAGCAGTTCTGATTTGTGAGTTGGGTGCCTGGTCTGTCGTATACACAAGGCTTTGGTAGTGAGATCTGTAGAGTCCCTTTCCTCTTCATTTTTGCTCTAATGTAATTTAATCCCAGGCCCTCAAAGCTGACTTTTTGCATAAGATAAGGACTTAATGGAATCTTGTGAAGGCAGAACTCTAAATACTTGGTCACAGGCCTCCCTTTACCAGTTCTCCAAAGGCGACAGGCAGTGGTGGTGGAGATGTTGGGGTTATTACTCCCAGAGCTTCCTCTTCCTCTTAAATAGTACCCCAGTCTTAACGAGATAACCTCAAAATAGATCACTAAGTAGTTTAGCAATCCAGAAATAATCTTTCACAAATATCCTATAATGCCTTTACCTGCCCCAAAGCCATCCTATTCTGAGAAGCACTAAACGTACCCTGTCAGCCAAGGTCTTCTTTTTAAAGATGGACAGATTCTTGCTACAGCAGAAAATAAATGTGTTCTCTGCAGGTCATCAAAATAGCCAGGTATTTGGCAAAATAAGTTGCTGTATTCACAGCCTTTTTTTTTTTTTTTTTTTTTTTTTTTAAGAAAACAAACATGAGGTCTGGACTATAAGACCCTTAGGGACCCAGCAATTAGTTGGGATATTTTATCTGAAATATTTGGCCATCAGAATATTGGAAAGGTTATTCTGGGACAGCTGCAGGCACTTCTCATGATGACTTTTTAAAAAGATAATTTAAAAACTTTTAAAGCCTGCCAACCTCAAGTTATGTAATCCATTCGAGCCATGTTGCTAAAGCTGAATCCTAAATAGAACCCATGAAACCAAAAGCTTTGTCCCTCCTGGGGACATTGTCTCTAGAGGATTATTGTAGAATGCTGAGGAAGTCATTTTACCTGAATAAAGGGTTGTGGCATGGTAGAAGTCATGCTGATGCATTGAAGACTCAGTGTTTGAATGACTGATTTGGCCTTCTTCTAGCTTGGAGCTAACAGAGTAGATCTCACACCAGCACTACAGCGTTAAGGTAGAGACAACATGATAATGGCAAAGTAGAATTACCACAACCTCAGCAAGTCAGTACGGTCAGAATCAAGGTTGTTTGCTTGGAAGGAAGTATGTAGAGGAGAGTTAATACTGGCAGTAAAGTGGGTGTGGCCCTCTAGGGTCAGTATTAAGCTAACATTCTTAAGGTGGTCTCACTGGCATCGAAAAGCAGATACTCATTTAAATCAGGCAAACATTTGTAATATCCAGCAATTGTCATCATCTGATTTAGCTACCAAGACCTCCCCTGGAAAGCCTTATGACTCCCTTGCCTGTTTTATGCACAGACATTTCTATCTTCATTTGGGACAATCCCTGAAGAAGACACCAATATCTTGCTTTTATTTTTTGCAGGTGATTTCTCTTGACTTTACCCTGTCTTTGTTTTGATGTCTGTAGAGAGTGCTGAACACTGGCCTGGCCGCAGTTACTTTCTTTTTTAGCCTGGCTTGGCTTGGCTACTGAATAATTTAAGACCTGTTTTGGAACTACGTTTGGGAGTTGGAATGATGTGGAAGTGAAGGTCAGATAAATAACTGTTGTCATGAAGAGACCCAGGCAGAAATGGGTCTGCAGAGGCACAGAGAATGTTCTTCATGGGCCCTGTTCCATTGGTTACAAATGACCCTTTTATTTTCCTTGGAAGGGCTAAAGAAAGTTGTCCCCTGGGAATGTTCTCCCAAATCCAAGGCCCCTTGCTCTTGCAGAAAGATATAAGAGCTTGTAGTCCTGAGGGTTATCTCTTTCCAGGAATTCCTCATTTGGAAAAAGAGATGGTGTTGGAATCCATCTGAGATGCTCACATGTTGGGGTCAGAAGGTAGTGACTGGATGGATGCCGTTTTTCTAGTTTAGATGAATAAAGACTTCCTTTGCTATTGCAC
The DNA here is from genome assembly GCF_009761245.1 of Sapajus apella. NCBI lineage: Eukaryota > Metazoa > Chordata > Mammalia > Primates > Cebidae > Sapajus > Sapajus apella. The sequence continues at coordinate 13,237,968 of NW_022436986.1, read as the reverse complement.
TAGCTGAGCCTTTACAATACACAAATCAGATCATGTCCCTTCCCTGCTTAAAGCTCTCTGACGATTCACCATTGATTCCAGAGTCAAGTCCTAGATTTCCATCTGCCATTTTAGCCCTCCATGATCAGCCAGTGCTTGCCTCCCTGGCCTTTCTCCTCAGTGTGGACCCTCCCTACTCATCCTTTATGGCAAGGGGTTGGCATACCACAATCCAAATTTGGCTCTCAAGGACTAAACTATAAGCTAAGAATGGTTTTTACATCTCTGAACAGCCACATATTAAATGATTATGCAAGGAGCTTGCAAGGCAAAAGGGATTCAGTTAAGGGTTTTCTCGGCAGATGAACAGCATGTGAAGCCATACAAGTGTCAAGACTTCATATCAGGAGGAAGTTGTTGTGGGATCATAGAAGGATTTTTCACAGAGAATGGCAAAGTCATATACGCCCCATATGGTAGGAGCAGAAAGGAGAGGGCAGGGTCAACCTGGGAGCAGGGAGACCAGATAGGAGTTAATTTTACTCGTTCAGTTAAGCAGTCATGATATATAAACTAAGGCAAATGTGAGGGTGAGGGGAGGAGGATGAGCACTCAGATTTGAGATTGCTTAATGAATTATTGGTTACAGATGGGCTGTCACTGTGGGGTGGGGGAAAGCTTCGCTCTGGTTCCCTCTCACAGGTGGTTGGTTCTGGTCACTGCGGAGATGATGGAGAAGCACCTGAGCTAGAGAATGCCTTGGAAGTCAAGGTGCTGGCTGGCAGGGAGGATGAGGCATTGGGTCTTTCATTCAAATGTGAATACCTTCAGGCATCACCTCCTCTAGGAAGACTTCAGACCAAGTTAGGGTGCTCCTCTGTTGGAGCATTAGTTAGTCATTCAGAACCTTTACCAAGTAGCTTTTAATTGGTTTATACTTTTCTTTTTTTACCCCACTTAGATGGGATGAACTCATTCAAAGTTGATGTAGTGATTAATTAATCTTTTTTTCCTCAGGGCCGGGCAGCATCCAGTTGCTTAATAAGTGATCATTGAGCTTCACTGAGTAGAGGTGGGGCCTCTTGGGGAAGGTCCGCCAGGGTGATGTGGTGGGCAGAGCAACCGCTGTGTCCTCCAACAGACCTGATTAAAATCTTTCCACTTTCTACCTTTGTGAGTGTTGACAAAAAGGGTCAAACTCTGTAAAACATTTAAAGAGATTTATTCTGAACCAACTATGAGTGACCATGGCCTGTGACACAGCTCTCAGGAGGTCCTGAGAACAAAGGCCTAAGGTGGTCAGGGTGTGGATTGGTTTTATACATTTTAGGGATACATGAGACTTGAATGAAATACATTTAAGAAATACATTGGTTCAGTCCAGAAAGGTGGGACAACTCAAAGTGGGGGTGGAGGGGTGTTGGAGTTAGGGGTTCCAGGTTAAGTTACAGGAAGATTTAAAATGTTTCTAACTGGTAATTAACTAAAAGAGTTATCAATAGAAAGGAATGTCTGGGTTAAGATGTTGTAGAGACCAAAGTTTTATCATGCAGGTTGCAGGCCTCCGAGACAATAGATTTTACATGCTTTTTATCAGACTTAAGGTTGATGTTGATGTTAAACCTGGAGAGACGTAATGAGTTATGTCCCACCCCCACTTTTCTTCATGGCCTGAACCAGTCTTTCAGGTTAAATTTTAAAGCGTCTTGGCCTAGGAGGAAGTCCTTTCAGATGGTTGGAGGGTCTTAGAATTTTATTTTTGGTTTACATGAGTTTTGCCAGATCACTTTATTTTTATATAAAAACTGGCATATTTCATTTTATTGTGCTTTGTTTCACTGTGCTTTCAGATTTTGAGTTTTTGACAAGTTGAAGGTTTGTGGCAACCTCGTGTTGAGCAAATCTATGGGTGCCTTTTTTTCTACAGCACGTGTTCACTTTGTGTCTCTGTGTCACATTTTAGTAATTCTTGTAATATTTCAAACTTTTGGCCAGGTGTGGTAGCTCACTCCTGTAATCCCAGCACTTTGGGAGGACAAAGGCGGATGGATCATCTGAGGTCAGGAGTTTGAGACCAGCCTGGCCAACATGGTGAAACCCCATCTCTACTAAAAATACAAAAATCACCTGGGCTGGTGGCAGGTGCCTGTAATCCCAGCTACTAGGGAGGCTGAGACAGGAGAATCACTTGAACCCAGGAGGTGGAGGTTGCAGTGAGCTGAGGGGTACAGAGCAAGACTCTATCTCAGAACACTTTTGCATTATTTTTGTATCTGTTATGGTTATCTGTCATTCTGTCGCCCCAGAGTAGAGTGCAATGGTGTGAACTCGGCTCACTGCAACTTTTGCTGCCTGGGTTCAAGGGGTTCTCCTGCCTCAGGCTCCCAGGTAGCTGGGATTACAGATGCCTGCCACTGCATCAGTGACCCTTGATATTACTATTGTAATTGGTTTGAGGCACCACAAATTGTGCCCATCTAACAGAGCAAACTTAACAAATAAATGTTGTGTGTGTTCTCACTGCTCCATCACTGGCCATTTTTCTCTCTCTCTCTCCCCTCCTGCCTCTCTATTCCCTGAGACATGACAATATTGAAGTTAGGCCAATAAATACTTCTACAATGGCATCTCAGTGTTCAAAAGTGAAAGGAAAAGTTGCACATCCTTCACTTTAAATCAAAAGCTAGGAATCAATTAAGCTTAGTGAGGAAGGCATATTGAAAGCCGAGATAGGTTGAAAGCTAGGCCTTTTGTGACAAAAAGCCAAGTTGTGAATGCATTGGAAAAGTTATTGAAGGAAATTAAAAGTGCTACTCTAGTTACTACACAAATGACAAGAATGCAAAACAGCTTTATTGCTGATACTGAGAAAGCTTTAATGGTTGGGATATAAAATCAAACTGCTGCAGCGTTCCCTTAAGTCAAAGCCTAATTCAGAGCAACGGCCAAACTCTCTTCTATTCTATGAAAGCTGAGAAAGGTAAGGAGCTGCCGAAGAAAAATATGAAACTAGAAGAGTTTGACTCAAGAGGTTTAAGAAAAGATGCTGTCTTCATAACAAAGGGTGAAACAGCAAGTGCAAATGTAGAAGCTGCAGCAAGTTACCCAGAAGATCCAGCTAAGACAAATTGATGATGGTGGCTCCATTAAACAACATGTTTTCTTTCTTCTTTTTATTTTTTTTCCTTTGAGACTGGGTCTCATTCTGTCGCCCCAGAGTGGAGTGCAATGGTGTGAACTCGGCTCACTGCAACTTTTGCTGCCTGGGTTCAAGGGGTTCTCCTGCCTCAGCCTCCCAGGTAGCTGGGATTACAGATGCCTGCCACTGCATTCAGCTAATTTTTGTAGTTTTAATAGAGACAGGATTTCACCATTTTTGGCCAGGCTGGTCTTGAACTCCTACCTCATAATCCACCTGCCTTGGACTCCCAAAGTGCTGGGATTAGAGGCATGAGCCACCATGTCTGGCCACATTTTCAATGCAGACAAAACAGCCTTCTATTGGAAGAAGGTGCCATTTAGGACTTTCCATAGCTAGAAAGAAGAAGTCAATGCCTGGCTTCAAAACTTCAAAGGACAGGCTGACTCTCTTGTTAGGGATTCAAGCAGCTGGGGACTTTTAAGTTGAAGCCAATGCTCATTTCCCATCCTGAAAAGCCCAGAACCCTTAAGAATTATGCTAAATCTACTCTGCTTTTGCTGTATAAATGGAATGACAAAGCCTGGATGACAGCATTCTATATATACCATGGTTTATTGAATATTTGAAGCCCACTGTTGAGACCTACTGCTTAGAAAAAGATTCCTTTCAAAATATTAAAGCTCATTAAGAATGTACATGATCAACCAAAAGCTCTGATGGAGATGTGTAGAAGATCAATATTTGTTTTTCATGCATGTTAACAGAATATCTGTTCTTTAGCCCATGGATTCAAGAAGTAATTTTGATTTTTAAGTCTTATTGTTTAATAAATATATCATAATGTTATAGCTGCCATAGATGGTGATTCCTCTGATAGAAAAGTTAATCCCAACCTTCACAGATCACTGTGAGGCATTCAAGATTTTAGTGTAATCCCAGCACTTTGGGAGGCCGAGGCGGGTGGATCACGAGGTCAAGAGATCGAGACCATCCTGGTCAACATGGTGAAACCCCGTCTCTACTAAAAATACAAAAAATTAGCTGGGCATGGTGGCGCGTGCCTGTAATCCCAGCTACTCAGGAGGCTGAGGCAGGAGAATTGCCTGAACCCAGGAGGCGGAGGTTGCGGTGAGCCGAGATCGCGCCATTGCATTCCAGCCTGGGTAACAAGAGCGAAACTCTGTGTCAAAAAAAAAAAAAAAAAGAAAAGAAAAGATTTTAGTGGAGGAAGTAACTGTAGATGTGGTGAAAATAGCAAGAGAACTACAATTAGAAGTACAGCCTGAGGATTTGACTGAATCTCATGATAAAATTTCATTATAAAATTTGAACAGAGGAAGAGTTGCTTTTTATGGAGGCGAGGAGAAAGTAATTTATTGAGGTGGAAACTACTCCTGGTGAAGATGCTATGAATATTGTTGAAATGAGAAAAAAAAAATTTAGAATATTAAATAAACTTAGTTGAAAAAGCAGTGACAGGGGTTGAGAGAATTGACTCCAATTTTGAAGGAAGTTAGGAAATTCTACTGTGAGTAAAATGCTATCAAACAGCATTGCATGCTACAGGGAACTCTTTCCTGAAAGGAAGAGTCAATTGAAGCAACAAACTTCATTGTTGTCTTATTTTAATAAATAGCCATAGTCACCTCGATTTTCATCAACCAGCACCCTAATCAGTCAGCAGCCATCCATATTGAGGCAAGATACTCCACCAGCAAAATAATTATGATTCCCTGAAGGCTTAGATGATATTATAATTGGCATTTTGTTTTAGCAATAAAGGATTTTTTAAATTAAGGTATGTACTTTTATTAGACATAATGCTATTGCACATTTAAGAGACCAACAGTATAGTATAAACATAGCTTTTATATGCATTGGGACACTAAAAAAATTTATGTAATTCATTTTATTGTGATCTTTGCTTTATTTCTGTGATCTGGAATAAAACATATAATATTTCCCATATATAAAGAAAATGTACTTTTCCTTCATATTTTTCAGGGCTACCATAAGGATGAAATGGAGGCAGCTTACATGGATAATGGAAAGAACATGGGAGTTTGGAAGTTGGAAGGTCTGGATTCCAATCCTCGGTCTGACACCAGGAGTAATTTTTTCCTGCTCTCATAGCCTCAGTTTGTTCATTTGTAACATGAGGGTGTTGGATTAGATTATGTTCCCCTTCCTTCTGGAATTCTATTAGAATTTATGAAACTAGATGACATGTAGAATTGTCATGCAAATGTAAATCCAGAAGCAAATTTCGATGGTTTGAATATATCCTCCTGAAAGCATGTGTTGGAAACTTAATCCCCAGTGCAACAGTGTTGAAGGGTAGGGCCTAATGGGAGGTGTTTAGGTCATGAGGGCTCCACCCTCATGAATAGATTAATGTCAGTTATTAAAGGAGTTCATGCCAGGAGTTCAATCTCTGGCTTTCCTGCCTTCTCTTCTACCTTCTACCATGGGATGATGTTAACCAGAAGGCCCACACCAGATTCTGGCACCTTGATCTTGGACTTCCCAGCCTCCAGCACTGTGAGAATCTCTTTTCTTTACAAATTACCCAGTCTGTGGTATTCTGTTACAGTAACACAAAACAGACTGAGACATAAGTGACAGAAAAGAGTCATATTTTAGAGTCCAAAAGGGGCTTCACCAGTAAATTGTATATACTTAAAGAGTGGCCTCATGGTGGGTATGATACCACTCACATTCCATCATCAGAGCTGAGGCATTCACTCCCCAGCTGCTGGGAGTGTTGCCTACTAACTATATACGAAAACATCCTTAGCTGAAGGGAGCTGCCTTTCCCAAGGTAGCCCCCTCTGTGGGGGACAGCCTCTATTCAACCACTAGTCAAGTGGTGGGGATAAAAAGTCCCAGCCCTCTCATCTCAGTTTTGGAGATCTCTCAGAGGCATTTCAGCCTCAGAGCTCCCCTGGGTTCTGTTGGAACTACGTCTCAGCTCTCCCGCTTCAACTCCACCCAATTCTGCTTTCTTCACTTCCTCACAGGTATTCTTAGGGCATTTCCAAGAAAACATCTGCACACAAATCCAGGCATTTCTCCTTGGACTTGATCTCTGACTTCTCTCCTGGCTTCTGGACCTCTGTGGACTTGGCTTGGGCACCTCATCGATAGGCCAAGGTGGAAGGCGGCAAAACCTGGGCTCCCTTATGCTCCTCACTCAACAGTTACAGAAATGCAAGTTGGGACCTTTTACGCTAAAGATAACATCTGTGTATCCCATTGTACTTTAAAATAGCAAAGAAGATTTCTCCTCCCAGGAAGACTGTTCTAATAGCTAAAGTCAGACAAAGTAGTAAGTCAGAAGGATTGGTCAGTAAAGCCCCCTCCAAATGGTGCCATGGCAAAAATAAAAACAAAAGACTCTAGGAAAATGAATTATACTTAATGAATCTTAGCTCTATAAGTCAGCAACTGGAAGGTGGGGGCATAAGCTTTCTTTTTCACGGGGCTTGTACCAATTGTCTGAGCCTCACAGTTTGGTCAAATCTCAGCCACAAGTTTTGTTCTGATATCATAAGTCTTGGAATGAAGAAGCTAGAACTTCATTCTGTTCTCCAAGTTCCGAGTACTATAAAGAATACTATAAAGAACTAGAACCTCATTCTGTTCTCCAAGTTCCGAGTACTATAAGAAAAGAAAAAAGAGATCAATGGTTATAATTCTTTGAATAGCTAGATAAATATTGACTAAGAGGGCCTATGAAAAAGAAGCATTCAGATCTGCCCTGAAAAATTAGCTTCCCTTCCTCCCTCCCTCCCCTACTGTTCAGCATCTCTGCTGCAAGAATCTGGCTCCGTTATTTCTCTCAGTGGGAGCTGCCATTTTAATGACTCAGCACAGCACTTTTTCAGCAGGAGATCCTGCCTCAGGTGGCAGATCAGGCCTGGGAGAATTGAGGTCTCATTTAAACTAAGTCAGAAATTTCCCAACTGGTTTTAAAGTGAAATAGATTTGTAAAAATAACAATAATAATTATTTGACAGTGCTGTTATAGCTCCCATATCAAAATTTAATCTTTAAAGTAGAATCCATTCTTTTTCTTTCCCAAGGAAACTAACTCTGTCAGGCATTACCAACCTGAGTTGAAACATTCACCAGCTCAGAGAAACCTCATGTGCTTGAATAAGACAGCAGCAGAACAATTCATTTGAGTTTGAGGTCTTTCTTAAATACTCATTATTGTTCACATATTAGGCATTGTATTTAGATTTTTAAGAGTTATTTGATCTTCTTTATACTTTAAACCTCTGAAAAAAGTATATAGAACCCAAACTTCTTCATTTGGGGGAAATGGTTGATATATTTCTATGTAATTTACATCATTTTTTAAAAAGTTGCCCTCATGAGCATTCATTTCATTTTATAAAATTGGGATATAATTTACATACAATGAAATGCACTAGTCATAATGAGGCTTGCTGTCTTCCTCAGTCCAAGGTCCATCTGGTAAGCTCCTCCCTCCCATTTTCTCAAAGTGCCACCCCGGTCAGCCGTGGCCCATTCTCAAGCCATTCTCCTCTTGGGATCTCCTCTGCATTGGGCCTCTCTAAGATCCCTGCCTATCCTCAAAGGCCTTCTGGTATGCTCTCTGTACTGCTTCATCTGGGCTGAGACCTGCTTGCATCTGAGCCCACAGTATCTTTCATGGCTGCAATGGACTGAATATTTGTGTCCCTCACATTCATATGTTGAAACCCTAACCCCAATGTGATCGTATTTGGAGTTGAGTCCTTTGGGAAGTGATTAGGTCATGAGGGTGGCACTCTCATTAATAGGATTAGTGTCCTTTTAAGAAGAGCCCGGACAGTTAGTTAGCTCTCTTTCCATGTGAGGATACAATGAGAAGTTGATAGTCTGCAAACCAGAAGAGGGCTCTCAGGAGAACCCAACCTTACTGGCACCCTGATGGTAGACTTCCCAGCCTCCAAAACTGTTGAAGTTAATTTCTGTTGTTTATAAACCAGTCTATGGTGCTTTGTCCTAGCCACTGGAGCCGACCAAGCCTCTCAAGAAAAGGTTGCTCCTGCTCTCATACCTTCCACTTCAGGGCCACACCATGGAGCTGGGAACCTTCCTACCTTTCTGCTCACCTGTCCAGAACACTATCTGACTCTTTCCTTATGCATCTTCTTTTAGACAATCCCACTGCTCTTTTCCTAACTCCAGTGATGTTCTTTACTAACCTTTGTGCCACTTTCTTTCAGTCATCAGGGATTTTTGTACCCTATTCACAGACTTCTTCTCCTCCCACATACCTGTCATCTTTTTAAAAGACTTAAAATCCGCAAAGATGAGCTTTTCAACCAACCCCTTTATAGATCCCTAAGCTTGTCCCACTGTCTAGTCTTCTTGATGGCCACTTCTACCCAGAACTATCAGCGTGTGGTATCTCCCTATTGCCCTGGACTTCTGAGGCCCCAGCCCTCTGTCCAACTCACCAGCTCATAAGGCTCATGAGGCTCCTGCAAGCAGCATTTCCCAAACTGGAACTAATATCTGATCTTCCCCACCATCTCTTCAATGGCTTTCCATTGATTTGACTGGGATTTGCAAGTGCTGCCATGCTCTTTCCAACACACCAGTTCTATACCCTAAAGCCAAATTCTCATGTAATATTTTAAATTTTGGACCTTGCATATCCATATCATGGTAAGCTGGCTAGCTTTTAATCAAACCCATTCACTCCTCCTGCTCTGCTCATGCAGTAAGATTACGTTTCTTGCCTTTCTTGCTGTTCGGTGGGGTCATACAATGGCAATCTAGCTGATGGAATATGAGTGGTGGTGTCCCTCTGAGGCCTGGCCCACCAAAATCTCCCACATCTAATCCTTGATGCTCTTCTGCTTTTGCAAACTGGATGCTAACACCAGGATGACCTTGAAAGTCACTTGATGCAGATGGCAAACTCTGCCACCTTGAATCCCTAATTGGAACACAAGCTCATCTCTACCTTCCCGTGCAGACTGCTCCCCTTGACTGAAGAAAAACATACACATTGACCACAAATAAAAAGCAAGCTTTTAACAGAGTTAAGCCACTGAAATTTTAGAATTTGTTACAACAGTTAGTTTTATCTAACAAATACAAATGTGTAAGGAGAAGGAATTCCAAAATGGATCATATTCAAATAGAGTCATCAGGGACCAAGAACTGGGCCACACTGAAGGCAGCAAGCTTTGGGCGAGGCAACAAAGAGACCTGAGGTTCTCTCTTCTTTGTAGTTTTTTTTTTTTTTTTTAATAAAATGTTTTATTCTTTCCAGAATGTTCCATTCATGGAACTGGTGCTATCCCTGTCTCTATGTGTAATGCCAGATAGGAATGAGGGAATGATCCAGAGAAAAGGAGGAATTCAGCAGGGTGAGAGGAGCTAATAATGACCTCCCCTCCCACAATCTAGATGTTCCCCCACCCCCAGCCCCTCAGCCATTCAAGTGGCAGACAAAGTGTTTATGTTCTTTTTGTGGTATGCACCCACGAGGGACCTGTGACATCAGTAAGCAGCTAGGGAGGGAATTTGGAATCCTGGATCCTAGCTGTCTTTTCTTCTGTCATAACTGACCACAGGAATTAGGATGGGAAGTAGAGCACAAGACAGGTAAGAAAGAAAGGTTTAGGGCCAAGGCTGTGAGCAAGGCTCCCAAGCCCCTGGCAGTCTGTTTAATGTGTGAGTGACATGTGGCCCAGGGGACAAACTTGTGGGTGTTTCACCAGTGAAAGATACCACATAGGCCTGAGCATCTGGACCGAAAATCCCCTGACAAACTGGTGTTTCTCTGTGCTTGCTGTAATGGATTGTTCTAGCCATGATGCTAATGAGAGAAACTACTTAAGGACCAAGTCTTCCCCCTTCACCCTGCCTCTGTTTTGTCTAGCATTCCTGCAGTCTGGCATCTTCACTCAGAAACATTATCTCCCCAGATCTTGCAGAGTCCCTAAGTGGTAGTTGTAGCATATCACCTTGGGGAGTTCAAAGCACCTTATGAATATTATCTCATTAAATCCCTCAGCCTTTTCCCCCAGGAGTAAAGCCACACCCCCTCCCCTACTCCAACTCACAATCCCTGCTTCACTGAAACCAGACTCTGAATAATAAATATTGTGATTTATTGCAAGTCATTTAGAAGGAACTGTAAATGGACCCTCAACTTCTCCATCCATCTGAAAGGCACCATCTTAATGTGTATATAGAAGAAATAATGGCTGTTCTGACACCTACTTACCTGGGACACTAGTAATTTATGGTTCTTGGGCAGAGAGTGCCAGATGCCCTTTATTCCCATGGGACAAAGAAATCCCAGAATCCTTATTCTTTCCCTGAATACTGGCATTTCACACCTTCCACTCCTCTCACTCTCCCAGCAATACAGCAGGCATCTGGAAGTATTTGCTGCTCTTTAAATGTACCAATTTTCTTCAGGCTTTCAAAGCTCTGAATAAACTGTTTCCTCTGTCAGAATGCTCCTCTCCACCCCAATCATCCTCTACTTTGTGATCTCCTGTTCATCCTTAAGAACCAGCTCAAATCTCATGTCTTTCATCAAATCTTCTTTGACTTCTACAGGATGAGTTAGTTGATCTTTCCTCTAATCTTCCACAGCTTCAAATAGAAGAGCTACCACTTCTATCAAGCTCTAGTTACATGTGTACATATATATTATCATTTAATTCACATGATAGCCCTCTGAAGTTGGTGATACAATCATAACTAATTTTACTGATAAGAAAAAAAGAGGCTTAAAGAGGTTAATAACTCTCCCAATGTTTCATTGATAATTAGGAGGTAAAGCCAAATTTCAAACCAAGGTCAGACAGCAAAGCCCACAATCTTTTACTTCATAAGCTGCCTCCACATTTTTTTTTTTTTGCTCACTTGTTGACCTCTCTATTAGGCTTGAGCTTCTTAAGTTAAGGGATTATGACCTTCATGCTTCTATCTTTGTACCTAGCACAGTACTTAGTATAAAATAAGCGCTCAGTAAATGTTTGTGGAAAGAATGGGTTAAAGAAAAAATGAATACTAATTTTGTTGCTTCAGATAAATTTGTCTTGTATTTTTAAATTTGGGGGAGCATGTAAGTTGCCATATTTCCCTTCTGATGAAATGTGGAGAAGAGGGGTCCCTATGGAGAGGAGAGGATTATTTCACCAATGAGGCAAATCCAGGAGTCATTAAAATTGGGCTATACACTTGAACTCATGGAAGCTCTTGAAGAGCTCGGCCTCCAGTGGGCTTCCCCATAGAGTAATTGGAATATAAACATAATCTCTGAGCTCATTCATCCTTTTAGCGAATATCAATAGAGTTCTCTCTATGTGGCAAGCATTGGGCTGGGCTTTGGGGAAACAAGAGTTAGCACAAATAGTCATGGTCCTTAAAGTGGACTTTTGTTGTTTGCTTGTCCAGTATCTCTTCTGCTAACAGAACCACTATTTTTTCTTGGGAAAATATTCTTCCTGTTCTCAGTGTGTTTTAGGTTGGGCAATTTCCGGTTCTTGGCTGTGAGTTAGGGCACTGGGCCAGGCACGACCAGTCACTGTGTTGTGTCCTCTTTATCCACAGTGATTGGCTTAGGAATGGTCATGTGGCTCAAGTTCGGCAAACGATTGTCAGTGATGAGTTTTTGACTGGAACTATAACATGCATCAGGTCTCAACGGGTTCATTGAGAATACATTCTGAGAAATGTGTCCTTAGGCAATTTCATCCTTGTATGAATATCACAGAATGTACTCACACAAACCTAGATGGGATAGCCTACTACACACCTAGGCTGTATAGTATAGCCTATTTCTCCTAGGCTACAAACCTGTAGAGCATGTCACTGTACAAAATACTGTAGGCAATTGTAACACAATGGTAAGTATTTGTGTATCTAAACATAGAAAAAGTGCAGTAAAATATTGTATAATCTTACGGGACCACCATTGTACATGTGGTCCATTGTTGTTTGAAATGTTGTTATGTAATGCATAACTGTGTTAGAAACGTGAATCTTTATTTCTTCTGGTTAAATATAAACGTGGAATTACTGAAAGAGAATCAAATCAATTCAAAGGAAATCAGAGCTGAGATTTTGAGGGAGCAAGTGTAGACTGATGGCATAATTTCAGGTTTTAGAAATGGCCACATCTAAAGCAAGCAGAAGCCCTGGATTTCCCATTCACATGAGCCAATACAATTCCCTTTTTTCCTAAGCCATTTTAAGATGGATTTCTTTCACTTGCAATGAAATGAGACCTAAATAACAATAGCATTGGCTCTTGGAAGTGGGGTTTTATAAGTGACATCCTAAAATGTAGAACTGGCTGAATCACAATAGGTTGCAGAACAGCAAGTCTGTTCTTGGCTGGGAAGTCAGCTGGGTTGAACTGTCTTATGTAATATCTTAAGGCTCAAACCATGTTCTAGAGATAGAAAATATAATTATATTGGAAAGAACGGTCCATTTCTTATGGCGTTCAGTAATGTCCTATAAGGAAGAAGCAAGCTTAATGGGAAGAAAAGAGAGCCTCTCTCAGAGAAGCCCACCCTGTATCAGTCAGCAGTCCAGAATGGCAGAGAGGAGTACTGTGAGTTGGAAAAGCTAAATTCTCTATCCCAGGATAAACTTAACATAAATGAAGTGAAGGGAGGCTAAACACAAAGGGAGGAGATTAGAACCTGGAGGCAGCATGATATCCAACCCTTCCAAACATCATCTTTCTTTTGTAGCATAAAAAGTCATTCTCTGGGATGCAATGGGAAGCAAAAGGAATTTCAGTCTTGCCTCCCTGCCTCAGTGCATCATTAGCATAGTAGATGGAAGAAGAAGGCCTGCTGCCAAGGGACAGAAGCTTCCAGATGGTGGTTGAGATTCAAGGACCCATCTTTCTGACTTTGGATTTGACCAAATGCAAATCAAGTGTTATTTAAGAAAGCTGTAATGCCTGAAAAACACAAAACCTGACAAATGATAATCTGCAACACAGTGATCAATAATTGGGGCAGTCCCAGGCTCATGAACTCACGAAGAGAAAGCAAGTAGCCATGGGAAGGGAAGCCTCTTGTTGTCCCGCTTAGTTATGGCTACAGGAGCAATAGACAAGGAATTTCCCTGAAGGGAAGACAGATGGGTTGACCAAGGAATACCTTTCATCACAGGGCAGAGATGCCCTGGTCATTCCTACCCTCCATGCTCTTATCCCCATGGTAGATGCTATACACTAATGATTACAATATATTTTTTCTCCTTTGTTCAAGAGGGAGTTTTTAGTTGTAGTTATCTTTTTCTTTCTCACTGTGTATCATGTATTTTGGGGAGGAGTGAGTGAATTTGTCATTTACCATGAGTTTCTAGACACAAGAAACTTTATCCACAGCAAAATAAGATTTTCATTGCAGAAATCCTGTCTTTGAAGAGAAATGCAGTCAACTAGTGAAGATTGTATAGATACTATGAGCACTGGCTCTGGAATCAGATTGCTTGTGTTGGTATCCCAAGTCCACTACTTAACTTGCATAACTGAGCAACTAGTAACACTCCACTGTGCCTCTGTTTCTTCATATGTAAACCTGGAATAAAACAGTACTATCTTTTTTTTAAAATAATTTTGTGAGGATGAAATAAGTCAATACATGTAAAGCAATTGTAGCAACTGGCATAAATTAAGAGCTTAATAAGTGTTAGTTATTTTTATTATTTATATGGACTTCCCTTTAGAAATGTATGAGTGTGTTTTCAGTTTTAGATGGAATATTTGTATCATGTTAGGTGGGGGAATTTTGGAAACTGTATGTACATATGTTGGGCAATGGAGTTGTCTGAATGAATACTGTATTTTTCTTCTGGTAACTGAATACATTTTTTCCTTAAAGAATCATTTCTGTGGTAGATGTGGGTTGGATAAAGATTATCACCTTGGCCCCTCTAATATGGGGCTAAGAGTACATACTGCACAGAATTGGTAGTATTAAATGTAACATTCGAAGGCACTAGAACAATGCTGAACACATAATAGTGAGTCCAAAGTCTCAGGACTCTTCATTGATGCTGCCTATACTATTAGACCCTGGAACTCAACAATGGCAAAAGAAATAAAAGATTCAGGGACCCCTCTCCCCAACACCCTTACCTGCTGCTTGACTCCTGATCTATTACTTCCTGAAATGGGCTGTTCTGATAAATGTCTATTAATTTGGTGCAGGGAATGCGTAAGGGGAGAGAGTCAAGTGGATCACTTTGAGCCTAATACAGCCTAATTACCCACATTCTGGTCTTACCAGGAAGGCTCCCAATGTCCCTTCTGTGCCTGTTCAGTGTGTGCCCTTGCCTACAATGTCCTCCCTCCTCTCCTTCCTCTACACAGAGTTTAAACCACTTTTTAACTTCAAACCCAACTCATTCCTTCCCTCCTCTCCAGCCACCTGCACCTCACTTTGTCTTGGCCAATGCAATATTTTTTGCTCTTTCAAGTCTCTAGAAGCAGAGTCAGCAAATTATGACCCATGAGACAAATCCTGCCTTTCCCACATGTTTTTGTAAATAAAGTTCTAAAATGCCCATTCATTTATGTATTCTCTGCGGTTGCTTTCAGGTTATAATGCAGTTGAATAATTGCCACAGAGATTCTATGGCCAATAAAGTTGACAACATTTAATATTTTGCTCCTTACAGAAAAAGTCTGCAAGCCCCAGCTCTAGAATGTAGGCATGACCTAGGAGCTCATTAGAAATGCAGAATCTCAGGACAACCTCAGACCAACAGGTGATTTTTATGCACATTGAAATTTGGGAAAGTGCGTTGAAGCCCTTTTAGGGCAACAGGGAATCCTGTCTCACATTCACAGCACTTAGCCCACTTCAGGATATGCATGAGGGTCTCAGCTGGTGCAAGCTGATTGAATGGATACATAGGAAAGTCCTGGGCCTAGACAGTGATTCTCAGAGTGTGGTCCTCAGATCCCCCCAGCATCCACAGCACCTCTGAACTTGTTAGAAATGCAAATTCTAGGGTCCACTTCAGACCAAGTGAATTAGAGACTCTGCAGGTGAAGCTCAGCCATTTGGGTTTAATGAGCCCTCCAGGTGATTCAAATGCAAGTTACATAGAGCTCCAGAGATTGACTAATTTGGTTTAGGGTAGGAGCCTGTTACTGAGATATAGTACATATAATCTCCCAGGTGAATGTAATTTTTAGCCGGGTTTAAGAACCTCAGGTTTAGATCCTCTCATCCAAAAAATGATTTATTGTGCACTTACTATGTGGACATATATCTGTATCTATACATGGTGTGGGCATATATCTGTATCTATATTAATCTCTGTCCCCAAAACAATCACCTAATAGAGGCATCATGTAAATCAATAAATTTCATTCAGTGTAATGTCTGCTATAGCAGAAGTGGCCTGGCACCAAAGGAGGAGGGTGATAAACTCACTTAAAAGGTCACATTGGCTTCCAGAAGGAGAAAATATTTGAGCTGAGTTTTAAAGGATGAACAGGACTTCCCAGGGAATTTCAGACAAAGGGAAGAGCATGTGCAAAGGCACCCGGGCACAGAACAGGAACACATGAAATTGCACTGTCAGAAAATTGCAAGAAGCTTGATGTGGCAGTGCTGACTCTGAAACTGGAAAGGTAGCTGAAGAAGTTCCCAACCTACAGGGAGAAGTCTAATGAGGTGGACTTAAATAGTCTTTAGTCCACGGAGCCTTTGTGCCAAGGTTGGCTAGAATCCATCTGTATCTCATTGCCTAGTGGAGAATGGCCACATAGGGAGAAATTCAGGTGCAGACAGAATGCTCTGGAGGAAGAAGGAGACCCAGTCGCTGAAGTTCCCAGGCATTCCACTTGGTCCCCACTGTCTTTGAAGGGAAAGCAGATTTCAATGAGCAGGAACTGTAGCATCTCTACATCCAGGTAGCCACACCCACAGGCACACCTGGGCTGAGAGGAGCTGGACCGACTTTTCCTAGGAATAAACACCCGCTATCTGCCCCCACCCAAGCCAAGACTCCCTCCTCAGCTGGTGGGTCCGACAGACAGATGGGGCTGGCGGGGCCGCCCTAGTCGTGCAGCCGGGGAGCGGATGTGCCAACACACAGCTGCTGACTTTCTCCCCCCCTCACATTAAAACTGGAACATTTTGCACTTTTCTTCTCCAACTCTTTCAAAGCAAGTCATTTTCCTCCTCTGGAAGGACGCCCATTGTTCCTTTGACATTAAAGATAGGTCTTCACTGTTTTCTCTTAAGGCAGCAATTGGTGAAGTTAAGATGTATTATGGGGACTTGTCAGAAGGATACGACATTATACAAAGGAATGATGTGAAACAAAAATTGCTCTCTTCAACCTTCCAACCTCTCCCGCATACAGATTTCAAGCCATTTTTCTGCCCTCGTGTGTTCCCGGCACAGCTGGGAATTGGGGGTAATTGAAGAGATGGAGTTTGTGGTTCTCTGCTGATGGCCCCTCTGGCTGCCGGGGAAGCAAGGTGGAACAGGAAATTATTCAGTGGACAGTGCAGGAGGGGAGAGGGAGGAGTCAGGGGATGGGAGACTCAGGAGGAAAACCTCACACATGTTTTTCTTAGGAATTTCTTAGGAATGCTTACTTCAGGTTCTCAGGGTTGCAGGACGGTTGGTTAGTTTTAAAAAGCGAAAGGTCTTCTCTTTCCCACAGTGAATTCAGAGTTGATTTCCCAGTGACTTTTACTCAGGATGACACGGTTAAATATTACTACTGAAAAGTGGTTCTATCTCAATTTTGAGCGGAGGGTCGAGCCAGAGTCACAATTTTCTCCTTCGTTCATTAATTTGATTGGGCTCTGGTCCCCACTCATCACTTACGAAACGTGTCACCTTAGGTAAATTAACATCCCCCTGCCTTGGTTTCCTCATTTATAAAATGGGAATGAGAATTAGAGTTTCCTTATAGGGCTGTTACATGGGTTAAGTGATACAATGCCCATAATTAGTATGGTGCCTGGCAGTGTAAGTCCTCAGTAAATGTTTGGCACATGTTATTATTTTCATCATTATTAGTCCACAGACATTTATTAAGTGCCACTGATACTGACTTGTGCTCTGGACAGATGGAGATGAACAAAATGGGAAGTTGCTGGTGTTCCACCGGGAGAGGCAATGATGGTTCAGGGTTGGTGGTAAACTCTGGGAAAGAGGAGTCACAGGCTGCTATGGCAGGCAAGGGAGGGGTACCTGCCCTAATCCAGTGGTCAGGAAGGGCTTCTGGAGGAGGTGGCTCCTGAGGGAGACTTGAAGGATGAACAGTGGAAAAGGAGACAGTGTTAAGTGCAGAAGTCAGCAAAGTCTCTTCCTGCCAGAGAGAACAGCATGTGCAGATATCAAAAGACACTGAAGCTTTCCCAGAACTGTGTGCAGGTCTAAGTGCCTGGAGCACAGATAGAACTGTTTGATGGGGAGTTGTAGGGGATGTGGCTGGAAAGGATCGTCTCGCCCCCTCAGGAAGTGCTTTGGGCAGGAGATAAAAGGCTGGGATTTTACCCTGAAGCAATAGGGAAATACTTCACGGTTTTCAGTAGGCATGTGGCATGGCTGCTGGGAGGAAAGCACCTTGGGTGGATAGGAACCTGGTCAGAAAGACACTAAAGGGATCCATCAGGGCCCTGAAGAGAAAGAACTGGGACAGAGGCCATGTAGATGGGGACCTGGGGGTGCTCCTGGGGAAGTCGGAAGCTAGAATATCTGGCATTTGGTAATAACCTGATGCAGGAGGGGTTGAGGAAGCATCCCCCACATAAACCACCAGCTCTCTGCCTTCAGTGACTCATGAGTGGTCCTTCACAGAGATGGGACACCAGGAGTAGCCAGTGAAGACTCTGATCCATTACAGACATGCTGCATTTGAGGTGCCTTGTGAAGTAGCCGGGGTGAATGCTATCAAGAGGCTCAGGGATCTCGGGAGCCCTGGGTAGGTGATGTGTATTATCCATGCAGAGGGAGCAGTTGAAGCCATGGGGTGAATGAGGTCACTCAGGGCAAGGAAAATGCCAAAAGAAGGTGGTTGAACACAAAGTCCTGGGGAGAGCAAAATTAAAGAGATAGAATGAGGCACAGAAGTCAGTTAGGAGACTTAATTAAAAGAAGAGGCCAGAGTGGTATGGAAGGAGAACCAGGAGAAAAGGGATATTATGGAGAATCATGAATAAGGAGCAGTCACAGGCGTTGGTGGCCACTGAGAAACCAATTGAGGTAAGCATCTGTAAGTGGCTCCTGGATTTACAGCGAAGGCAGGTTGTCAGCGATGGAGGCAAGGAGAGAGCCAGTTGTGGTGACGACATAAGTTGAGGATGGAAGATGGATACTGATGAGGCAGGGTTTGCCATTAAAAACCTTGGCAGTCAGAGAAGCTGCAATAGAACCTCGTGCTTTTCAAGCTCTGCAGGTGCCTGTGGAGTGTGTTATAAACACATCCACACAGGCCCTTACCAGATCTGAACCAGAGTCTTCAGAGGCGGAATCTGAGAACTGACCCTTGGAAAAGGCTGCCTCGATGATTCTGCTGTGAGAATTCCAAATACCTGGGATTAGGGCATAAACACTGGGGTTAGCAGCAGAAACGTTGCATCTAAATCTAGCACCAGCCCATGTGAGTTGGAAACCACATAAGTGGGGCATAGATTTGACTACAGACCAATGGTAATTTGCTATCTATGTGAGTGGGCAAATCATTCGCTTCTTCCATACCCAGCCTTCTCATCTACAAGACAAGGAGAGTACTAGCCCTCTCTGGGTTATTGTAGGTGTTGGTGAAAAAATCTACAACTGAAAGCACTCATTATTGCTTTATTAATATTGTTGTTAGCTGCGTGACCTTGGGCTAATTTTACAACCTTTCTGGACTCTCATTTCCTCATTTGTATAACAGAAGCAGTTGTTTCTTACTCAGCAGATATTAGAAGACCAAATCAATAATGCATGGGAAAGTCCCTGACATACAGCAGGTGCTCAGTGAATACTAATGTTGTGCATTAGTGCAGAGGTTACCCTCAGAGATGGTCACTAGTTAGGAAGACTATCTGCAGTGGCAGCTCAAGTCGGCCCTCTGCCTCCCCAGCTCCTAGCAGGGACTGTGACCCTGAGGGTCCTGCAGGTGAGCCACAGAAATCTGGATGGCTAGTTCTGGTCACAGGCTTTGCAGAAGCAGTGAAGAGGATGGGGCCAGCTGCCAACTATTAACCATCCCAGTCTGGGGTCTTAAAAAATTGCTGTTACCCCTTCTAGACTACAGAGTAGCCTCTGGTTCCATGGGAGATAGGTGACCCAAGGACAGGGTCCTCTACGTACCTAAAGGCCTTGGGAAACAAGGAAAAGGCTGAGAATTGAGATGTTCACACCAGCAGGAAAGAACTAGCCCAATGCCCTGGATTTTCCTCATGGCTATTGCACAGTCAGAGACTGAGAGCTACCGTGCAACATGGGAAGATTGATAGCCCACTCTTCTCAGGCCCAGTGGGAAGTAGACAGAAGGAAGGATGGACAGGGGAGTGGTGCTGAGGCCAGCTTTCTGCCTTCTAGCTGCTCTGGGGACACTGTTCTTTCTGTTTTGTTTAGGGCTGCAGTTGGAAAGTTGGGCTCCTTTGGGATCTCTGCTACAGATGGCAATATGACAATGAGCAGTATTCATTCAGCACCTTACAACTTACAAAGCGCTTTCACCCAAGCTGGATCATTTGATCTTTTTAACCACACAATACAGGAGGCCCAGCAGGAAATGGCTGTCTCCATTTTACAGATGAGGAAATAGTAGCTTTGAAAGACTGACTTAGGCCTCAGGATTGGTGTGTGCCAGGGCCTGGATTCAAATTCAAAATCATCTGGCTCCACAGCTAGTGCTCTTTCTACTAGCCAGAAGTTGCTTTAAATATGGTAGCCCTGGACTGAGAGACAGGAGAGCTGGTTTCTTTTCAAGACTTGGCCCCAGCCTTGCTCTATGGTCCGTGACAAGCCACTTAACTGCTCTGGGGCTTGAGTTAGCCATGCTAACAATACAGATCTTGGAACAGAAAATTGGAAAGATTCCTTCCAACTGGACTGTCTCGCTGTATTAATGCTGACAGTGCTCTTAGCCACCAGTTGTTCCAGACTCAACCTCTGAAATGCTAACTTCTGAAGGGATCCTCTAGACTCCACCCAGCACTCCAGGGAAACATCCCCTGCTGGAGAGCTCTTTATTCCTACCTGAAAGCCATGATGAAGAACAGAGTTGATTCGGAAAGGGGGAATTCCACAGACATCAAAAATCACCAGCAGGGTGGTGCCATCCTTTTTGCCAGTTCCTGGTGTCTGTGCCCAGCTGCTCCCCCAAGCATGACACCAAGCCTGGCTCTCTCTGCCCCTTTAGGGCCCTTCTGTAGCATCTGCAGAAGGTTTTAGGCTGAATAGGTCTCCCTTACTTTTCTGATTGGCTTGTGTGTCCCTAGGGTCTGTACAAAAGCAGCAGCTCAGCAGGACCTCAGCATGGTTTGTGAAATAAATTGGTAACAGAATTATCCATCACTCTGTGGCTTTATGTCCACTTAGGCTCTGCTGAGTGGCATCTTCACTTCCCAGAAGGACCTGCTGTTTTCCTCCTGAGCATCAATTTTTCCTTGGGAGCCAAACTTTGATTTCTATAGTTTACAATCACAGAAAAAGCAAAAGAAAAATGTTAAAATTAATGAAGCCCTTCTCTCCTAGAGCTCACCTAGGCAGGCTCTTGGCTGGGTGGAAGGATGGAGGTTAACTTTCTTTGCACTTGGGGAGAGCATATCTGGGGCCCGGTGGTCTGACCAGCTCTGCCAAGCAGAAGGAAGGCTGGACTTCCCTGGGGTCCAGACCTTGGCCTAAAGGCCTCTTCCTTTATTTTGCTTTGGTTTCTTTGAACTTTTGGCTCAATACACAGATTATGGAGAGGGGTCTAAGGAACAAATCCTCTCCAGTTTCGCATGGATTATTCTGGAATTAGGCCGCTGCTATCAATTTTATTTGGTGATCCCAGTTGGATCTCCAAATTATACCTGTAATTTGGTGCACTCTGTGTATTGCAGTCTGTCAGAGAAATCCTATAATTATTTTTTAAGTGACAAAGTTTTAAGGAACAGCTAAATAAATGTAGCTAAATTTAGTGCACTGTCTGTACAATGAAATGTGGCAGGAGGCAGAGATATGATCAGTGGCTGGTAGAAAGAGAATTTTGTTACTATCCAAAAGGTGGCAGCAAAAATTACCTCAATTAACTTAACAAGAAGCCCGTTCTACTCTGCCAGCCTGCCCGGGAACCCTGGCATGCACCTTTTTCCTTTTCTGCCAGGATTCCAGGCCTTCCTCACCAAGATGTCCCTGGCTCCATCTGCTGCTCCCGTCTGAGGCTGATCCCCTTGCCCTAGTCACGTCCTGCCTCCTCCCTGAGATACTCCAGCCCAGCATTCCAGAAGGAGCAGTGTCAAGAGTTCATATCTCCAAGAAACCTCAGTGCAGATCAGCACCTAACAGGGAGGCCAGAGAGACAAAGCAAGGGCCCATTTCTGCCCTCTACTTACTCCATAGAAAACAAGAGATTTTCTACAAACCCAAAAGTGTATGATCGTGGAAGAAAACATGATCCATACCTTATATAGCTGTTCATTTAAGCTTTTGATTATTTTGTTTTTGTTTTTTGAGATGGAGTCTCGCTCTGTCACCCAGACTGGAGTGCAGAGGCATGACAGCTCACTGCAACCTCCTCCTCCTGGGTTCAAGTGATTCTTCTACCTCAGCCTCCCAAGTAGCTGAGATTACAGGTGCCTGCCACCATACCTGGCTAATTTTTGTATCTTTAGTCGAGATGGGGTTTCGCCATGTTGGCCAGGCTGGTCTGGAACTCCTGACTTCAAGTGATCTGCCCACTTTGGCCTCTCAAAGTCCTGGGATTACTGGCAATGAGCCATCCCGCCCAGCTTACGCTTTTCATTTTGAGAATATACTCTGTGCTGGATCTTTAGAATGACTTAGATGACTGAATGGATTCATTAAGAAAATATTGTGCTTTTTCTATGTGTTACATGCCCTTCTAGATTCTGGGTTTACAGCAGTGTACGAAAGGGGAGTACTTGCCTACATGTAACTAACATTCTACTGGGGACACTAAATAAGATAAATGGAAAAGCTATGTGCTTGATTATAAAATTATGTGCTTCAGAAGTACAAAGGAGAAAGATAAAACAAGATAAAGGGCATGAACTGCAGAGGAGGCTGTGACAGTTTTAGATAGTGTGGCCAGGGCCAACCTTGCTGAGAAGGACAAGGACATGAAGGTGGTAAGGAGGCAGCCCTGTACTGTATGAATAGACCCCGAAGAGGGAAATGTGAAGTGGGTTGTTGGAGAAACAGAATAAGAACTGCAGCTTCCTGCTTAAGAAGGTCAGGGGGAATTGGAGAAGAGAGATATGTTTAAAAACTAATTACTATTCTAAGTTCATTGTAGCTGTTTAGGCCAGGGATCAGCATGCTATGTGTTTTTGTACAGCCTGTGAGCTAAGATTGGTTTTTACATTTTTAAATGGTTGGGAAAAAAATCAAAAGAAGACTATTTTGTGACACATGAAAACTATATGAAATTCAAATTTCAGAGTCCATAAATAAAGTTTTATTGGAACAAGGCCATGCTCATTCATTTATATATTTTCTATGGCTGCTTTTGTGCTATAATGGCAGAGTTGAGTAGTTATGATAGGGAGCATATGGCCTGCAAAGCCTAAAATATTTACTATTTGGCCCTTTACAGAAAACATTCACCAACTCCTGCTCTAGGCAATACGAGAGAGTGGTTAGACTTTGGTTTTGGGGTCAGGAGCCCCTGATTCCAGGTTTGGGTAGGGCCACCACTTGGCGGTTGTAAGGCTTTGGGCAAACGTCTACTCTGTGACTTTTCCTCATTTCTGAGATAGGGACAAAAGTACTGTATTATTACTCCATTTAATGGTGCTATAAAGGAATACCCCAGGCTGGACCATTTATAAAGAGGTTTATTTGGCTCATGGTTCTGAAGGCTATACAAGATGTATAGTGCCGGTATGTCCTTCTGGTGAGGGCCTCAGGAAACTTTCAATCATAGCAGAAGGCGAAGGGGGAGCAGGTCTGTCACGTGGCAAGAGAGGAGCAAGAGAGGGGAGGGGGTGCCAGACTCTTCTTAACAATAAGATTTTACATAAACGAATAGAGCAAGAACTCACTCATTACCTGTTACCACCAGGAGAGCACCAAGCCATTCGTGAGCGATCTGCCCTGGTGACCCAGACACCTCCTACTCAGTCCTACCTCCAACACTGAGGATCACATTTTAACCCGAGATTTGGAGGGAACAAATATTCAAACCGTATCAATTACCTACCCTCTTAGGATAAGAGAATTGAATGAAATAAAAAATATGAAGCACATAGTAAAGGCTTAATATCTGTAGTCATCATAATGATTATACATAGTAAAGTATGAAGGTAGGATAAAGGGATTTATGGAGTGAGGAATGTTTGTAGCCTTCTGAAAATTCATATATTGGAGCCCTAACTCCTAATATGATGTTATTTGCAGGTGAGGCCTTTGGAGGTTGATTAGATTTAAATGAGATAGTGAGGGTAGAGTCCTCATAGATGCATGCCCTTATAAAGAGAGACCAGAGAGCTTTCTCTCTCTCTGACCACCATGTGGGGACACAGAGAGGAGGCAGCCACCTGCAGCCCAGGAAGAGAGCCCTCACTGGAACGTGACCATGCTGGCACCCTAATTTTGGACCTCTAGCCTCCCAGAATTGTGAGAAACGAGTGTCTGTTGTTTACACCACCCAGTTCATGGTGTTTTGTTTATGGCATCCTGAACAGACTAATGCAAGGTAGGAGCAACTGTCTTTACCTGGGTAAGTCAAAGAAGTGGTTGCTGCGGATGAACAGAATTTCCCCGGGTGGAGAAGGAAGGAAAAGGCAGAACTCATGGGCAAAAGCAATGGGGTGTTTGGGGACTGGAGAGGACAGTTCTGGCCACTTGCAGCACAGACGGCAGTAATGGAGGTGAGAGAAAGGGTGGGATTTGGTAGAGCTGAGGCTGGAGAAGCACATTTGTGAAAGGCTTGCATCCCATACTCTGGGTAGGCTTGTTCGTTAAGTTCTACCTATTTGATATTTGAAGTGCTCCATTCTCCATCCCTGAAGACATTTTAGACTGCAGGGAGAAATGTCAGCTAACAAGAAAACCTCCTCTTTGTTCTTTCATGGCTATGGATGGTTCCTGAGCTGTTCTCTGTGGTTAACAGCTGCTAATCATGGGAATATACAGAGGTGAATAAGAAAGACACAACCCTTGATGTCAGGGAAAAAGTGTTATGAGAAATAAGGATTTTATTTTATTTTTTTAAAGAAAGGGGCTGGGCACAGTGGGAAAGCACTTTGCGAAACTGAGATGAGGGGATTACATGAGCTCAGGAGTTTGAGACCAGCCTTGGCAACACAGTGAGACCCCTAATTCTACAAAAACTAAAACAATGAGCTGGGTATGATGGGATGCAGCTGTGGTCCCAGCTATCCCAGGGGCTAAGGTGGAAGGATCACTTGAACCCCGAGGTTGAGGCTGCTGTGAGCTATGATTTTGACACTGCACACCAGCACAGATTTTTTTTTTTTTTTTTTAATAAAAGGAAGGAACACAAGATGCTAAGGAAAAAGCCTGTTGCAGCATAACAAGGGTTTTTAAGGGGTTTTAAATATGCAAGTGACATTACAGATTTTAGGTTTTATTTTTTTATTTTATAAATGGGGTCCTGCTATGTTGCCCAGGCTGGCCTCGAACTCCTGGGCTCAAGTGATCCTCCAGCCTAGCCTCCTGAGTAGCTGGGATTACAGATATGCACCACCACACCCAGCACTGGCCATCTTTTTGAGCCTGGAGGGAGCTCAAATGGAAGAAGCTGTTGCTGTAGCCCATGGAAGAAATAGTGGCAGCTTAAGCTAAGGAAGTGACTGTGGGAATGAGGGAGTGGACCTGTAGAAAAAGGTGTGGAAGGAAGAATTCATAGGGCTTGCTGATTGGGTGTAGAGTGTGAGGGAGAACAAATAGACAATGAGCAGAAATCTGTCTGTGCAACTGCTGGATGGTGATGCCATTTACTGAGATGGGGAACGGGAGAGATCACTGGTTTCAGGGGAGTGAGGGTGTAGTGGGGATCACGAGCTCAGAATTAGGGATGCTGAGTTGGAGATGCTTGTGGGAACATCCAAGTGGGGGCCTTCCTTGAGGTATTTTGCTATCTCATTCTGAAGATCAGGGAAGAGATACTGGGCTGGAGCTAGAAACTGGAGAGCTGTTAATAAATGGATGGCAACTAATGCCCTCCCTGGAGTGGCTGAGGTCACTCAGACACAGGTCCTGTGTGCCCCCATGCTGCCCCCCAGCCATGGAATAAACCCTGCTTAATAGTCTGCCTTTTGAAAACAGACAGACAGCTGGGCAGAGTGGCTCATACCTGTAATCCTAGCACTTTGGGAGGCTGAGGCAGGCAGATCATGAGGTCAGGAGTTTGAGACCAGCTGGCCAGCATGGTAAAATCCCACCCTACTAAAAATACAAAATAATTAGCCAGGCATAGTAGCATGCACCTATAGTCTCAGCTACTCAGGAGGCTGAGACAGAAGAATGACTTGAACCTAGGAGACGGAGGCTGCAGTGAGCCAAGATCGTGCCACTGCCCTCCAGCCTGGGCCACAGAGCAAGACTCTAACTCAAAAAAGAAAAGAAAAGAAAAGAAAAAAGAAAAGACAAGACACACACACACACACACACACACACACACACACACGTGCATACACAAATAAATACTTCCATCCCTGATGACTCAGTGGCACGTATCTGGCCCTGATTGTGTAGACAGTTTTACAGGAAGTTGCCAACACAATGAACCTTCTGAAGCCTTTAATGAAACAATTATAGTATGTGGAAGGAACAATCAATCAACTGTAAACTCAGTGGTGAGAATTTTACAGAGACAGAGGGTCGATGATGGGCTTGCTGTGGTTAAGTCAAAGAGAGTAACCTGATCCCTTATTGGAGATGAAGTACACATAATATGGGAAATTCCCCACCCCTCCACTAGCAGGCACAAAGAAAAAAATTCCTGTTACAAGGCTGCTGCCTCACGCCAATCAGTGCTGCTCTCAAAGTGTTGTGAAATCCCGAAAAAAACAATTGCCCACATTTTGGGATGTTATGCCTTATAAATACCTTTGTACCCCAGTGAGATCTCTGCGTGTCATATCACTCAGCGCTCCACCTTTCTCATTTGATTCTTGAATCTCAAAGATCTGTGCTAAGGGAGATGTCCTATCGAAGGCAATTATTATGGTATTCTTGTTTGCACTGCTTTATAGCAGTCCTCTGCATGTATTACTTCTAATTCTCATAATGAGCCTGCAGGATAGGTATTATTGGGCTCAATTTATAATGAGGAAAGAGAGACTCAGAGTTTACATAACCTGTCCTGTGTCACAGAGCTCATATGTGACAGGGCTGGATCAACCCAGGACTGTGTGACTCCAGTGTGCATCTCCTTCCCCATGCCCTGCCACCTTCCAATCTGCGTCTCAACACCTTTAGTGACCTTCCCTCTGTTCAGCCCATTCTCTTGACTGCTGGACTATCAGAAGATTCTTACTGAAATCTCCACCCATTGTACTGGGCTTACCTTCTAGAGACACTCATACAAAAGATTTAGGATGTTTGAAGACAGCAATCATACCCTCTCATTATTCTCCCCTGCAGTAAACACTTCCAGTTTCTTCAGCCCTGTCCCACGTGCTGTGGGGAGGCAGCCGCTGCTGGCTGCCTTCCTAACAGCCATTCTCTCTTCCCCCGCAATTTCCTCGCCAGAAGCTCACCTCCTACTGTGGAAGCTGAAAGGCCCAGAAACTCGCTCCTGAGATCGGAATACTGAGAAGCTGATTTTGGAGCTAGGGAATGAAGACATTGGAGATGCAGAGAGATGACTGTGGCATAAAGGAAGTACCTGGATCCTGATCCAGACCCTCACCAGCTGCGGGCAACTTGTGTAAACTCTCTCAGTGTATTCACCTATAAAATGGGGATGAACATACTCACTCACTGCAGGAAGACAGATTTGCATTAAGCATATAAGCACCCAGCATAGCGCTGGACACAGAAGTTATATAGTAGAGGGATGCTATTACTTTTATAGCCATTACTGAAGATGGGAGCTGCATTCTTGACAGACTTTTGCTTACTTTATGCAGAGTATGGTATGAGATTCACACATAGATTAGGCAAAGGGACATTCATATCCTGTTTACTCGTGTAAATGTTTCCCCTCCCTGCAAAATATAACACGCAAGCAGTAATATTTGTGTATATGTATTCATTATTGACTTTGTTTTGTTGGGTAAAATGTTATCCCAAACACAGGTGCCAATATTTGTCTCAGGAAAGGAATTCTCATATTTTGGGAATCACAGATACATTAATTGTTTAGCCTTTCTTTCAAGAAGCTTACAATCACTGAAAGCCAAAGATATAGATGTGCATTATAATTACCTACAGAATTCAGTACAGTAACAGGCTGTACATGATTGTAGCCTAAAAGCAATAGGCTGTATGCCACACAGCCTAGGTGTGTAGTAAGCTATACCATCTAGGTTTGTGTAAGTACACCCTGATGTTTGTATGATGACAAAATCACCTGACAACACATTTCTCAGAACATAGTTCCATTGTTAAGTGATGCATGACTGTGTTTACACACATTAATGTAAAAATACATATGTATCTATATATGCTTATCTACACTTATGCACATACACATACATTCCCATGTTTTCCAGATATCTCTGATTACTCTCCCTTCTGGAACACAGGAGACATAAAGTCTCCCAATCTCCTTATGATGGAGTGGGGTCATATGACTAATTCTGGCCAATGAGTTGTAAGTAGAAGTGACATGCAACTTCTGACATGTGTCACTTCTGGATTATAACATTTAATTCGCAGGACAAACCCTTTCCATCTTTTTTACTTCCAGCAACATTTAAATCAGTGGTTGCTTCATCAGCTTTGGTCCCAAGTAAGGGAATTTAGAACAAAGTTCTCAGCTGCCCTCAGTGTACTAATCATAATGCGAACAAGTCAGAAACCTTTATCACCAGCCACTGGGAGAATGTAGTAACAATCTCTAAGCATGGCCAGTCCCAACACTGAGGGCCCCCAGCAGCCCAGTGTTTATTGGTACAGTTCATAGCTTTAGCAGAGAAAGAAACTCTCTCTTTTAATCATCTTAATAGGCTGTCTCATGGAGAGACCCTCTTTGGCTTTCTTTTGTTATGTCCTGTCCTTTGTATCCATCACTGAGGACAGGAAAATGTTGTAACAGAGTTGGCCAGATCTGGACCATGTGGCTTTCATCTAGAGAATGGGGAAACACTATGATAGGTGGTCCTCCTGGAAGCATTTCTCAAACAGAATGAGGGAGGCAGCACAGAAAATACGATGGGGACTGTGACCCATGGGTATAGCTAAGGATCTTTTCTTTCCTTTTTCTTTCTTAGCCTTGTTTCTTCCTTCCCTCTATAGATCTTACTTCCTCCCCTACCTCTTATCCATGACAGTACATTTTCAGATTCAGAAACAATGTCATAGCTTCCTTGGTGTCCCCAGTATCTGACATAGGGGAGGGAATCTGATGTCAATAATTGTGGAGGGAATAAACAAATGAAAGAGGACGTGTAAGATAAGACAGAGCCAGAATGAAGAAGCACTTTTTATTTTTTCTGTGACTGGGTGATCAAACATCAAACAATGGATTATATTGACATAAAACCTCCCAGGATAGGCCAAAAAATGTTTAATTCTCATATTGACATAAAATCTCCCAGGATAGGCCAAAAAATATTTAATTCTCACTCTTCAGAATTCCCTTTAACAAATGCAACCAAACACCTGGGAATGAGAGACCTGTCACTGCATTATCCATTTGATTTCAAACTGGAAACTCTAGACAGATTCCCTTGCCTGCAATTAGCCAGGTGGAGCACAGACAAGTTAATATCAACAGCTCATCTTGATGTCTACGCTGTCTCCAGAATCCAGGGAAAGGTGTTCTTCCCTTTAATCCTCTGTGGCAGGACAGATGGCACTTACAACCCAATCCAGCACTTGGGAAATGTTTTTTATGCCGCCAATTAAGATGCGTTTCCTCCACTGTGTCCATCACTTGCACTTGCAGGACAACCAGTACCCTCACCATGAGCCTATTCCATCTGATCATTCCTTGTCCATTGGGGCATGTTGCTACAGATTCAAACAGTGTTGCGAAGGAAGAAAGTGAGAGTTGAATCCGTAATGGAAACTTTCCAGTATGCTCCTAGAGAGTTCAGCAAGTTCTTTTGTTTTCATCCTATTGACAATTACTATGAACCTGCTATGTGCCAACTGATACTAGAGGGAAAGCAAAAGGTGACCAAGACTCTGCCCTTGAACTCACAGTGTTGTAGAAAGACAGATTATTATATAGCTCACTAAAATTCATTGTGAAAATGCTTTAAGTAGAGACAGTTTCAGGTACTGATGAACACAGAAAAGGGAAGGCTCACTAACTTGGGGGAAGGGCCCAAATCAAGCCTCAGTTACAGGGAGCCCATTAGTCTGTATTTGTATTAAAATAGTAACCCACCTTCTTATAGTGAAATATGGTTTTAAAAACATTTCCACATATTTGTCTCATTATTTCCAACAACCTTTGTATAGAAATTACTCTTCTTCTCTATTTACAACTTAAGGAGTTAGGGTTCAGATAGGCTAAGAGATTTGCTCAAAATTACAAACAAAAATGGAAAAGCAGGACTCAAAACTAGGTTTTTTGGTTTCAGAGTTTATTTTAAACTTATTTTGAATTGAGCAGGTTCTCAGCTGCAAGCAAAAGTTAACAATAACAAAATTAAAACAAACAAACACCTCTCTGGCACTAAGCTTGAAGGCACTGTAGCCAGGACCCAACCAGGATCAAGAGCTGACAACTGACTTGGTGAAATCACCAGTGTAACCTTCCCTGAGCATTAGATACCATAGCATGCATACCTGAAACCACCAACATACTTTGTGCTACCTCTTGGACTTCTGCTTCAGATGCTTCTAGAAACTCAGTAGAGTTGCCCCACCCCTTGGCAGGTGGATTATCAGGAATCCCTGGTTTTTGGGTTTGTAACTTCAAGTAGAATCTGGAGATAGTGTACTGATGGGCAGAGTCTCCATCAGGTCCCCTAAATGCAGGGAAGGTAAGTGCCTGGTATTTTCAGTTTCTTTTGTGGGCATTGGACTCAACTTCACACATTTGGTAATTCCCAGTCATGAGAAGGAGGTTTAGATGCCAGGTAGCAACATTTTATATTCCCTTCAACATTACCTCTCAATATTGCTTATTTCCCTGCTTAAAAATTATATTTATTCAGCTCAGTTGCTCACACCCTGAAGCCCTTTTTAGCCCAGCATGAACAAGCAAGACTGCTCCTAACCACCTCCTTTATCATGCAGCATGACCACAGCTTCATCATCACAATCATGCCAGAACCAGCCCACTTCATTATTGATCAAACCCATTCATTTAGGTGTGTGGTTAAAGCTTCTTCCCTCAATGACTGGCCAACCGAGCTTTAATCATGGAAAGTCAGTGACTTTCACTTCTGAGCACTGATTGAGAAAGAAGGAACAAGAGTCCCTACTCATCTGTGGAATGAAAAATGTCTTTCTCTGTTGAATAGGAATGGTGTTGGTGGCTGTGCTTTGAAAAGGGGTCATATGGGGAGGGACTCGCTGTCTCAGATCTATAAATCTTTTAGACCCATGATTCTTTTTTTTTTTTTTTTTAACTTCAAGGTCGGTGTGCAAGTGAACTTAAATAAATTTACAAAACAACCCCATAAAAAGGTAGGCAAAAGACATGAACAGACATTTCTCAAAAGAAGACATACATGTGGCCAACAAGCATATGAAAAAAAAAGCTCGTCATCACTAATCATTAGAGAAATGCAAGTCAAAACCGCAATAAGATACCATCTCACACCAGTCAGAATGCTATTATTAGAAAGTAAAAAACAAACAAACAAACAAACAAACAAAAAACAGATGCTGGCTAGTTTGTGGAGAAAAAAGAACACTTATACACTGTTGGTGGGAGTGTAAATTAGTTCAATCACTGAGGAAGACAATGTGACAATTCCTCAAAGACCTAAAGACAGAAATACCATTCAACCCAGCAATTCCATTGATGGGTATATACTCCCCAAAATATAAATCATTGTCTTATAAAGACACATGCATGTATATGTTCATTGTAGCACTATTCACAATAGCAAAGACCCATGATTCTTCAAGTGTGGTCTCCTGGATGTTAGCAAAAGCAACTGGGAACATTTTAGAAGTGAAAATTCTTAAGCCCCATCCCGGACCTACTAAGTAAAAAATTCTGGGGGTGGAACACAAGCACTTGGGTGTTAACAAAACCTTCCCTGTGATTCTTGGGCATGCTGAAGCTTGAGAACTACTACTTTAGACCAAGAAACAACTTCTGATGTGGGCACCAAGCTTAAGATTTTCATGTACTCAACTATCTTTCAGTTTCCCTTAGTGAATCTGGATGGGAACTGAAGAAACTTTATTCACAGCAGTAAATATATCCCATATCATCCTTTTAGGTAAGTCTAATAGTAAAAATTCAGCCTCAAAGAAACCTATAGTGGGCATTCCACCAAAATAATCAATGATTAACTCTTACATTATTTCATATCCATCACCTAATTCTGCCCACATTACAGCCCCAGAAGGAAAGTAATTTTCAAGGTGAAGAAACAGACTAAGAAAGGTTATTTCCCCAAGGTTACATATCAAGAAGTAGGGAAACTTACAAAGTCTATACTGTGCCAGAGCTATGGGCATGATGAGAGACCTGGGCAGGGGCGGGGGGATTATCTCACCACCTATCTGTAATTATATCACAAACACCTCAACTAATCATCTCTTTCTGCTAAAGAAGTATGTCTCTTTGACTTGGTGAAATTCTCTATAATTTTTCTTTCTTGAGGAATCCCTCTTTATAAAAGCAATTTTATTCAAATGTCCCATTATCTCTATGGCTTTATAACAAAAATGATTCAACAGATGAGTCCATCCTAGGAGAGAAAAGCAGAGGGTACAAAAGGAAGATCAAGTAGTAGCCACCAAATCCAACTCGTCAGGTTTAGACACAAGTGGTCCCTTCACAAGTTCTTGTGAAATAAGATACGTTTTAAAAGATACTCCTAAGCCCTCTTTACTTTTACTGAACTATTTCTAATCACATATAACTATTTCCCCCCATTAAATCCTAACTGTATTAGTCTGTTCTCACACTGCTAATAAAGACATACCTGAGACTTGGTAATAAAAAAAAGAGGTTTAATTGACTTACAGTTCAGCATGGCTGGGGAGGCCTCAGGAAATTTACAATCATGGCAGAAGGGGAAGCAAACATCCTTATTCACATGGCAGCAGCAAGGAGAATTGCAGGGTGAAGTTGGGGACAGCCCCTTATAAAACCATCAGATCTCAAGAGAACTCACTATTACAAGAACAGCATGGAGGTAAGGGTTCATGATTCAATTAAATCTGGACGGGTGCCTCCTATGACTCCTGGGGATTGTGGAAACCACAATTTAAGATGAGATTTGGGTGGGGAGATGGCCAATCATATCATCCCATTTTGCTTCCTTCCTATTCCTAACCTATCCTGAATTCCATGGACAGTTATAGCAGCTACATTCAACTTTCTCAGTTTCCCCCTCATCCCCCAAAACACACAATCCCCTCCTGCCCTAGATAAATTCACTGTTCTCTTTGCTCTTGTTCCTAAACTATTGTTCACTCCCAAATTAAAGTGTACAGCCATGTTTTGGATCAGCTTTCCTTAAAATCTATGCCTTTCCAGGCAAAGACTTCATGACCAAATACCCAAAGCAATTGCAACAAAAGCCAAAATTGACAAATGGTATCTAATCAAACTAAGGAGCTTCTGCTCACCAAAAGAAACTATCATCAGAGTGAACAGGCAACTTACAAAACAGGAGAAAATATTTGCAAGCTACCCAGCTGACAAAGGTCTAATATTCAGAATCTACAAAGAACTTAAAGAAATTTACAAGAAAACAAACAACCCCATCAAAAAGTGGGCAAAGGATATAAACAGACACTTCTCAAAAGAAGATATTTATGTAGTCAACAAACATATGAAAAAAACTCATCATCACTGGTCATTAGAGAAATGCAAATCAAAACCACAATCAGATACCATCTTATGCCAGTTAGAATGGTGATCATTAAAAAGTCAGGAAACAGATGCTGGTGACGCTATGGAGAAGAAATGCTTTCACACTTTTGGTGGGAGTGCAAATTAGTTCAACCATTGTGGAAGACAGTTTGATGAGTCCTCAAGGATCTAGACCCAGAAATACCATTTGACCCAGAAACCCCATTACTGGGTATTCACCCAAAGGATTATAAATCATCTACTATAAAGACACATGCATATGTATATTTATTGCAGCACTATTTACAATAGCAAACACTTGGAAGCAACGCAAATGTCCATCAATAATAGCTTGGATAAAGAAAATGTGGCACATATACACCATAGAATACTATACAGCCATAAAAAAGAATGAGTTCATGTCCTTTGCAGGGGTGTGGATGAAGCTGGAAGCCATCATTCTCAGCAAACCAACACAGAAACAGAAAACCAAACACCACCCGTTCTGACTTATAAGTGAGAGATGAGAACACATGGATACAGGGAGGGGAACATCATACACCAAGGCCTGTCGGGTGGTTGGGGGGAAGGGGAGGGAAAGCATTAGGACAAGCCTGATGCACGCGGGGCTTAAAACCTAGATGGCAGATTGACAGGTGCAACAAATCATTATAGCACATGTATACTTATGTAACAAACCTGCACATTCTGCACATGTACCCCAGAACTTAAAATTAAAAAAACTATGCCTTCTCCCAAAATGGGATTCTCCATCCTGAAAAGGCTTCCATTGCCCTACCAATTTCTTCCCTTGCTCTCCACTGCTCTATTTCCAAATCTTACTCCTCTCCTCTGGCTCTTGTCACTCCCAGATCTCATTCAGGTGTCCTTGCATCCTATGTCTCAGAGAAGATAATGGCCACCAAACAGGAGCATCCCCAACTCTCCTCCCCTCTACTTCCTGCATGATCTGATAGGTACCTTTAACCACCTCTTCCTCTTTTTCTCTCATCACAAAGAAAGAGATGGCCTTTCTTTCTTCCAAGTCTAGTCCATCTAAATACCTCAGCTTTGCTTTATTTAATTTTTTTCATGTATTTCATATTTTGTCTTATCCTCTCCCTCCTCTTATTTCTTGCTTCATCAAACTCCCTCCTCTTTTACCTTCAACCTCTATTTCCCTTCATTTTTCTTCCACTCAAACTGTAAATCTGATCAAGTTTCTCATTTAAAACATTTCTTCTTCTCTATCTTCTATAACTCTAAAACATCATCCATGACCACAGATTCTATTTCCTCTTTCTTTAACTCATCAACCTAGAGCCTTTTGATTCCTTCTTCCATCACTTCTCTAAGATGGCTGATTCCATGTAGGCATATCCATGGGCTTGTCCAGAATCTTAATGTATCTGTTATGTGCATTTGACGTTCTTGAATCTTCTCTTTTAAACCCCTCACCGTTTTTTTTTTTTTTTAATTCCCTAATACCAATCTTCTTCTGTTCTATTTTTATCTCTTGTTTCTGCTTTAAATGTTGGTGTTTACCATAATACTGTTCTCAATTTATTGTTCTTGCTTTTTTTTTTTTTTTTTTAAACAGGACTTTACAACACCCACATGGTGATGTTGAGGTGCTGCCACAGAACAAAGGGGAAGCTAGCCTCTGTGAAGCTCCCACAAGATCACCTTCATTGTGTTGGTATGGCTGTTACCATCTGACTTCTATTTCACAGTTCTACAGCCTCCCCGCAAACCTGATTCTTGTCAATGCATAAGAGTAGATTTATCTCTTTGAGGTGAATGTACATTAACCAAGCTCAAAACACGTATGTGTAATTCCAGAAAACCAATTTGTTAATTTATAATAGATATAAAAATTGGACCTATATTTTTTCTTGGATAAATACTTGAGAGTACTATGTCTGGGTGAGTAGGGAGGCTTATATTTAACCTTATAAAAAATTGCAAAACAGTTTTTCAAAGTGATTGTATCATTTTACATTTTCACCGTCAACATATAAGACTTCAAGCTCCACATTCTCATCAACATTTGATCTTGTCAGTCTTTAATTTTAGTTATATGAATGGATTTGAAGTAGTATGCCATTAGAAGTTTAATTTGTATTTCCACTGATGACTAATGTATTGAATATCTATTCATATAGTTACTGGTTATATACGTATATATTCTTAATAGCCAAAAACTAGAAATAACTTTAAAAATCCATTAAGAAAATGGTATACCCATACAATAAAATACTAGTCAGCAATTGTATTAATCAGTGTTCTCTAGAGGGCACAGGAATAATAGGATAGATGAATATATGAAAGGGAGTTTATTAAGGAGGATTGACTTACGTGATCACAAGGTGAAGTACCACAATAGGCCATCTGCAAGCTGAGGAGCATGGAAGCAAGTCCAAGTTCCAAAACCTTAAAAGTAGGGAAGCCGACAGGGCAGCCTTCAGCCTGTGGCCGAAGGCCCAAGAGCCCCTGGCAAACTACTGGTGTAGTCCAAGAGTCCAAAAGCTGAAGAACTTGGAGTTCAATGTTCAACAGCAGTGAGCATTTAACACAGGAAAAAGATGAAGGCTGGAAGACTCAGCCAGTCTCTTTGCATAGCAAGAGTGATCTTTACTCCCATTCTCAAGTTCCTCATCTCCATCTGAGAGCACCGCAGCCTGGACTTTATTGTCCATATTACTATTGGCATTTTGGTCAAAGCCATTCAACCAGTCTCCAGGAAGTTCCAAACTTTCCCACGTCTTCCTGTCTTCTGAGCCCTCCAAGTCTCTAGGAAGTTCCAAACTTTCCCACATTTTCCTGTCTTCTTCTGAGTCCTCCAAACTGTTTCAACCTCTGCCTGTTACCCAGTTCCAAAGTTGCCTCCACATTTTTGGGTATTTTTACAGCAGTGCCCCACTACCTGGATCCCAATTTACTGTATTAGTCCATTCTCAAGCTGCTATAAGGACATACCCAAGACTGGGTAATTTATAAAGGAAATAGTTCTGATGGGCTCACAGTTCAGCATGACTGGGGAGGCCTTGGAAACTTACAATTACGGTGGAAGGGGAAGCAAATACATCCTCCTTCATGTGGCAGCAGGAAGGAGAATCATGAGTGCCCAGCAAACTAGGAAGTGCTTTATAAAACCAACAGATCTCGAGAGAACTAATGCACTATCACGAGAATAGGACAGGGGAAACTGCCCTGCCATGATTCAATTATCCCCACCTGGTCCCTCCCACAACATATGGGGATTATTGGAATTACAATTCAAGATGAGATTTAGGTGGGGACACAGCCAAACCATATCAGCAATTAAGAGGAATGCCTACAAATTCACATAGCAATGGAAATAAAATTTACAGACATATAAGTGAAAGAAGCCAGACACAAAAGAGCATACACTGTATAATTCCATTTATATGATGTTTAAGAACGGTTGAAACTAATTCATGGGAAATATAACTCTGGCAGTAGTTGCTCGGGAGGTGGCAAGACTGATAAGAGAAAAACACAAGAGAACCTTCTGGGGCTATGAAAGTAGTTTATATTTTTATCAGGAGTGTGGGTTATAAGAGTATATGCATTTTGTCAAAATTCATAGAATTGTAAGATCTGTGTATTTTGCTGTATGTAAGTTATACCTCAATTTCTAAATTAAAAAAAAATGTATTGAAGTCTTTTACTAGTGTCCTCTCCCTTTTAAGTCAGAACTGCTTGGCAGAGCAGGAGGTGGGGGCTGGGGAAGGGTAAAAGATTGTTGGGTGAGCCTGGAATTAGCACAGAGGAAGTAAGGTGAATTGAATGTTTAATAGCATTACACTAAGATGCCTGAAGAGGGCCTGCCCTGAAGACTTGAAGTCTATAAGCTAACAATCTTCCTTGGGTCATCTAAAGCTAAAAAAGGAAAAAAAAAAAAACCCACAAAATTCAGTAAATAGAAAATTCTATAAAATTATCCTGGCTTAGCTGGGGGGTAATTTTACTGGTCTTACGGAGGTTTACTGGCTGTTTTTAGTTGACTGGTCAGTGGAGGCTAAGCTCAGTCAGAACCCTGGGTTGCCTGGGTCCCCTCTCTTTCCATATAGTCTCAGGACTTCTTTCCCCACATGGATTTCTATAAGGTCTCTCTACCAGAGCTACCCTCTTTCTAATGTGGAGACTCAGGGCTCCTAACAGCAGAAAAGTAGAAGCTGCTAGGTCTTGAGGTTTATGCCTATGACTGGCACAGCATCACTTCCTCTGCAGTCTACTAGTTGAAGCACATCACAGGACAAGCCCACACTCAAGGGAAGGGACTAAACGACGTGTGGTTCATTGAGGGCCATCACTGTAACAAAGTCTCACCAATATTTTGCATATATTGATTTATACCATAGGAAAGAACTTTCCAATATGACTGTCCACATCTGTTTTTGATATTCTTGATGTTGTCTAGTATTTCTAACTCCATCTTCTGAATAATATACTTGCTAAGATATAATAGGGCCCAGTTTATTTTGGGTACCACTGTCTTGCACAGGTGACTTTGCATATCTTGAAAGGAAAAAATTTACTTCCAAGTTCTTGGCAGAACATCTTGGCAGAACATCTTTCAGCTTTCAGGTACTGACAATTATGATTTTAGGGAGCTTTTGCCCTTGCTATGTCTTTGCCTTCCATGTCTGGATTTTAGAACCAGCACAGATTTGAGCTCTGGCTGTTTTCAATGGTTTTACAAGGCTGCAGGTACTTGGCAAATAAGCTAGGATAAGATTTTGAGTTAACCCGAGAATTTTCCCTGCTTCACACACACATACCTCCACATTTCTAATGTATCATGGGAACCTTCTACTTATTTCAAGGCAGCAGCTAGGGCAATTGGAGCTCACTGCCTCAAAGAAGGGAGGCCATAGCCAAACAAAAGACAACAAAGGCATCAATTCTCAATCTTCAGTTTCAAAAGAGCCTTTTCAAAGTCCTGGCAAAGAAAATAGGTTGATAGAAAAAGTTGTTGAGTTTCAAAAGCTTGGCTTTTTTTTGTGCCAAAAGCCACATGCTACGAGAATTGGGGCTATTGAGTGATAATATATAAAAGCTAATGGTCTACTTCTGTAGAGTCTGTAAAACTTCCAAGGGCTAAACTGAGGGAGGGGGATCTGAGGGGAAGCGAGGAACTTACAGAGAGTATTCATGAGAATTGATCATGAACATGATACAGTTTACCAAAAACGGAAAGCTGGGTTCTCTCAAGTAGACTCTAAGATGAGGTTTGGGATGCAAAATACTGATTTGCAATTAATGATTAGGAAAGGGAAAAAGAAGAAAACAGAATTGGGTAGGGGGAAAAGTTGAGCTGCAAGGTGCCCTTGACAAAACCTTAAGCAGCAGGAACTCTGGAGCAAATAGTACCCCCAAAGTGATTCTGCATTGGGCAGAATGGCTGGACCCCCACCTTACTTAGTCACTGGATACAAGCTGCTCTGGGAAGGGCATGACCTTGGGCAAGGTGGCTTTCTGTACCTGGGAGAAGCTGACAGCTGGAGACCATCTGCTGACTGTCCTCAACTCCCTGCGCCTGAGTAGCAACATCTTGCATAAAGAGGGATCTGGGCAGTCGTTTATCTCCATGTCTGCCACACTAATTCTCTCCTCCCTGAGATTGATCTCAGGCCAGGAGATAATAGAACATCTGAATAGGTTTGAAAAGCCTGAAGAAAGAATCTGTGTAGAACTTCCCAAGTGTAGCCCAAAAGTAGCATAGTGAACATGAAGCGGAGAGGAAATGGGAATAAGATACATAGAGGCTCCCAAATAGCTCTTTCAGTCTTGTATGGTCCCAGACTGCCATGGGAGAGTGTCCAAAGTTTCTGAAGTTGTCTGTGACCCTGAGAAGGTACAGCAATGATTGATAGAGGGTCAACCATGGACTGCTTGGACTAATTAACACCTGGAGTTGACAGTCGGGCCCAGGACATGTCAGCCAATAAAAGTGAGATTAACCAAAGACTACTCAGAACAAAGTTCTTAGGTGATTCCAAGCAATGGCAGATGCCAGCCGAAAACCACATCTCCCTCTCCTTTTTCTGACAGAGGCTAGGATTCCATAAGGCCCCTCTGAGACCTACGATTTCCATCAATTAGTATACATCTCAGGTCTTAAGCAGAAGAAGGGGGTGGGGAAAACCCAAATGGACTGAGATTAAACTTGAAGTGACAGAGAAAATCCTAAGTGACTGCGTTCCTTTAGAATTAAGTAGATTGAGTTTTCTGCCATTAGACAACATGGTGGCTTTAGGTAGCTACTAAGTTCAGTTACAAGAAAAAGTATTTTGAATGTTATATTTTGATTCAAATGCACCATGGACTGAAAATCCATGCTGGCTATATAAATAAGAAATAATTATTGCATTAACAGTAGGAGAGACAGAAATATAAACGGAAAGATTCAAGCTTGGCCAAGTGCATGGCACAAGTGAGGACGCTATCTTAAAATCCAGACACCATTGGTGCAGTTGATATTGGTAGATGATTTCTGTAAATCAACTTGGAGATATAGATATAGATATAGATAAACACATATATAATCAAGAACCTTAAATTATTTATTTTTGCAGCTTTACTTTTAAGTATGAGTCTTAAGAAAATAACCAGCTGTCATTCTGAATGCAATACAAAGAATAGAGAAAGCAAGAAAATGGATTAGGAGACTAATCTTACAAGATCCTGGACAATAAACAATAGCATTTTACACTTGGGTGGTGGCAGTGGAGATGGAAGATGTAGGAAAATGGATTTTTTTTTTGGTGTAGAGGTAAGACTGATAGACTGAATGTGTGGCAAGGTTAAAGCTATGACTTTTAGTTTTCGGCTTAAGCAGTTGGGTGAATAATGCTGGCATTTACAAATACTGGGAAGATTAGAGGAGGCAACATTTTTGCAGAGAGAAGGTAGAAAGCAAGTGATTTATTATGGCCGTATTGAGTTTTTGATGCTATTAAATATCTGTAAGGCTCTGTCTCTTTGACATCTAGTCTGGAGCTTGGTGGAGAGAACAGGGTTGGAGATATTAATTTGAGACTCATGCACATAAAGATAGCATTCAAAGCATGAGACTGGATGAGATCATTTACTAAGCGAGTTACTGAATGTAGATATAAAAGGAATCAAGTGGATGATTGGATCAAGTGTATAAGATTATTACAGATTTTTATTTGCTTCTTTTGCCCAGTTTTCACAATGAAAATACATTAATTCTATAAACAGAAGACAAGTAAAATTATAATAGGTCTGCTGCTGCCACTCAGAAACACATCTATGAAACTCCCTGCTTTTTTTCCCCAGAAAAAGCATTTCACTTAGTTGGGCCTTAAGAATCTAAATGTGCCTATTTAGTTGGGAATCTCTGAGATGGTGTTTGCATGAAAATCAACATCTCACCTCTTCTGCAGTGCAAATGAGCCACTCAGCCTCTCGCACACTCCCCAAACCTGCATCTTGCTGCTGATTGAACCTGTGCCTAATTATGTGTTGCTGCTTGAATTCTGAAGTATGTAATAGCAATGTTTATTTGCCAAGATTGACAGTGATGACTAAGTAGTTTTCCTCTTCATGGTTTTCTTTTTCTCTTTTTAAGTGAAGTAGAGGGTAGTTCTGCCTGTCATGCTACTACCCCAGAGAGTTGGCAGTGTTGTCCCTGGCTAGTGTGAATTGAGGCAGAAACCCAGATATCTCAGGAGCATTTTGTCAGAAGCCCTAGTGAGACAGGGTTTCCCTAATTCATCTGGCGTGACTTTCAGGCAATGGTAAAAGGACTTCTTGGCCTAAACATTTATTCATTCCACTGAAATTCACTATGTCCCTTAATTGTTCCTGGCCCTACATACTGAGCTGAGACACAAAGATAAATATGACCTTGTATATGCTCTCAAGGAATGCAAATTCTAGTGATTCAATTTGAGTTCAGTTTATTAAGGGTAATGATGGGGGAAGTGTGGGATAACACAGGAGCGCATAAGCAGAGAGCAGGGTATGGTTCAGGGTCAAGGCTACTTGGAAAGGATAAAATAGCTAACATCTATTGAACTGCCAGGGACAGTTCTTCATGCTTTACATGGATTAATCCATTCATTCCTTCCAACAACCTGCGAGGTAGGTACTCATAGAATAAAAGGCTATTATTCTCATTTTATGGGAGAAAAAAATTGAGGCACAAAGTGGTTAAATGTTATCTGAGTTT
Source organism: Sapajus apella (assembly GCF_009761245.1). Taxonomy (NCBI): domain Eukaryota; kingdom Metazoa; phylum Chordata; class Mammalia; order Primates; family Cebidae; genus Sapajus; species Sapajus apella. Next base: position 13,196,284 of record NW_022436986.1, on the reverse strand, counting down.
TTAAAGTCAAAGAAAAGTTAGTTAGTCTGGGGGTGAAGGGAAGTGTTCCCAGAAATTGGAGCAGCATGTGGAAATGCATGAGAATGAAGTCACTGAGGGACTGCAGGTATTCATTAATTCATTAAACATTAATTCATTTATGTTAGGAGGGGGCCAGAGAAAAAGATCAGAACCCAAACCCTTGATGACATCATTGAGCTGCTGATCCTACTGCATGGTGTATCTGACTTCTGAGTTTTTGGGGGAGAGATGAAGATGGAGGGTTCTGAGATGTTTTCAGAAAGGAAGTGTCAGAGTCTAATGTGCTTTCATTCAGGCTGTTTTGTGTGGTCTGATTAGACTGGAGGAAACCGGATAGGAAGTGGTTATAGTGGTGTTGAGCAACAACAAAAACTAACCTACAGCCACTTGGAGTGAGTGTGGACAGAGGCTGATGGATTCAAGGGATGTCATGCAGTAAACAATTGGACCTGGGGAACTATAGGAGGTGAGGGGCTAATGTGAGGGGTCAGGGCCAATGTCCAGGTTTCTCCTTGGGTGACTGGGCAAATGGTGGTGTTTTCCTGAGTCCAGGAGACCCAGGGGAGGAGCAGGTCTTGTGTAGACAGATGGTCCATGGGGCTTGTTCTTTGAGGTTCCTTGAGTGTGGGTCTCTGGGGAATAGGAGAGACCAGTGCCCAAGCAAACTGGAAGAAAGACATGAATGTATAGATGGAAACCCAAAGGCAGGAACCAGCCAACCAGCATCTCTCAACCTGCCTCTTATCAGCAACCTGAAATTTCAGCATATTCCTGAAAACTTAAGGGGAGGAAGATCTTAAAGATGTTCTTACAAGCAAGGGGTGGTAAATATAAATTAATTGGATAGCACTTGTTATTAGTATTGTAATACATGTTAAATGTCACTGACATTTTACGCCTTTTTAAAAACTCTATTTTAGGAAAAATTTGAAACATATTCATGAGAACTTTCCTAGGTTTATTATTGATGTTTCCTCCTCTTCCTCCCACCCTCTGTTCTCTGTAAGGCTGTAATTTCTCTAAATCCAAATTCTCCTACTCTGACAGTTTAGAAGCCCATTCTTTCTGGTAGGGAAGGCAGGTCTTTATTTATTAGCATCCTATTTCACAGATAAGGAAAAGAAGACGTGGAGACAGTAAGTGATGTTCTCATGATCTCATTCTGAGTCAATAGTGGAGCTGATGTTTCAAGACAGACCCTTCAGGTCCCAAAGGCCTGTGTTTCCCCCCACCCTCACCAGCTCCCTGAGAAATAGGTTGGGTAGATAGAAGACACAGGCTTGGAAGAGGGTCTGCACTCCCCTCATCGTTTTCAAGCAGAGTCTTCTGGTTCTTTAAAAATAATGAGCACTGAACAGTTTGGGTTGTTAAGAGCAGCAGATCTGCTAGCCTCCTTTTTAGAGTCAAGGATATGGTCTGAAATGAAGGGATGTGGTGTTGCTTGCAAAACTCTAAAAATGCTTTCACTTCGCTAGAGAAGTTTACCACTACCCTCTCTAAGCAAAAGGATGGTTGAGAGAGACTCATCAGACTGGACATGGCTCTATTGTGCCTAGATCAGTTAAAGATTCCTTCAGTAGAGGACATTTCAATGCCAGGAGAGGTGCCATGAGAGCCCTAGCCCCTCCCACTTCGTTGATGGACTTCCCCATTGGAATAGTTTCTAGGAGCACCAAGACACATTTATTTATTCACCAAATAGTTATGCAGCACCTATGCAAAGTATACTACCAGTTGCTTAGCGTACATCTGGCTCTACTTTCCCCCTTTCTAATTAAACCTAGATTTAAAAAAATAGCTCATTCCTATTCTAGATAGAAATCATAATTTGTCTGAGACAATCAGATGTTGGTGATTACCTCCCAAGGGCTGTATGTGTGGGCCAACCTAAACTGACCCAATCAGATTATAAGGAAGATTTTATAGACTATGCTTGGGAAAGAGGTTTCCCTCTTCTCTCTTCTAGATGTGAATCATAAAGTAAGTGGTATTGAGGGTCATGCTGTGATCACAAGGACAACCACCTTAACGGTGGAACTGAATTGATGATGGCGAGAGAAAAAGGTCAGACCTCAACTCTTGATGAGATCATTGAGCTGCTGAACCTACTGCATGGTGTATCTGACTTCTGATTTTTTGGAGTTATACATTTCCTCATTGTTTAAGCCAGTTTGAGTTTGAGTTGGGATCTGCTATTGCTTGCAGCACAAAGCATCCTAACTAAATCAATGATTTCTTTGTTCCAGGAACAGTGCCAGGACCTGGAAACACTAGTCAATAAAACACAGTCTTTGCTCATTGTGGAGTGAGGGAGGCACACAAGTAAGCAGAACACTTCAATTCTGACTTATCCTTTAAACTAGGACAGTGACTATATTTCTAAATCTGACCATAATCAATAACCAATTTAGGATAATTAATAGACACAAGACGTTTCTACTAATTGTCAAAGCATGACCATCTATCACTTGGGAAGCCTCTTCACTGGCAGTGCCAGGTGTGGGGTGGTGGGATGCACAGTGAGTATGAGAACCCTCTGCAGTGGTAGAAAAGCATTTGCAGAGCAATACAGCTGTTTCTAGAAGACTCAAACAGAGATGCAGTACAGAAAAAAAAAAAAGACTAAAAAGTGAGGGTGGCACCTGCTCAATCAATTATACAGAGTGAAATTAGAGGCCCCTTGGGCCACACCTCCTTTCAAAGGGCAGCACTGAGATCCTGCCCCACTTCTGCGTCAGTCAGGCTGTAAATACTTATGGAGCAGCCTTACAACAGGCCAGGTATGCTCATAGGTGTGGGGATATAAAAGGAAGCCTGAGAGAGCCCCTGCCCTCCAGGAGCATGCATTTCACACTCTGTAGCCCTCCTCTGGCCCAGATACTGCTTTATCACATGGCATTTTCACAGTGGATACTTTTATTCCCCTTTTTACAGATTTAAAAAAAAAAAAAACTAAGGCATAAAGGAGGCTAAATAGCACCCAAAGTTTCAAAGCTCATAAGAGAACTCAAACCTGGCTCTACCTGACCCCAGAGCCTGTACTGTAAGCTCTACCCATCTTCCGTCGTCACACTTACAACTGAAGAAATCAAGCCATTTACATTTCTGCAAGGCCAGCAAGGGAAAAATCAGTGGGTGTCGCAGAGATGTACTAAAATCAATGGGCACATATCAAGTGTCTACCACATACCAAGCCCATAATCAAGTCTCTCTAATCTGTTTTTATCTTAAGCCACCCTAAGGAAGGAGATCTTAGTGTCCTTTCTTTACAGGTGGGGAAACAAAGATTCAAGTCACTAAAGAATTAACCACAATAACAATGAGAATGATGAAGATCAATTATACCAGTTGAGCACAAACTATGGGCAAGGCCTTATTTACTGTATTGAATCCCTGTAATATGTATGTTACTAGGTACTTTTATGTCAGTAACTTTTATGCCAAAAATAGATGAAGAAACTGAAGTGTGAAAAGGTTAAGTGCCCCAGACCATACTATAAATGGATGTCAAGATTTGAACTAAGGCAACTTGGCTTCAGAGACTCCACTCTTCTTTTTTTTGAGACAGAGTCTTGTTTTGTCACCAGGCACCAGGCTGGAATGCAGTGGCAAGATCTCAACTCACTGCAACCTCCATCTCTGGGGTTTAAGCAATTCTCCTGCTTCAGCCTCCCAAGTAGCTGGGACTACAGGCATGTGCCACCACACCCAGCTAATATTTTTTTAATATTTTTACTAGAGACGGCGTTTCACCATGTTGGCCAGGATGGTCTCAATCTCTTGACCTTGTGATCCGCCCACCTCAGCCTCCCAAAGTGCTGGGATTACAGGCATGAGCCACTGCACCCAGCTGAGAGACTCCACTTTTAACCAGGATTGTATTATATTTATTCGAGTCTACTGTCATGAAATGGAGTGCAAATTCAATCGTGTTAATTCCTAGTTCATGTTCCTCCTCCTATTCCACAATACCTCCAACATTTTGGCATCTAGGTTAGCATTAGGAGGTCCATCGGGGTAAAGTCCCTCCCCTGACTCAAATCTGAACATGCAGTGAGTGCTTGCAGACTAGACCCATATAATTTAGGGTTCCACTTTTTTTCTATTTACGCTTTGATGACCCCTCTCCTCTTTTGGCATCGGTGACATTCCTAGAGCAGCATCTCCCCTTCCATATGCCCAGCAGCCCTTCAGGCTGATGCCCTGTCAGGGACAGAAAGACAGGCAGACAGGCAGGGCTTCCCTGCTTGACAGGCTACAGGGAGCCAGAGTCTTGAGGACGTGTAGATGGGCCCAGGCCTGCATCTGCAGTCTTCCAAACAATCCCCTGGAGGAGGTTCTTCCTGCTCCAGGGAAAGGTCAGAATTTCAATCTCGTGTTTTCACACATCTTAAATGGATTCCAGAAGAACTGGGGCTGCCTGGTTCCTCTTTTTAAACAATGTGGTTAAGCTGCTGTAGCGTTGCTAGAGACTGCATTCCTCCCTCATTGTGATGTGGTTTTAGGAAGTCATGCATGCAGTTAGCTAAACCAAACTAAGCTGTTTCATTAATGGAAGCAAACTCAAGAGAGAAATTGTGAATAGAAACAAGGCAAGTTTGCTATCCAGCTCTAATTCAAAAAGCTGGATAATTAGGTAGGAGGGGAAAGGTAGTGTTCCCTCAGATTCCTAGAGTGACTCTCTTTCTTTTTTTTCTTTATTAGGCGGCGGTGGTGTGTGCAAGCTTATGTGCATTTGTGTGTGTGTGAAGGCATGTTGTGAAGGAAGTCCCAGAAAAAGATCTACTACTCTGGGTGAGCTTTCTCTGCCTTATGGAGGACATAATACTGACTAATCAGGTTAAGCTCTGTTCAGCTTTCTTTTCCCTCCACCTGTTCTCTTCTATATGGCCCTCAGCAGCAGCTCCAATCCTTCACCTCTCTGCCTTCTCATTCTTCTCCTCTGACTTTGGGTCCCACCTCAGCATGAACCCCGTCACTCCCGGAATCTTCCACCTACATGGAGAGGAGAGCACATTCACTTTGCTCTTCCTTCCCTCGTCATCTCTAAAGCCAATTGTTCTCCTGTGCCCTCTATCCCAGTAAGAGTTTGCCTGTCAGTTCCCCTACGACTGCCATGGCTCATTCTTTCCAGTGTGATAAACATGTCCAAATCACGTGTATTCTAAAAGCAGTCTTCCCTCAACCCCACCTGTCTCAAGCCACCATCACACTCTTACTCACTTGCCTTCACCACTAAGCATCTTGACACAGTCTGCCCTGCCAGTCACAGCCCAGGGTCTCCACTCCCATCACAGCCAATTCTGGCTTTTCTCCCCTCCTCTACTAGCAGTCACCACTGCCATCTATTATAATTTTCAGACCCAGGGGACCTCTTCATCCATTTCCTATTCACCTCTGGGCAAGGAAGGAGGAAGAGGGTCAAGGTGACCTCTGAAGGGGGAGTGTTGGTATTGAGTTCTCTGGCGTTTTCTCAGAGAGAGCCTGGAGTTGCAGACAAAGACATTTTTCATCTACCAAGCTGCATATTTTTACTTAGATATTTTAAAAAGCAATATCGAGCTCTGAAAGAAAATGTAACATTGATGCCAAATCAGATGAGAACTAACACTTGGTATCAACAGGAATATATTTGAATTTAAAAAGGCTAGCTGCATCTGACAGCAATGTGTCTCAGCTACTTAGAGGCTGAGTCGGGTGGGGGTGGGGGAGAGAAGAACATTTCATCATCTATCCATCCATCCATCCATCCATCCACCATCTATTTCTTCCACAGACAGTTATTGAGTCCTGATTCAGGGCCAGGCTCTGTGCATGGCACTAGGGAGGCAGCAATGAATAAGACAAAGAGAACGGTGTAGGGCAGTGGTTAAAGGAATTCGCATTGGCTGGTTGAAGTGTTCCACCCCTCCTGAGCTGTGAATCTTGAGCATTATCTAGCCTTTCACTAAGGGTTCTGATTTATAAAGTGGAGCTAATAATAGTAATCACTTCATATATTTTTTAGCGGGACTGTAGTGGGTTGAATGGAACTCCCCCCACCCCCAAAGATATATCTACTTAGAATCTGTGGCTTTGATCTTATTTGGAAAAAGAATCTTTGCAGATGTTATTAAGGATCTTGAGAGAGATCATTCTGCATTAGGGTGTGTGCTAAGTCCAATAACAGGTATTATTTTAGGGGAAAAGGAAAAGACTCAGAAGAGAAGGTGATATGAAAGCAGAGGCGGAGGTTGGACTAATGCGCCGTCTGTAAGCCAAGGTCACCAACGGTTGCCTATAGCTTCCAGAAACTAGGAAAGAGTCATGAATCAGGTTCTCCCACAGAGCTTCCAGGAGGAACCAACCATAATGACACCTTAATTTTCCACTTCTGACCTCCAGAACTGTGAGAGGATACATTTCTGTTGTTTTAAGCCACCAAATTTGTAGTCGTTGATTACAGCAGTCTTAGGAAAAACCTAAAGTATGACCTACTGGTAGACCAGAAAGTTGAAGGAGGCTGGGTTCCTAAGTGCATTGTGGTTATGCTGTAGAGCCTAGATGGACTCATTCTGAATTTCTTCTGAGATGAAGTTGGGAGGGGGAAAGACATTTGTTTACTGTCTTTACTGTTATTTAGGCTTTTTGTTATTTATAGCTGGAAGCAGTTTCTACTGCCGAAAAGTGAGATGATGTGTATAAAGTATTTAGAACCATTCCTGGGAAATAATGAGCCTTCCATAAATGTTTATTAAGATGGGGGGTAGGTGATAGTTAGGGTGTTAGTCTATATCTTGTGACTCATAGGGAGACAGGGAAGGCCTCACATCAGAAGTGACATTTAGGCTGAGTCTTCAAGGGGAGGTAATTCCAGAAGAGAAAAGGAGCTTAGCACTCAAGATACGTGCAATGCAAGTTGTTTAGAAAGGAACTGACATTTTCAGGAAATGATGAGCATGATATTTCAAGGCACGTTATAATATCCATGATAGAATGCTATTCCATATCAACCCCTAAGCCCTGCCAGAGAAGCTTAGTAGAAGCGTTTTATCAACACTTCTATTTCCTTTTTGTTCCCTACCTGAGGCTGATAAAGAAGACAGTGAGATGGGAGAGACTGATATAATTCCTCATATTTCCCACCTACAATCCAGCCTTACATAGCCCCCTCATAGCTATCTGACGTAATGCAACTGCTGGAGTCAAATTCTCCCTTCCAAAGGGCTTCAAGAAACCACTAGCCCAAGCTCAATCAATATAGAGCATGGAGGCTTTCATCTTACCATTGCTTTTGGAATTTTTTCACTTAGTAGAAACTGCTTCCAGCTATAAATAACAAAAAGCCAAACGGTGGCCTAAACAAATGTCTTTCCCCCTCCTAATACTTCCATCTCAGAAGAAATTCAGGTTGAGTCCATCTACATTTCTACAGCATAACCACAATGCATTTAGGAACCCAGCCTCCTTCAACTTTCGAGTCTACCAGTAGGTTATACTTTAGAAAGCATCACACTTTCATACTCCTGTGGTCTCATGGTTGTAACATGGCTGCTCCATATTCCAGAAAGAAGATAAAGGAGGAGAGGAGATTAAAGGGGATGTAGAAGGGGAGAAGAATGCAGCGTGGAGAAAGAGGTGATATCTATAATTGGAAACCAAATATTCCCCAGAAAGTTTCAGCTTACATTTCATTGGCCAGAAATGTGACATATGGTGTTCTTAGCTGCAAGGGAAGCTGAGAAATGTGTTTTTTAAAAGCTGGGTCCATTACCATTCTAATTAACATTAGGCTTCAACTAAGTAAGGAAAATGGGAGTGAAAGCTATTGGGCAGGCAACTAACCAACCACTATGGTCTTTGTTAGTTGAACATAGTCTTTGTTAAACTGAAATCTGATTGTGTCAATCCCTTTCTTAAAATTCTTTATTGGGCTCACAATTCTTACAGGCATCCCCATTTCTTTATATTGAAACTCTTTGGCATGGTATTGAACACCCTCATTAATTCTCTGATCAACCCTTCTAGCTTTGGCTTATCCCCTTCTCTTGGCATTCATCATTGGGTCATCCAGTACCACCTGCCTTCCCCAGAACACCAGGCTCAGAATGTTTCACCTCTTTGATTACATAAATGCCCCCTTTTCCACCTGGAATATCCTCTCTCCTTCACTCTTTCTTCCTGGCATACACCCCACACCAGTCATTTAAGACTGTTCAATGGCCTAGCTTTTCCAGTATCAACCACTCCCCATCCCTCAGGCAGCCAGTTCCTCCCTCCTCCCTGTTTCTAAATGAGCTTATCATATTGTTTCATGAATTACCTTTGTAAGCCCCAAATGAAATCTACATGAACAATTTATCATTGGTGCCTGCCATCAGTTTTGGCATCATAGTTTTCAGTGGGTCTTGGGCCATACAAAACTGGACAAGAATTATTCTCCTAATTAAGAACATTTTGTTGAGTCTCAACATTATTTTAGAGATAACTCAAATCTGAAAGTCCAGCCTCTCAATTGTGAATATCTTGGTAATGCTGAAATACCTAGAAATTTTTTAACTGCAATAAAAGCACACAAGGTTGAATACTGTTATCTTCATTTTACAAATAAGGAAACTAAGACATAACAGGGTTTAAGTAGCTTGCCTGAAATCACACAATTAAGTGGGTCAGCTGGGATTCGAATCCAGGTAGGCTGACTTTAGAACCTACATTAATGATCACAGTATCTCCCTCTCTTTTGTATATCCAAGGGCATGCTTAAGTTATTACTTCCATTCATAACTGGTGTTGGTGTAAATTAACAATACCCTTTTGAATGCTAATTGTAACCCTGAGAATTTAATGAAATTATCCAAAAAATGTGGCTGGGGAAGCCATGGGCAAGAAGATGTTGACTACATCATTATTTATAATACTGCAAAATCAAAAAATCTAAATGCTCAGTAACACTCAGGAGTTATGTGTTTTCATTCAATACGTTATGTGGTTCTGAACATTTTTAGTTATGAAGTCTATAGCAACATGAAAAATAATTATACAATTAAGTGAAAAAAAGCATATTATAAAATTGATTAGAGCCATGTAAAAATTGCTCAGAAATGAAACTGGTAGAAAACGTTCCTGGATGTGGATGCAGGGGGTAGGACAGTGACATTTATTTTATTTTAATGGGCAGACATTTATTTTAATGTCTCCTCTAATACTGTCACATCAATAATAGTAAACATAAATTTTTAAATTCTGAAGGTAAAGGCTTCTCCATTCCTTAAGGCTACACCCATTGGCACAAGTGGAATGTACACAGAAGTGTACAAGTGAAAGGAAGTGAGAGATACTTTTGTTTTGCTAAGCTGATTCCTCTGAGAATTGTGCCATAATGGTGGCCAATAGTGAATCAATAAGGATAGATGCAAGGGAAGAATATACCCTATAGTAATTTCTGTTAAACTTAGGACTAAAAGACTCAACAAACCTTTGTGAGTAACCAATTTATTTTATACCTCCCTAAGTCAAATATGTTCCTTTGGATGGACAGAAAAAACACATTTACTATCAAGACCCTGTTTACCAAGAGTTGCCAGTATGAATGCAGAGGTGCAGTCAAAGCTTCACACCAGGAAGCTAATGGGTCTAGCAAGCCCCAGGCATCTCCAGTGGAAGTCATGTCTCCAAATGTTGCATATTTATGCTCACTATTCATGAGCTGTCAGATGACACATCTCATGTCTGTCCTGTTTCTTGCTATAGCTAGCACTAAATATTTGCTCCAAAATCTTGGTTAAGTGCATTTTTTTTTCAGTGTCCATGAGAAAAATTTTATTGGAATACAGCCATACTTATTCATTTATCTACTGTCTATGGATGCTTTTACACTGTAGCCGAGTAGTCATGACCAGAGACCATTCTCATCACTTGGCACTGCTGCCATTACAAATCATAGTTAGCATGCATATTGCCACACCCTGAAATTTTATCATTTTTATTACCAGTATATACCCCTCATGTGAAAAAAAAAAAAAGGTGCACACACTATAGTCCCAGCTACTCAGAGGGTAAGGTGGCAGGATCAGTTGAGGCCAGGGTTCAAGGTTGCAGGGAGCTATGATCACACCACTGCACTCCAGCATGGGTAATGCTAGACCTTTTCTCTGAAAAAGAAAATAATGAGAGAGAGAAGTGGACAATGTGATGGGATAGCATCCTGTACCTTCCAAGGAACAGCGTTTCTGTCTCTACCACTTCCTGATTATGCTGGAGGCTGCTTAGTCACATGCTCTTCCTAAGCACACTAGAGTAAACACTTCCTAGCCCCTTTGTGGATAGGTGGAACAGTATGACCAGATCCAGCCCATAAAGAGGCTGAAAGTGATGTGTGCTACTTCCTGGATCAGGCATTTGAGTGGGTAGAACACTTCCAAGCTCTTAGCAATGACCTTGAGAGTCATGTGTTGAGATGACAGTGACACTAGATGGAGCAACCCGGACTCCCGAGTCAATAGGTCTAGGGCACCTCACAGACATTCACAGGGTATTTGTGTAAGAATCAAATCTCTATGGTTTAAGCCAGAGATTTCAGGATTTGCCTTGTTGCAGCCCCTATCATGACTTATATAGCAATAAATTCCATTTCTTTTACATAAAACAAAGTGAGAATATGGATTAGACATGAACTGAGTAAAAGCACTGTTCATAAAATATTTCATGGATACCATGAGAGAACAGCTGTATCACACTGAAGCCCATTAAGTCACTTTCTCTTTTCCGAAAACTATAGGAGAAACTTCTCATCCCGCAGTCCTAGAAAAGGTTGAGTATCTCTTGAGCATTTGAATCTAGTTACTCAGAATGAGATCTTATTGATTGATCCTTTGTTTTTGCCTTGCCTAGCAAGCAAGCTTATGGTCAAATGTGTGGCTTATGTGTGGCCTCATGAAATACTTTTTTGTCAACTATCATCACTTTGCTACTCAATCCTCATTTTCCCTTTAGGTCCTAACTTATCATTTTCTGTGTCCTCCAAATGTGTTGTACATATTCTTGCAACAATGTTCCTTTGGTGAAGGGGTAACAGGCATGGGGATGAGGGAGAGTAAGAACCAAGTTTTTAGAATGAATGCCGAACAGATGATCCAGGAGCCATACTTCTAACACTGGTAGAGGCAGATAGTATAACTCAGCTCTGAGTTAATAATTAATGCTGTTGATTTTAATTTACTTTTCTTCTAGGCTTCAAGACTATTAATTTTTCCATTGATTTTATAACAGAGTAGCTCAAAGAAAACTTCAATCGTGATAATTACTGCTGCAGGATGTACAGTAAGATAGTCTGTGGCTCAGGCTTTCATGAGGCAAGTGGGGCAACAATGAAATGGATCCTATACAGTGGGTGTGACTTGCAGTTAGCTTAACGTGACTGTGCTTGTGGATTCAGGGTCCCCAGATGATGTTTGATCACTGGCGCTTCCTCCTTCAGAAGTTCACACATCACTTTGATTCACGTTTTTGATGGAAAATATTCCCTCCCTAAAACTCCCTCAGTTGGTGATGAATACCTGAGGCAGAAATATTAACATCTGAAAATCCCAGCTCAACCTCATTTCGGTTTTTCCTTTGTTTTCCATACTTATGTAGATTCAATGGCTTAAAATATCTCTTGTGTATAAGCACTGAAAGGTAGTGCTGTATTATTTCTAGATTTCATAGCTGTAATCGTATCTGTAAATGATTTACAACAGATGCACATAGACACATGTGAAAAAAATTCTTTATTAATTTCTCACATTTCATTACAAAATGTATGTTGCAAACAACTTGAATAACCTACTTGTGTTTTTTTTTTTTTTTTTTTTTTTGTTTGTTTGTTTTTAAACCCTTGGCTTCAAGGACTCAGGGTCTCCCTATCTTTTATGAAGTATTGGGAAACACTGATTACTGGAGTCAATAGGTTATCATTTTGCTATTTATTTTCTTCTCTCAAGCTCTGAAAAAAATGTCCTCTGTATAAATTAAACAACAACAAAAAATGTTGTAAATTCTATGTCATTACAAGTCAACAGAATTATAATAATGCATCCAAAATGTGCGGCCACAAAATATCAGGTATATGTTTGAAAAAGAAAAAATGACATTCTAGCCTTGTTAAAAGGATAATGGTCCCATATTTTTATTAACAGGTTAGCAAAACAAAATCCAATGGATTACAATATTTACATGTTATTTGAAAAATAAAGTAGTGATAAAAGCATGTCACAATTATTTTCTTTTTTTTTTTCCTTTTTCTTTCTCTTTTTGTTTGTTTTTTTTGGTAACCATTACAAACACCCAATCCAGGTATGGAACTGTTTAATACATTTGAAATGAGGCCAATTAAAAACAAATAGAGACACAAAATGAATCTTTGTCTGGATAGTTCACACTTTCCCCATTTTCTGGTTTCCACATCATGGCCCCCATCCCTTTAAAAATTAAATTAAAACAAATATCCTACAAATAAAAATTCTTAACAGTAGAAAATAAAAGAAGAACATGCTTTTCAAGTAAGCACTTATTCCACAAATGCAACATCTTTCCATGGATTTTATTTGAAGCTGTGTGGGACACTGTCATCTCAGCAATTCCCCTTCCCTTTCTTCCCTCCCACCCTCCCACAACCCTTCCAAGTAAAAAAAAAAAAAAAAAAAAAATCATGAAAACCAAAGGACTCACACATGCACACACACACACACACTCACACACTCACACACGCACACACACATCCAAGCACACGCACACATGGGCTTCTAAAACCTAGGCTTCAAGAAAAGTTCTTTTCTATTTTTTGGAACGAAACCCTTTGTTCACAATCAGAACATATTATAAATGTAGGCTTAGATTTAGTCTAAGCTGCTCCCTCCTGAAAAAGCTGATATGGGGGACAGAGCAGCTGGCAGCTAGATTTAAAGAAAAAAAAAAAAAAAAAAAGAAAGAAAAGAAAGAAAGTAGTTCTCCAGGCTCCTTGTAGGATATACGTTATTTCTTGTCCACTCTCACCAAAGGGATGGGATTCTAGTACATCCCCTCGTCCCCTAAATAAATGAAAACCCCCCACAAAACATAATGCCATCAGAAACAAAACACAGATTTTAAAATCACACACAAAAGCCAGCCAATCCTAACAGAAATTATTTGTGTGAGACGGATAATGCGTGAATTTGACAGGCAACAAAAGGGTGAGGAGGACCTCCTCGTCTGGCCCACAAGCTGCATAGCTGTGCCGAAAGTTTGGTTCTTTAGTTAAATTAAAAAAAAAAAAAAAGAAAGTTAACTTCTTTGTTATTTTCATGTTTAAAATAAAAACATTCCTATTCACAAAAAAACTAAATCTCCCTTGCCCCCAAATTAAAACAACAGTAACAACACACACACAAAAAACAATTCATATGAAAAACTGAATTGTGCTGTGTTTGTAACACTCAAATTGATAGAAAATAAACATGTGGCAAACAAAACTCCACAACCACCTTAAAATTAGCTCACATGAATCTACCAAATTCTAAATTATAGTTGAACACTAATAAACAGCTTACCTGGAATAAAGGATGACAATTCACAAACAGTTATCTAATAATTAAAGTCTGTTTCTTTTTTTTGTTTTGTTTTTTACTAAAATAATTAAAAAAATCACAGTATTTTAAGAAATAAAACCCACATGGGGATTTTAAGCACAATTTGTGTTCCTTTCTTTAAAACTCTTTTTTTTCTCCATTCACCATCTTGCCCAGCAGTTCTCTCTACATTTAACCACAACGACGACAGGTAGTACTGACAAATGCAGAGAGTTCCCTTGGTTAAGTTTGAGGTACTAGGAAACAGGTGACTGTTTTATGCAAAGCAGTTTCTTTTTTTTGTTTTCTGTTTTTGTTTTTTGTTTTTTTCCCAAAGCGGCTGCAGTTAGGTCTTGAAAAAGCTTAAGGTATTAAAACTAGAAAAACGCACCAAAAGTTGTGCGTCAAAAAGTTGCTCCCCAATGAGAAGTCTTGTACTGTCACGGAGCTTCTGTTTCCACATACTGTCCAAGACCACCACAGAGTGCACCGTACCCTTGGGAGGTGCTTCCATATTCCGCAACAAATGAAACTTCCATGATGAAGATCCGGAAGAAAAGATGTAGTGATGGAAAAGGAGCCACATATTCCAACCATTTAAATAACTTTAATTTACATACTCACTCACACAGGTACCAGTGCTTTGAAAATAGATTGTTCAGTCCTAAAAAGCAGCTTTGTTCTGTCTTCTCTTTTCTGTCCCTCCCTTCTCAGCCCAAGCCAGCCCTCCCACTTTTTCATCACTGTTCAAGTAAGGTTTGATTAAGAATTTCACCAAACGCTTATTCGTTTTTGGCCTCTGCATTCTCCAGGAGAGATTTGTCGGCAGTTACTACACAGATGGCTACTGTTTCATTCTTTAGGGAAAAGTCTATCCCAATGGCCTCATCATCTTCCTTTTCCTCTATGGAGGGCATTTTAACACTGTTCTCCATGATCTCTTTTGAGTGGATTTCTTCTCTGCTCACCTGCTTAGTGTCATTCAATGCCCTGGAAAAACATTTATTGAAGATACAGATGAGTATACTTATCTATATTTCTCTTATTAAACAAATAAATAATAAAAGCCCTCAAGTGTCTTTATTTTCCTGATCCTGTAAAAGCTTTGGGGTTTCCTTTGAACAAATGCCATGGGTGTATGAAAAAAATCCAAGTGATCCATCCCTGCTATATGTTTTGCTTAAGTCATATATTTCTGTATCTTAAAGATTTGAACTTACAGAAATATCCATTATTATTATTTTTTTATTATGCTTTAAGTTCTGGAGTACATGTGCAGAACATACAGATTTGTTACATGTGCCATGGTGGTTGGCTGCATCCCATTATTATACTATATTTTTATTATACCATGTTTTGTTTCTAGATGAGCACAGTCACATTATGTCACTTCCTCTACTGAGTCATAAGTGGTAATAGCAAGAAATGTTTTATGCTCAAAGTGATGAGCTGAACCCAGAAGCTTGGAGATTATTCATATTTATTAAGTCTAAAAGAGTAACTTAGGTACTAAAGATTTGTCAGGTCCTGAAACAAATCATGAAAACAAACTAAAAGCAAAAACCTGAAGATGGAACCTATGTCTTGGGAAGCTTGGTTACATTCTCTGAGGTCTAGACCCTTGAGGCTTCAGGCTTCATATCACCACACAAGCCATATTTCCTCCTGAAAAGACCATATCCTACGTTCTCTCTGTGTCTGGTGGACTAACGGTACCTTTTTGAGGGGCTGATTTTATGTTCAGGGATCTCATAAATATTTTACAAGTATGCTCTCACCTACCTGGGAGGCAGGCAGAAGCTGGCTCTGTCCCCGAGGCAGGACATGGGAATGTTCAGGGCCACACAGGGAATGATCAGTCACAGAGGCAGGAACAGAAGCCAGATCTTTTGACCTCGATTCACGTTCTATTATAGAATGTCATGCTAATGAAAACTAAAGGGACATTGGCTGGAGAAAACACTGTACTTCTGCACAGGGGCTTGAGTGGGACTTGTCATTCATGAAGATGATTTTTCCTCATTTGACTTGCGACTGGGTGACCATTTTTTAAAAAACAACAGAAAAGGAGAAACTTGGCTCCTCACAATTGCCTCTCCTCCCATGGCCCAGAAATGTGACACAGAGGGGCATACATACTGTCAGGGGAAGAAAAACAAGAGCCCCTCCCTCCCTACCTCTTGCTTTGGACAAAAGCATCCTTGGGATGGCCCGACTTACATGCCGTGTCTCAGCACATGTCTTTCCCACTCAGAGCCCTGTGAAAATGCCCGTCCACAAAATTCACATGGAAAACGCTTCTCAGTGTTAATAGCAGCCCCGTGGTCAGAAAATCTCATCAGCTCTGCAAAGAGAAAGCCAAAGTGTTACCTGTGTGCTGTGGGAATTGGCGGAATAGATAAGTCAGCATTCATTAGGATACTCTCTCTCCTACCTTCACTTAGAATGCCATGCGGTAAAAGCAATTTCCAGATTCCTTACTTTTTCTTAGGTTTCCTGCTTAGGGCATTTCTTGGATATCATTCAAGAACTGTTTCTAGTTCTTGGGCCCCAAGACCTCATTCCTCCTCACCTCCCCAATGCTTCTATCACATAATCTGGGTCTTTCTTGACTGAAGAGACGCTTGCTCATTCCAAAGGAATCTGAGCATTATTTTTTCTGATTTATTCTTTCCCTTGTGTGATGATCTATATTAGTGCCTCACAGGTTAGCATCTATTCATTTCCATTTTGACACAGGTTTATCTTTGTTTGCTAAAAAGAATATAGACTACCAAAAGCCCTGGACCAGGTTGTGTGTTGTGGACCTTAGGCCTTCTACTTGTTCCAAGTAAGGATGAAGGCTCATGACTTGTGGTCATCCAACATAGATATTATAATCAATACCTTACAGGGCAGTTATGTGCATTGAATGAGATATGCAAATGAAGAATCTACCATGAACATGAATCTGGACAAGTGGGAACCAGTATGTGAACACATGTCCCCAGCTATTGAGAGATCCTGGCCAGCTGCCCGGCATCTACCTCTCAACTGGTTATATTCATGAATAGGCAGACATTTCTGGACCGTCTGTTGTAGGCATCAAATATTGACTTAGTTGTTTTGTTTCCTCCATGGTACTGGGCACATGCTAGAAGTCTGATAAATGTGGATTGGCTGTTTTCAGGCCACGTCTCCTGGCAAACTCAAAGATAAGAGCTTATATGGCCATTGTGTTAGCCTGAGTTCCTAGCCCATATGTGTTTCATTATGCTACAGAGGGCCAAGTCTTCATGTGGGTAATAAACGGCAGGACCTTGCCAGTTCTGCAGTCGTGTTGCAAAGTAAGGGCATCGCACAGGGAAGTGTTGATCATCTTTACACTCTGATCACTCTGGTCCGCACAGACGAGACATTACAGGAAGATGCCTCCTGGTTGAAATGCCCCATCTAACAAGATTCTCAGGACGATGTCAACAGGATGGGGGGCTCTGTGATGCCTTAATCTTCAGCACAAAAAGCTATGTGACTGGGGCCAGTTTTAACAAAAGATGAAACATTTTCTCACAAATTAAGAAGATCACCACACAAGCCATTAAAAATAATTGCACAGACTATCTTCCTTGATTCTTTTCATTGGAAATGAGACAGCACCATCTGCTCTGCGCATTAATTCCTTAGCAGGGATTATCTTGGGCAAGAAATCAACAGAATGCCTTCCTGACTCCTCCCCAACTGTATAATGAGAAGGGGGTAGGGAGGATTCTGCTTGGGTTAATTTTGATTTCTTCATGCCTGGATTCTTCTCTTTCAAATCTCCCCTGAGCTTCCTAGTCAGGACCTGCAGTGTGTCCATATTCAATCCAGTGCTTGCATTTAGAAAGGAGGTAGGGAGTGGAGTGGTTGTGAGGCTATGAACCCCCTAAATTGAGGGTGTCTGATGAAAGTCTAAATTGCCATCTAGAGGAATAATGTTCCTGGTACACTTGCTCCTTCACCTTTAATCTGCAAACAGGAAACCAGTCATCTGTCCTTTCCAATGGCATATAATAAGTTCTGCCCGCAAAGGAGGAGGCCACTGGCCACTGGCCACACTTCCAAGAGCTCTCCACCAGTCTGAGAGCTGCCTACAAGCCACCTCCCGCCCTCTGCTCCTAGAAGCAGAGATGTCTGGCAGAAACATCCGAGGCTATTGTGTGCATTTCTTCTTCTTGCCAAGAATATACCTAGATGGTGGAAAGTTGATTCTCAGTCTATTCAAAGGAGATGAGACAAAGGAGGCTGCTCTTTCAAGATCAGTGAGGGGGAAGGGAAGGTTTAGTCTTTAATTCCCATTAACATGACTGGAAGTTACTCATGTAAATCCCCCACCCTCTAAGAGGAATGTGTGCTTCTCCACCCTGGGGGCTTTTTTTCCCCCATGTGGTGAAGCTCATGAATGTGGACGCTATACTTTTCCCAGTAAGAAGAGGAGACCCTGAAGTCCTTTCCAGCCAGACCACTCCAGTGGCATGCCACAGTGCCAAGTGGAAGGGGGCTGGCAAGTAGGGTAAAATGGGGAAGGCTGCCTGGTGCCCCTCAGACATCTCAGCCACCATCTTTTAAATTCAAGTTTTCTTTCTTTCCTTTTCCTTTTTATACAGAGTCTTGGGGAGAGGAGGCCTAAAAGGTTGTTTTTTTTTTTTTCCTTTGGTAATGCTTATAACCTTTGAAATCACACATGCTCAGCTTTAAAGATTAAAAAGTCATAATAATATCCAATGAGAAATAATTTATTTCTTGAGAAAGAAAGGCAAGGCCACAAAGCATCATGAAGAAAGAGGAATCTTTCTGTCAAAAGTATCCTCTTCCCAGAAAACTCTGGTAATAGTGCAGAGATGTTAAGAAATCATTGTGAAATGATTACTTAACATGAAATGGTCTGAAAAAGAAAAAAAAAAGCCATGCTTCTCTGATCACAACCATTATTCTTGTAAGTAATGGATTAATACAGCCCCTACTCATAAAAGTACTCACGTTATGAGAACAATCAACCTAACAATCAACAAAAAACCTAAGGATGTTTTATTTGTCTGTGTGTTTTTCAGGTTGACTGTAGGCACAGGGTTTTTGACAGGATAGTGTACCTTGGCTGTCATTTCCTGCTATCTGTCTTGGTCAGGGATTCAAGAGGCAAACTGGAGCCCCCCTTTGCAAACCCATAGTCTTTTCGCCTTGGCATCATGGTAGGAGGGTGAGTGCAAGTCAGGAAAAGGAACGGAGAACATCTATCTTGGAGAAAAGTAGCCCACCAATAGGCTTCCTTATGTTTTCAGGCAGAACAAGCAGAAAACACAAAGAAATTCTGCAGAAGTGCTCCTTAGAGCGAGTCCCGAGGGCCAGGGACAGATTTCAGGGCCAGGTCCCCTTCAGTGAAGATTACACTACTCAAGACATTGGGAAAGGGTGTGTAGGGTAAGAAGAGGGTTTGCCTTTGGAATCAGAAGACCTAAATTTGAACTGAATTTGATCTTCAGGGTTTATGTTTTTTTGTTTTGGTTTTACTTGGAACATACTCTTAAATTTTCTGGGTCTTCATTTTTCCATTTGTGAAATCACAGTAATAACACCTATACTGCAGGCTTATCATTTATTAGGTGATTACTATATTCTAGAAACTGGGCTAAGGTCTTGTGTGTTATCTCATTTAATCTTTACAACAACCTATGGAACCATACCCTGGATAGCCAAAGCAATCTTAAGCAAATAAAACAAACTTGGAGGCACCACCTTAGCTGACTTTAAAATTGACTATAAAACTATAATAATCAAAATGGCATGGTACAGGCATAAAAACAGATACACAGACCAACAGAACAGAACAGAGAGCTCAGAAATAAATCCACACATTCATGGTCCATTGGGTTTCAACAAAGATGCCAAGAACACATAATGGGGAAAGGGCAGTTTCTTCAATAAATGGTATTGGAACAGGTGGACCTCCACAAGCAGAAGAATGAAATTAGATCCTCATCTCACATCAGATACAAGAATTATCTCAAAATGAACTAAAAACTTGAATATAAGACCTAAAACTATAAAACAACCGGACAAAAACAAAGGGGGAAAAACTCCATGACACTGGTCTAGGCAATGGTTTTTTGGAAATAACCTCATAAGCATAAGCAACAAAAGCAAAAATAGATAAACAGAATTACATCAAACTAAAAAGCTTCTGTATAGCCAAGGAAATAATCAACACAGTAACAGACAACCTATGAAATGAGTGAAAATATTTGCAAACCATACATCTGATAAGGGATTAATACCCATGCCATATTAGGAAATCAAGCAACTCAACAGAAAATAACCTGACTAAAAAACGGCAAAGGATCTGAGTAGACATTTCTCCAGAGAAGACATACAAATGACCAGCAGGCATATGAAAATATGTTCAACATCACTAATCATCAGAGAAATGCAAATTAAACCACAAAATGAGCTATCACTTCACACCTGTTACAAGGCTATTATCAAAAAGAGTAAAGATAACATGCTAGAGAGAATGTGGAGACAAGGGAAGTCCTGCACACTGTTGGTGGGGCTGCAAATTAGTACGGCCATTATTGAAACATGGAGGTTCCTCAAACAATTAAAAGTAGAACTACCATATTGATCTAGCAATCCCGCTTCTAGGTATATCCAAAGGAAATGAAAGCAGGATATTGAAGACATATCTGCACTTTCATGTTCACTGCAGGGTTACTCATAATAACCAAGGTAAGTAATCTAGCTAGGTGTCCATCAATAAAGGAATGGATAAAGAAAATGTGGAATATACACATATGAAATACTATTCAGCCTTAAAAAATATGAAATCCTGTCATTTGTGACAACATAGATAAACTTGTAGAACATTATGTTAAGTGAAATGAGCCAGGAACAGAGAAGCAGGCACAAATACTGCATGATCTCACTTACATGGGGAATCTAGAAAAGTCACACTCATATAAGCAGATAGTAGAATGGTGGTTGCCAGGGGCTGGGGGTTTGGGGAGATGTTGTTCACAGGATACAAAATTTCAGTCATAGAAGAATAAGCTCAAGAGATCTATTGTACAACAGTGACTACGGTTAATAACAACATATTGTATACCTGACAATTGCCAAGAGAGGAGATTTAAGTGTTTTCACCATAAAAAATGGCAAGTATGTGTGGTACTGAATATGTTAATTAGATTGATTTAACTTTCCACAATGTATACATATTTTGAAACATGCTGTACATCGTAAATATATACAATTTTTATCAATTAAAAATAATAAATAAATAAATAAATAAAAAATGTCCAAACTCTGATGTTTGGACATTTTTAATTTAATTAAAAAAATTTAAAACAATCTCAGGAGGGAGGTGATATTATTCTCATTGTAATTATTGTTATTATTTTATAGATGATGAATGTACAACGAGATAAAATAATTTACCCTAAGCCATCTAGATAGTAAGTAGCAGAACTGGAAGCCAAATTCAGGCAGGCTAAATGTATAGTCCTCTTCGGTCCATGAGATTAAAGAAAAATGTTATATAAAAAACACCAGCACTGAGGGTAGCACTTAATGGTGCTCAGCAATGGCAACTTGTACTATTCTCATCTCTGGGTTGATATCTGCAATGTTGATTTCTGATGTTTATATTATCCACGTGCTTTTGATAAATCTGCAATAACTAAAGTAACATATCCCAGCCTATATTCTTATATGCATAGTCTGGGGTTTTCCACAATATTCTATGTTAAACAATATAGAAAACCAATTCTGAATCACATAAATGTATATCTACAACTAAATACACTTTTGAAAATTTTTTCATTTTGAATTAATTATAGACTCACAGGAAGTTAGAAAAATAGTACCAAAGTCCCACAAAACTTTCCCCAGTGTATTCTGTAAATTTTAAGTTGAATGAAAGAGGTGGTCTCTCTTTCTCTCTCTTTACAAAGCAAGTCAGAGCACAAAGTGGGTTAAGAAAAGGGCCACACAGAGGGGCATCAGGGGGCAGGGGCTCAAGTTCTTTGCAGTCTCCCCTACAGTTCCAACTGTGTGTGTGTGCCCTAGCAGCAGTAATTTTAAATAAGCATTCAACTGGAAGTTCATTCTCATTCCTCTATAGCTCTACAGTGTCATCCATCTTGCTGTCTGCTTGTCCTTATTCTAAAGATTCCCTAGGTACCAGTTTTCCTTATTAAAAATGAATCACTGCCATCTATTTTTCAACAAACATATATCTATAATTAGGGAGAAAATGTCTGTTTTCCTTGGCATTTCTATAGCTGGTAATAGTTTACAAAGACACAGCCCTTTATGTGTTTCCTAAGTCAGTCTGTTCTGCTACTTAACTAAGAAGGATCATTCCTTCTGTTATTCCTACAGCAACCTCCTTTCTCCCTTCTGTCTCACCACGGACATGCCAGATACCATCTGGGACTGGGAGGGCAGGATAAGACTAACCTCTGTCTTCAGCTTTGCTGTTCATTTCTTCTTCCTTGTCCTCATCATCACTGCTGGAGCTCTCCATTTTTTCCTTCATCTGTTCCAGCTGATCCAAGTTAACCCGTCCAACCAGCTCAAAGTTACGGCTTACCTGAAAAAGGCCCAAACAAATGATGGAATAATAAACTGCAGATCAAATGGGGTTCTCCTTGATGTAGAGATCTTTCCAACATCATTTTCCTAGGACTGTGGTTTTAGAACCAGGACCAAACAACCCAGGGGCCCAAGAGGTCTTTTTCTTCATTTTGATACTTTTGAAGATGGAGCTGCCCTTTGCTCCCACATTCCATCATTTTCACTGGAACTTGTGCACCCTGGACCTGCATTACCAAACCTGTGAAGAAACATGAGCTATAGTATGCAGGAGACCAAAAGTAAGATGAAGCCTAGAGTATAAATATCCAAAACAGGTGTATTTTAGTTAAATTCAAAGGTGTAACTCTCATAAGAACTCAAGTTTCAAATACTTCTGCAGGTGAAGAGGTTCTGCAAGCATGCTGGCCACCAGCATGAGACACAATACAACCTTCTTTACCATGATCCCATCAACCAGGGTGTTGTGGGGTGTCCCAGGTTAGACCAGATGATAGCTATCTGATCCTTAACTCGAGTTTAAATGGAAGATAATATTACTACTGTTAGTGTTACTACTGTTTTTGAAGCTACCCACAGCCTATATATTGAGGGTGGGAGTATCTGTAAAAAACCTAGATAACTAACCCCTAAAAGCCCTTTAAAAGTGTTAACTATGGCTGGTTTCTATTTAGGTAAAATGTGGTTGGAATAATGTCGGAATCCAAGCTTTCTTCAAAATATCATTAGAGGGAAACAAAAATTTACACTAAGAAAAGTTTTTAATGATTTTCCATTTTGGGTTCTCAGATCAATGGTAGCACAAAATTTACCTTCTTCATGAATCGCTTTTCAGAAGCTCTCCAGTTGCATGCCTAGAATATCAGAATTGACAAGCTGGTACAGGGCTAAAGCCAAGAGACAGCCATGGGCTATGCCTCTATGTGTGGTGTTATGCTTGCCTCGTTGGAGGCCTGGGGTGGGGACACACAAGATGACTGAGACCTGGTTCTGGCCTCCAGAGGCTCACAGTGAGTTGAAGAGAGAAGACAGACATCATAAATCAGATTCCAAGGCGGACTTCCCCAGCTGCCACAGTAGAGACAGAGTGGTAAGAGGGCACAGGAGAGGAAAGAGATAATTTACAAGACAAGTCCAAAATATTCTCTGGGACCAGACTGGAACTAAGATTTGGTGAACACCAATTCCCTGTGCCTGGGAGATGGGAACATCATCACTGACTGTGACAAATGTAAGGAGCCTCAGAGTACCAGGTCTAAGACACTGAGGCAAGATACTGTCCCAAGAACATCCTGTAATACATAGGTAGCATTCAGAAGGAGAAGAACTCAGAGAAAAAACTCCTTTTAAAACAAGAGAAAAAATACACTGATCTATCTGTAACAATGAGCTTCATGAAATTAGTTAACTTCGAAAACAACTCAACACGAGGGTGGACAAGATGTAGAGAACAATCTCAACACTAAACACAGGAAAGGCAACTTTTTGTTTTTCTCAATTAAAAAAGCTTTAAAAATGGAGAGACTAAGGCAAGAAAAAGGAGAAACAGGTCAATTCCAAATCCTGATTTATTTTTCTTCCCCTCTAAGTCCACAGTAACGGTTTCCAAAGGACTTTTGCTTGTAGCGTCTTACTAACTAGGGCTTTAACATTTTCACTGATTTCCTTCTATGACATAAGAGCAAAATGGAATAGCACAAGGAACATGTGCTTTGAAGTCAGACAGACCTGAGTTCAAGTTTAGGATTTGCCATTAACCACTAGATTCTGAATAAATCACTCAATATATGTCCCTGATAACTTTATTTGTAAAAGGAGGTCAGTATAATGCTTGAAACACAACAGTCCCCCAAAATGTAATTTCCTTCCCCTTTCTGGGAATGTGAGGCTTTTCTAGTTTTGGCTTTTGGAAATGCTTACAATAAGCATTGTAAATGGATATTTACGAAATTATGTTTAGTCACAGAGTCTACATTTTAGCCAAATAGCATTTATGATAAATATTTGAATAAAAAGTTTTCTGGCTTGCTAGTTTTTCAATAAAAGTGGGCAAAGTTCCAATTTGCCTAATTTTTACATACATTTGAAGAAAAGTATTTTTAAGTGACTAGTACATAAAAGGCAGCCTTTCCTGGGTCACTTTCTCCCATGTTTCTCATCATTAGTAATCAGGGAAACTACAAATACATGTAAAGGACATGAGGGGTGGGCTGTCACCATGAAACAAAAATAATGAAACCAAGAAGACCAAAACAGAATCTTCAAACATCTGCTTTAAGCCAGTTGTTTTCATTCATTCATTCATTCATTCATCCATTCATTCATTCATTCATCAAGGATTCCTGGAAGGCTGACTTGTTGTGTGTCAGCCCCTGGGGTCCACATTGGAACCCCTGCTTCTTTTGGCGTTCTTGGTGACAGAAGGAGATCTGTCACCAAACCAAATGTTATTTCCCCCCCCTCATTCTGGGTTTTTTTTGAAGACTGTATTTGTCCATTTTCCCAGCACCATCATCCCTTCACTGGAAAACTGTTAACATTTTAAATTCTGCACGATTTTAAAATAGTACATGACATTTTCACAGTATGATGTTCATCCCAGGCTAACCCAGGATTTATTTGGTCCTGAAGATTTCTAAAATCTCTGCTAGGCAATTAAAAGATTTAAAAATGAGAACTAAAATTTTTGCTATGTAATTAGAAGATTTTAAAATAAAAACTCTTTATTGTTTTGGGTTATGACGGTATTTGAAATCCCCAAGCCATCCATCCAAATATTAATCCTAACACAAAAGGAAGACTCTTTTCTGCATTCCTGAGCCCATTATCATCTCTTACCTGGATTATTGCAAGCCCCTTCCCCTCCCGTATTGGTCTCCCAGCACCTAATCTTGTCCCTTCTTGTATCTGATTCTTTAGTGTGGTCAAAGCAATCTTTGAAAAAATTTAAATCTCTTCGTGTCAGTCTCTGCTTGCCCTGAGGATGAAATACAAATTTCTTACTGTCGTTTACACAGCCGGCTCTCATGTTATTCTGGCACATCTTCTCCAAGCTCCTCCTTGCTCCCACCACCCTGAACTTACTGAGGTCATGCCCTTGAGGAGTCTGTCCCTCCACCATCTCACCTGTCTGAAACTCTCTTCTGCCTGCTGGCTTCATGTGTTGACTCCTTAATCTCCTAGCCCCGCTTCCGTCATTTCATCTGGGAGAGCGTCCTTAAACTTCTCCTGCTTGATATTCTTGCTCCATGGTTTCACAGCACTCTGCATTCCCCTTTGAGAGCACCCCCATTCAGTAACGAATTGTTTATGGCCTGCACTTCCCCAATACAGCTACAAACTATGAGGAAAGCCTTGCTGTGAGTCTTACTTACAGCTGAACCCCCACATAGTCAGCATAGTGTCTAGATTAGAGGGTGTGTTATTCTTGTCCCCTGGCTACTGGACACCTTCATTTTCACTTAAAAGTTTCTTTTATATAAACATTCACAAAAAAATTTACAAAAATACAAAAAAAATCTCATTTAAAGTCCAGTTACCTATATATAATAACTGTTAATGAATTATTGTAGTTTTGTATTCTTGTTCTCTATCCGTAGATTATTTACATTGCTTTTATCATGTTAAAACAAACAGGTGTATATCCTACTTTTTCATGCCTGGTACAGTGTACTCATCATTCTCTGAATAAATGTATTTTTTAATCACTACATAGCATTTCATCAAGTGGATATGTGATAGTTTACTTGACTATTCATTCCTGTATGAATTTACCGTGGATCATTTCTGGCTTCTTACCATTAAAAATATTTATTACAAACAGTAATAAATCTTTTTGTATTTCAGTCTTTTATTCATGCTTGGCTTTAATTTTATAGGCTTACTTTCCAGATGTGAAATTACAGGGTCAAAGTCAAAAGGTATAGACTTTATAAAAGCTCCCATCTATTTCTGAACTGATGACAGTACTTTCTGGTCCTGGAGATTGGTGGGTATCTGAATAACTTCTTGATGGTGTAGATGACATATTGAGAGAAATACAGTATTTTCCTCTAAAGATGAGAATGAGTTTATTATCATTTCCCCAAAGGTCCACAACAAAGGGAGAAAGAGCAAGCCTAAGAGTTTGAGATTTAGAACCTGGTTCCTTGCAGCCTTCTGTAGGTGAAAGGAGCCATATATGTTCTTGAAGGGTGGCTTTTTCAGATACATAATCATTCAGACTAGAAAACGATATACAGATCTTTATTCCTGTGAAAGCTATTTGTGAATGCCCACTCACTCAAGGTGCCCTGTGAAGGCCATGAATCCAGAGTTGGTGAAGTCATCTGTCCTATGAGAATGTGAGATGAGGGCTGGGTGCAATGGCTCACACCTATAATCCCAGCACTTTGGGAGGCTGAAGTGGGTGGATCCCTTGAGGTCAGGAGTTTGAGACCAGCCCAGCCAACATGGTGAAACCCCATCTCTACTAAAAGTATAGAAACTAGCCAGGTGTGGTGGCCTGTAATCCCAACCACTTGGAAGGCTGAGACAGGAGAATTGCTTGAACCTGGGAAGTGGAGGTTGCAGTGAGCCGAAATCATGCCACTGTACTCTATCCTGGGTAACAGAGCAAGACTCCAACTCAAAAAATAAATAAACAAAAGTGAGAAGAGGTGCCAAATTTTTTTTTTCAAGAAAAAAATATTTTATTATTTCCTTTTTATTATTATTATTATTATTTTTATTTTATTGCATTTTAGGTTTTGGGGTACATGTGAAGAACATGCAATATTGTTGCATAGGTACATACGTGGCAGTGTGATTTGCTGCCTTCCTCCCCATTACCTATATCTGGTGCCAAATGTTTTATCCTTTAACCCTGAAGTGAGGACACTGAAACACCACTTCCACACTCAATGTTCAAGCTTTGTCTATTTGTTGGCTTTTAATCATTCAGTAAAATGGTTTGGATCTGGTCTTAGCATATATTTCCATACTTCTGGCATATTCTAAGGCAATAATTATTATATGTGATTTACAAATATTATCAAGTTGAACATGCATTTTCATATTGTACTAGGGTAGCAAACTCAGTCTGATAGAAGACTGATACAAACATGCTTGTTAATAACAGAATGGAACTGAACCCTTTGTCTTCAGATTACACTGCAGGCATCAAATAGGAGAGATTGTGATGGAGAAAGCTCACTTAATGTTTCCAGAGTTTTTAATTGCAAGGTTGCCTCCCTTACTTAACATTTATACCTTCAAAAAGAGGCACCTAACCAGGATGCTCATATTACCTAATACTGCATGTTGATGTTAAAAAGAATGTGCAGTGCTGTGAAGATTCTGAATGACTTAAAACACCAGCTGGCAAACTTTTTGTGTAAAGGGTCAGATAAGTAAATATTTTAGGCTTTCGGGACCCTATAGTCTTTGTCACAACTATTCAACTGCTATTGTAGCTCAGAAGCAACCATAAACAGTAAGCCAATGGATGAGCACGGCTGCATTCAAATAAACCTTTATTTAGGGAAAGTGAAATCTGAATTTAATATAATTTCACATTATATTTTTTTTTAAAAATTTTCAATCATTAAAATATGTAAAGACCATCCTTAGAGAGTGGGCCATATAAAAACAGGAGGTGGGCCAGATTTGGTCCATGAACCATAGTTTGCCAACCCCTGACTTACCAAGTGGTCTACTCAAAAGGCAGATCGTCTCTGCCTGTCTTTAAAAATCAGAATGGGAATGAGAGGAAGAAATCAATGGGAGAAAGATTCAGCAAAGTATTGTCTCTACGATCTCTTACAGCAGGATGGTCAAAAGTGCAAGTAAAAAAAATCTTGAATTCTCATAAGAGCATCTCAATTAGAGTTGCTGTAAAAGCTTCAAGGAAAGATATTCAAAGTTCATCCATACTGTCCCAAATGATAGAGTTTCTTTGTTTTTTATGGCTGAAAAATATTCTATTGTGTATTTATGCACTACTTTTTAAAAATTCTTCCATCAATGGATAGTTAGGCTGCTCCCATGTCTTGGCTATTCTATTGTGAATACTGATGCAGTGAACATGGGGGTGCAGTAGCTCTGTGAGACACTTATTTTGCCTCCTTTAGTTAGCTATCCAGAGGTGGGATTGCTGTATCATGTGGTAGTTCTATCTTTAATTTTCTGAGGAACTTTCATGCTGTTTTCTCTAACAGCTGTCACAATCTACATCCCTATCAAGAGTGCACAAGGGTTCTCCTTTTCTTCACATATATCAAACGGTCACCAAACGGTCACATTGTATACCTTACATACATACAATTTCATTTATCAGTTATACCTCAATAAAGCTGGGGGAAAAAAAAAAGAAAAGGTATTCGGCCAAACAAACCAGTTAGGCAGTATTAAAGTTCTATGAAACCTGAGCCGTGAAACTGTATTTGCTGGGCACTGTGCTTCTCCCCAATTTTAAAGCTACCTTTTCTCAAGCATGTAACATGCTGAACTGTGCTTCTTTGTTTAAGCTTGTCTCACCTACTTGCTTATAAACTCTTCCAGGGTATCAACCATTTCTTATTTAGCTTTATAGGCTCAGCGCAGGGTCATCCACTTGACACGCAATAAATGCTATTTGAATTTACCAGTAACATTAAAACCCATGAGAGATCATAAAGTATAAAGACTTCATAATATTGCCATAAGATTTGCATCCCATGAAATAAATTTGCTTGTTAATGAGAGAATAAAAACGGACACTTTCTAAATGATTTTGTTTCAATACTTATCAAATATGCATTATGTGCTAAAAATGCCTCCAGTAGTTTTTATGTGTATCATTTAACCCTTATGACAATTGTGTCGTAAATGTGCTGTCAATATCTGTAGATGAAGAGCACAGAACACGTAAGTGAAAAAGCTAGGATTAGTTAGGACTCACATCTCCAGATGACACAGCTCAAGCTTTTCCCATTATAATGCAAATCATCTGTAGAAATGCAAAATTACTCACAAAATATGTCAAAACTACCATGGTTATACTGGCTGAACACAGGAAAAAGGAAGAAAAACTATTAATAATAACGTTATGTTGCAAAATGTGATGGGATAGAGCAGTAGCATCCTTTCAAAATTTTTTCAAAATAAAAGCCTGTCTAAGAATATTAAAAACAAAGGATCATAGAGTACCCAGAAGGATATAGAGCATAGAAGTCAAGGAAGATATCTACTTTCTTTTGCAATCACTGTGTCACAATCAGAAAACCTAACTTAGCAAAAGTGCAGAAAAAATCACTTATTTGGAGGAACTCAGCATAATTCCAGACACAAGTACTCAAGGAAGCTAGGTGAAAGACATCACTAAGAAAGGCTCAGAGCTTTGTGGCCGGCCAGTTGAGAAGTGGCCAATCTCCTGGATCCAAAATGCAGAGGGTAAAGATGCTAATGGATGTTGCCACTTGCTTATTTGAACAGGATACTTAAAATTTTGTATTTGAAAAGTTGATTTCACGTATTGATTTATTTAACAAACAACTCCTGAGGCTTTACTGTATGCTGGACACTAGGTTAGATTTTGAAAGAAAGGTGAGATATATAAATATGCCTTACAAAGGATGAAGAAAGGTTCTATGAAAGCTTAGAAGCTGGGACAAATAATTTTGACTGGGGAGTTTAGTGGATGGTTTCAAAGGTACAGGTAAAGAACATCTTCAAATGTCTATGTGAGAAATACTGTTTAAGGTTCTGCCAGACACACCCCTCTAAAAAATGGTCACACTACTTGCTAATCCACTTCTGGTTTCTCTGTCATAGAAGAGACAGAGCTTTGGTTAACAAATCAAGAAGCAGAACGGCATGAGGGAAAGCAGAAATGAAATGGCACAGTCTTCTAGAGAAGGCTTCAGCTTGCAGTCGCTAAGGCTAAAGCTGCTAGCATTTAGCTCAGAAATAAAAAGCAATCCAAAAAAAAATGTGGCCAAAGGTGTGTTTTAGAATTTGGGAAAAATTCTTCCTATGATTTGTATGGGAAGAATCTTTGGAGAAAGATTTTTCTTTCATTTAATTCTCATTTCCTTTCCTGGAAACATATGTCCTATGGGAATTTTTTTCCCCCCACTGTGGATTTCGCTAGTCCAAAAAAACTGAGCAATTTTATTAGAATAACTAAAATGTTGATGATTCCTTCTGAGCTTCATGTTTTGCTGTTTCCCTCAAACTGGCAAAAGTAAGATATGAGTTTCTTAAGAGTTCAGCTGCCTGAGGCTCCATTTATATAAAAAATTAAAAACATTTCAAAGTAAATTCAATTAGTGAATGTGTATTGCCTGAATAGACTATCCTTCTAAATTTAATATACTGAACATGACAATTTTACGAGCAGACCAAGTTAGAGATAATATATTTTTATGTTCCTTAAACCAGCAAAGAGACTTCAGAACTATAAAGAACACTAACAAGGTATTGCATATACTTAAACTTTCTTTTAAAAAAAGCATGTGTGTTTTCTAAATGTGAGAAGTCCAAGGTTTGGTTTTCTTCATGACTTTATGTTGTCTTAGGCCAGGTACAGTGGCCCACACCTGTAATTCCCGCACTTCGGGAGGCCAAGGTTGGAGGATTGCTTGAGTCTAGGAGTTTGACACTGCAGTGATCTATGACTGAGCCATTGCACCTCAGCCTGGGCAACAGGGCAAGACCCTGACTCAAAAAAGAAAAAATGTTGTCTTCATCTTTCACTGGCATTGTTAATAAAGGGCATTATTGGTAGATAATTCATATGTGTGTTGGGTGGGGAGGATGTGGGGGGACAGAGAATGGAGGGAGTGAAGGAAGAAGAGGGAAGGGAAAGGGGAGGAGAGAGAGAGGGAGAGACTAGGCTAGTCAACTTTCTAGAGAACCACGTGAGATTAAAAACAGACAGGGAGTCAAAGGATGAAAAAGATAAAATTTCAAATACCCTACACTGTTTACTTTAGATCCCAGGAGATTACAAGTGATTCCTTGCTCATTACTAACAAAGAAAAAGATCTAGGAGGAAAGATTCTTTTTATTACCTATAAAATAAGGGTTCTGATGGTTATCCCTTCTGCACTCTGGCTTCTGAGGATAAACATGGCAGCCTAAATCGAGCGCCCTGGAGATTTTGGTTCTTAAATGGAATGGCATATTTGGCTTTAAAGACCTTTCTTGCTGTTACCAGGATTCCGTCCCGTCCATGAATGATATAGTCTCAATCTTTACAGATGTCTCTGAGGTTTACAACCTTGGCAGGCAGAATTCAGAAGTCCAGTTTTGAATGTTCAGCTCTTTTTAGTGAAATCCTTTGACTGAAAATAATTTCAGTCTTATAGTTTCTTCTATAGATTCTCTCCACAACAGAAATCACCTAATGCTGTTTGTAGAAGAATATAATGAGCAATGCACTGTTTTATTGGGGAAAAAAAAAGATAAATCCCTGTTTGGAACCAATTGCTAAGTCTAGTCCACATTAATCCAGATCTTGGGTATCCTGTTGATATAGTTGTTCTCAGAATAAAATTCATAAAAAAAGACTACAGGAAACTGTCATTTAAAGAGGACCTACTGTGTGTTGGGTTATGGGAAACTTGCATCTGTTTTAGGTATCGAGGTATAATTTACCTGCCATAATATTTATCTATTATGAGTAAACAATTCAATGATTTTTAGTAAATTTATACATTTGCGCAGCCCTCACACAATCCAGTTTAAGAACACTTTCATCACTCTGAGAAGCTCCTTCATATCCTTTATAATCAATCCCTGCTCCCATCTTCCAGGCCCAAGTAACCTCTGAGCTGCTTCCTATCTCCACCAAGTTGCCTTTTCTAGAAATTTCATATAAACCGAATCATATAATATGTCGTCTTTTATGTCTGGCTTCTGTCCACTTCACATTTTTGGATTCCCCTATGCTGTTAAGTGTATCAGTAGCTCATTTTCATTGCTGAGTAATAATCCATTGCATGGCTATGCCATATTTTATTTATCCATCCATTTTATGTGAAGCTAGGATGAATAGGTCAGATGGCAAGTGTACGTTTAGCTTATAAACAAATTCCAAACTGCTCCAAGGTGGCTATGCCATTTTACATTCCAACCAGCAATATGAGATTCCAGTTTGTCCTATCTTTGCCAACACTTTGAGACTATCAGCCTTCTTAATTTTAGCCATGCTGGCTAGTGGTGGGGGAGGACAATCTTATTATTGTTTTAATTTGTATTTTCCAGTGGTGAATCAAGTTGAACATCTTTTCATGTGCTCATTTTCCATTTGCATATCTATCTTCTTTGGTAAGGTATCTATTCAAATCTTGTGCTCACTTTTAACTGAGCTGCTTATCTTCTTATCATTGAGTTGTAAGATTTCTTTAAATATTTTGGTTAAAGCCCTTTGTTAGATAATTACTTTGCAAATATTTGCTTCTAGTCTGTTGCTTGCCTTTTTATTTTCTTAATGGCGTCTTCTTTTTTCTTTCAGTTGTCCATAACTTTTGCATCATACACAATTTTTTTTCCCTAACCCGAGGTTATATAATATTCTACTATTCTAAAAGTTTTATAGTTTTAGCTCACACATTTAAGTTTATGGTCCATTTTGATTGGATTTTTGCATAGAGATTATGACCTTTGATTTTTTAAAGGTGAAAGGTCATAATTTGCATACACAAATCCAATTGTCTCAGCACCATTTAAAAAAAATCATCCTTTCCCTATTACCTTAACACTTTTTATGAAAATCAACTGACCACATATTTGAGGGTTTATTTCTTGACGTTCACTTACGCACTACTGATCTATGTGTCTACCTTATGTCAGTTTATAGTGAGTACTGAAATCAAGATGAGTGAATCCTCTGATTTTGTTGTTTCTCTACACTAGGCTATTCTAGGTCATTTGCATTTCCATATAAATTTTAGGGCCAGTTTGTGACTTTCTACCCCCCAAAAGCCTACTGGGATTTCAACAGAGATTATGTTGAATCTATATATCAGCATGAAAAGAATTATCAATATTGAGTCTTCTAATTAATAAACATATTGCATTAATTTAGTTTTATAAATTTCTCTCAGCAACACTGTAGTTTTCAGTGTATAATTCTCATGTTAAATGTATTCTTAAAACTTTTATTCTTTTGATGTTATTGTATATGAAATTGATCTTTTTAAAATTTCAATTTCAGGTTGCCCATTACTAATATACAGAAAGATAATTGATTTTTGTATATTGATTTTATATCTTGCAACCTTGCTAAACTCATTCATGTTCTTGTAGCTTTTTTGTAGATTCTGTGGATTTTCTACCTATAAAAATTACATTGTCTATAAATAAAAAGTTGTATTTTTTCCTTTCCAATTCTCATGCCTTTAGTTTCTTGTTTTAGCCCTATGGCCCTTGACTTTTGTATTTGAATTGTCAGCATACTTCTCTTTAGTATATTGTATACTGACATCCTATACCTCTCTCACGAATGCTGAAATCAGGTGTTTGTATATCTTCCCCCCTAACAAATGACAATTTTTAGACAGCATGTAATTCTGCTGCCTGACAGCCACAAATTCAGTTTCAATAGCACTGCCATCTTTATTTACAAAACATGGAGAATTATTTCAAAAATTTGAACTGCATTTTACACTCATCAGGTAGGGAAAAAAGACTAGAAAATGAGGAAAAAATGTGATGCTATCTCAGTAATGAGCATGAGTCTTATAAACCTAATAATTGAGACAAACATGAGAATCATTAGGCATGCTGAAAATGCCAATTCTTTAGCCTCAATTAGGCGCTCATTGGACTTAATAAGCTGGTCAACCATGAGGAAGAGAAAAAAATTAAAGAACATCATATGGCATAGTAAAAATATTACATCAAAGACTGTGTCTAAGCTAAGAAATGAGACAGACAGCAACACAGTAATAGTGGGGGACTTCAATACTCCACTGACCACACTAGACAGGTCATCAAAACAGGTAAGAAAAGAACAATGAATTTAAACTATACCATGGAACAAATGGGTTTAACAGATATACACAGGCCATTTCATCCAACAACCATAGAATATACATTCTATTCAACAGCACATGGAACCTTCTCCAAGGTAGACCATATGATAGGCCACAAAACGAGCTTCAATAAATTAAGAAAATTGAAATTATATCAAGCACTCTCTTAGACCACAGTGGAATAAAACTGGAAATCAACTCCAAAAAGCAATCTTCAGAACTATGCAAATCATGGAAATTAAATAACCTGCTCCTGAATGAGCATTGGGTCAAAAACGAAATCAAGATGAAAATAAAAAATTCTTTGAATTGAACAACAGTGATGACATAAGCTATCAAAACTTCTGGGACACAGTAAAGGCAGTGCTAAGAGGAAAGCTCAGAGTCCTAAACACCTACATCAAGAAGGCTGAAAGAGCACAAATTGACATTCTAAGGTCACAACTCAAGGAATTAGAGAAACAAGAACAAACCAAACCCAAACCCAGCAGAAGAAGGGAAATAATCAAGATTAGAACAGAACTAAATGAAATGCAAACAAACAAAAAACAATATAAAAGAGAAATGAAACAAAACCTGGTTCTTTGAAAAGATAAATAAAATGGACAGACCATTAACAAGATTAGCCAATAAAAGAAGATAGAAAATCCAAATAACCTCATTAAGAAATGAAATGGGAGATATTACAACTGACACCATGGAAATACAAAAGATCATTCCAGGCTACCTTTACACAAATAAAGTAGAAAACCTAGAAGAGATGGACAAATTCCTGGAAAAATACAACCCTCCTAGCCTAAATGAGAAAGAGTTAGATACCCTGAACAGACCAATAACAAGTAGCAAGATTGAAATGGTAATTTAAAAATTACCACTAACAACAAAAAAATTCCAGGACCTGACAGATTCACAGCAGAATTCTACCAGAATTGGTACTCAAAGAAGAATTGGTATCAATCCTTTTGACACTATTCCACAACATAGAAAAAGAGGGAACATTCCCAAACTCATTCTATGAAGCCAGCATCACCCTGATACCAAAACCAGGAAAGGATGTAACCCACACACACACACACACACACAAAAACTCTACAGACTGATACCCCTGATGAACACAAGGCTAAAATCCATAAAAAAATACTAGCTAACAAATTCAATGACATATCAAAAAGATAATCCACCATGATCAAATGGGTTTCATACCAGGGATGCAGGGATGGTTTAACATACACAAGTCAATAAATGTGATATACCATATAAACAGAATTAAAAACAAAAATCACATGATTATCTCAACAGATGCAGAAAAAGCATTCGACAAAATCCAGCATTGTTTTATGATTAAAACTCTCAGCAAAATCGGCATACAAGGGACATATAACTCAATGTAATAGAAGTCACCTATGACAAACCCACAGCCAACATAATACTGAAAAGAGAAAAGTTGAAAGCTCTCCCTCTGAGAACTGGAAGAAGACAAGGACAGCCACTCTCACTACTCCTCTTCAACATAGTACTGGAAGGTCTAGCCAGAGCAATCAGACAAGAGAAAGAAATAAAGGGCATCCAAATCGGTAAAGAGGAAATCAAGCTGTCACTATTTGCTGATTATATGATCATTTACTTAAAAAACCCTAAGGACTCCTCTAGAAATCTCCTAGAACTGATAAAAGAATTCAGCAAACTTTCTGGATACAAGATTAATATACACAAATCAATTGCTCTTCTATACACCAACAGTGACCAGCAGAGAAACAAGTCAAGAACTCAATCTTTTTTACAATAGCTGCAGAAAAAGTAAAATACTTAGGAATATACCTAACAAAGGAGGCAACAGATCTCTACAAGGCAAACTACAAAACACTGCTGAAAGAAATCACAGATGACACAAGCAAATGAAAACACATCCCATGCACATGGATGGGTACAATCAACATTGTGAAAATGATCATATTGCCAAAAGCAATCTACAAATTCACTGTAGTGTGCATCAAAATACCATCATCATTCTTCACAGAATTAGAAAAAAACAATTCTAAAGTTCATATGGAACCAAAAAGAGCCTGCATAGCCAAAGCAAGACTAAGCAAAAATAACAACGCTGGAGGCATCATTGGTACGGTACAGCTCTGTGTCCCCACCCAAATCTCATCTTGAATTGTACCCCCATAATTCCCATGTGTTGCGGGAGGGACCCCGTGGGAAATAATGGAATCACAGGGGCACTTTCCCCCATACTGTTCTCATGATAGTGAATAAGTCTCATAAGATCTAATGGTTTATCAGGGGTTTCCGCTTTTGCGTCTTCCTCCTCTTTGTGCCTCCGCCAGGACTTGCTTCTCCTTGTCTTCTGCCATGATTGTGAGGCTCCCCAAGCCACATGGAACTGTAAGTCCAAATAAACCTCTTTCTTTTGTAAATTGCCCAGTATTGTGTATGTCTTTATCAGCAGTGTGAAATCAGGCTACTACAATCACACTACTTGATTTCAAACTGCACTATAAGGCCATAGTCACCAAAACAGTATAGTACTGGTATAAACATAGGCACATAGACCAATGGAATAGAATAGAGAACTGAGAAATATACCCAAATACGTATAGCCAATTGATCTTCAGCAAAGCAAACAAAACATAAAGCGCAGAAAGGACACTCTTTTCAACAAATGGTGCTGGGATAATTGGCAAGTCACATGCAGGAGAATAAAACTGGATCCTCATCTCTCACCTTATACAAAAATAAACTCAAGATGAATTAAGGACTTAAATCTAAGACCTGAAACTATAAAAATTCTAGAAGATTACATTGGAAAACCCCTTCTAGACATTGGCTTAGGCAAGAATTTCATGACCAACATCCCAAAAGCAAATGCAATAAAAACAAAGATAAATAGTTGAGACTTAATTAAACTAAAAAGCTTTTGTACTGCAAAAAGAACAGTCAGCAGAGTAAACAGACAACCCAGAGAATGGGAGAAATCTTTACAATCTATCCATCTGACAAAGGACTAATATCAGAATCTACAATGAACTCAAACAAATCAGTAAGAAAAAACCAAACAATCCCATCAAAAAGTAGGCTAAGGACATGAACAGACAGTTTTCAAAAGGAGATACAAGTGGCCAACAAACATATTTAAAAATGCTCAACATCACTAATAATCAGGGAAATGCAAATCAAAACCACAATGCGATATCATCTTACTCCTGCAAGAATGGCCATAATCAAAATATAAAAAAACAGCAGATATTGGCACAGATGCGATGAACAGGAAACACTTCTGCACTGCTGGTAGGAATATAAACTAGTACAGCCACTATGGAAAACCGTGTGGAGAGTCCTTAAAGAACTAAAACTAGAACTACCACTTGATGCAGCAATCCCACTATTTGGTATCTACCCAGAAGAAAAGAAGTAATTATTCGAAAAAGATACTTGCACACGCATGTTTATGGCAGGACAACTTGCAATTGCAAAATCATGGAACCAACTCAAATGCCCATCAGTCAACAAGTGGATAAAGAAACTGTGGTGTATAAATATATGATGGAATACTACTCAGCCTTAAAAAGGAATGAATTAACAGCATCTGCAGTGACGTGGATAAAGTTGGAGACTATTCTTCTTCTTCTTCTTTTTTTTTTTTTTTTGAGATGGAGTCTCCCTCTGTCACCCAGGCTGGAGTGCAGTGGCACCATCTCAGCTCATTGCAACCTCCACCTCCTGGGTTCAAGCAATTCTCCTGTCTCAGCTTCCTGAGTGGTTGGGATTACAGGCACCCACTACCCTGCCAGGCTAATTTTTGCAGTTTTAGTAGAGATGAGTTTCACCCTGTTGGCCTGGCTGGTCTCAATCTCCTGACCTCATGATCTGTCTGCCTCGGCCTCCCAAAGTGCTGGGATTACAGGCGTGAACCACTGAACCTGGCCAGAGACTATTATTCTAAGTGAAGAAACTCAAGAATGGAAAACCAAATATTTTATATTGTCACTCATATGTGGGACCTAAACTATCAGGATGCAAAGGCATTAAGAATACTACAGTGGACTCTGGGGACTTGGGAGGAAGGGGGATGAAGGATAAAAGACTTCAAATAGGGTGCAGTGTGTACTGCTCAGGTGATGGGTGCACCAAAATCTCACAAATCACCACTAAAGAACTTACTCACGTAACCAAATACTGCTTGTCTCCCAATAATCTATGAAAAAATAATTTTTTAAAAAAGACTGTGTGTCTCTTACACAGTTGGTGGGAGTGTAAATTAGTTCAACCATTGTGGAAGACAGTGTGGCGATTTCTCAAGGATCTAGAAATAGAAATTCCATTTGACTCAGCAATCCCACTACTGGGTATATATCCGAAGAACTATAAATGGTTCTACTATAAAGACACATGCACATGTATGTTCACTGCAGCCCTGTGTACAATAGCAAAGACCTGGAACCAACCCAAGCGCCCATCAATGATAGACTGGACAAAGAAAATGTGGTACATATACACCATGGAATACTACACAGCCATAAAAAACGATGAGTTCGTGTCCTTTTTAGGGACTTGGATGAATCTGGAAACCATCATTTTCAGCAAACTGACACAAGAACAGAAAGCCAAACACCATACGTTCTCACTCATAGGTGGGTGTTGAATAACAAGAACATGTGGACTCAGGGAGAGGAGCATCACACACTGGGGACAGTTGGCGGGGGTAGGGTAGAGACAGCAGGGCATGGGGAGGGACGGGAGAGTGGGGAGGGATAACATGGGGAGCAATGCCAGATATAGTATGCACCTAAAGTAAAATAAATAAATTAAAAAAAACCAGACTGTGTCTAAGATGCAAACTATAATCAGTGATTTTATAACGTTTTAGGTCTTTGGGAACATAACTGTTATTATAATAGGTACAACTATTATTATATTTTAACACAATTCAATTAACAAATATTCTAATGTATTGGGTCTCAAAGTGGGGGAAATACAGAAGAACTTCATTTAATCTTACAAAACTTCAGAGAAAGGTGAAACAATTCCCATTTATGAACCGAAAAACAGACCCAGAAATTTATGTAACTTGTTGAAGTATGCACAGTAAATGGTGGAAGCAAGATTAAAACCCAGATCTTTTTGGTTCAAAAGCTCTTAATTGGGCCCTACGTGCCTGAGCAACTTATTTCCATGACCCATACCTCAACGCCTCAGCCTTCCATCCACTGTTGAGGAACCCTCTAGTTCCATG
Source organism: Sapajus apella (assembly GCF_009761245.1). Classification (NCBI taxonomy): domain Eukaryota; kingdom Metazoa; phylum Chordata; class Mammalia; order Primates; family Cebidae; genus Sapajus; species Sapajus apella. The sequence goes on along the minus strand of NW_022436986.1, from coordinate 13,156,856 downwards.
TCTGTTACAGTTCCTAACCTTTTCTGTATTTCCCCAGTGATTTACAAGCTACCGTGCAACAACTAGAGAAGAATCTATCTTCCTGATTTGTTCTGTCTTAAAGTATCAGCCTGGAGGCTTAAACACTGTAATAAAAAGGTCTGAGGTAGTTATGTAAATAAGATACATGTGAATAATTATACAAAGCTTGGTTTGAAAGAGATGAGTAATTTATCCTTAGGTTTGGGGAAGAAATACCCAAAATGTTTGAATAAAAAAGGATATAAAAACTTTAAGTGAGGTAATTTAGGCTTTTCCTCTTTGCTTCATTTTTTCGGGCAGACACATGGGAAAATAAATGCATTCCAAAGCAGAGAAGTTACCATTAAGCTCTTCCATTGCAGACAGGTGACAAAGCTCAGCCTTCTCTCTCAGCACCCCACAGAACAATTCTAACCCATTGGTGCAGATGATTCAGACTGGGGAACTCTTTATAATGTGGATTTGTAAGGCCAGAGAAGGACTATATTTCCACTGATGAGGACACAGAGCAAGGGAAAAACAGACAATATGAACCGTGCTTCTCCTTGTGCCTTCAGTAAACACTCAATATGTATTTTGGACTTGTTGGCTAATTAAAAAGCATTTTGATGGGCTCCTGTCATTAAACAAATACTAATTATAGCTCCTCCCATACTCAAGGTAATACACAAAACCAGAAATGATCATCTCAGTTCATGAGGTGCCAGATGATCCCTGCGCAGAGTGAGGAAGGCTTCCTGTGTGATTTCTACCCCTCTGCTAAGCAAACCTCCGGAAGAGAATTTTTTTTTTCCACAAATCCTCTATTTTATGGCCTCTATTAATTTATTTGTTCTTGAATGTCCTTCTCCCCTGAAACACATATTTTATAATTCTTATAATGTTCAGACATACTGGGTAATGCCTTGAAAAATCTTTGTAGTTAGCAAAATATTGGAAACCACCTACACAATTGAGAAACACAGAGGTAAATCTATCAAAATAGGGGCTGGCAACTATGGGCCCACAGCCTGTTGCCTGTTTTTGTAAATAAACTTTTATTGGAACACAAACATATTGGTTCATTTATGTATTGTCTATGGCTGCTTTCTTTCTTGTGACAGGGTCTCACTCTGTCACCCACACTCGAGTGTACTGCCACTATTTCAGCTCACTGCAACCACCACCTTTCAGGCTCAGGTGATGCTTCCTCCTCAGCCTCCCAAGTAGTTGGGACCACAGGTGCATGACACCACGCCTAGCTAATTTTTTGTATTTTTTGTAGAGACGGGGTTTCGCCATGTTGCCCAGGCTGGTCTGGAACTCCTGGACTCGAGCGATACGCCCCATGGCTGCTTTCTTAATTGCCATGAAGACTACATTTTAGGCCTGCAAAGCCTAAAATATTTACTCTCTGGTCCTTTACAGAAACTGTCAAACCTTTGTGATTTAAAATGTATTAATATTTCACATAATACAGTAAAATACTTCTTTTAGAATAAGCTTAAAAAATGCAAGGTACAATGTTTTATGTATAGTATAATCACAATTATGTAGAAAAAATGGAACTGGGTATAGAAGAGAGGTAAGAAATGTTCAGCATTTGGATTGGTGTGGTAGAATTACGGTTGATCTCCCTTTCCCCAACCTGTATTTCACAATTTTTAAAAATGACCTTATGTTTCTTTTGTAATAGAAGAAACTAGACCTCACTTTAAAACCTCTTTGAGTTCCTATCTCCATCTGGTACACAATGGGCGTGACTAAATGCAGTGACGTCTCCCCCTTCGCCCCTCCCCTTGAGCGTGCTGAGGCGGGAGGCAGGAAGTCCTGGCAAGTACCTTATGCTCATCCCGAAGGTGGCTGTCCAGTTCCTCCGTGTGCTTGGTCTCATAGTAGCAGAGCTGGCATTTGTAAGGTTTCAGTTCATTGTGCTTTTCTATATGTTGCTGGAGGCTCTCATCACTGGAGCAGGTGAAGGTACACTTATCACAGCGGAAGACTACTCCCTGCAAGTATTTGGACAGTTTGGATCGGCAAACTTCAATGGGGACAACGCGCTCTTCTGTGGAAACAAATTGAATGGAAATATGGGAATTTTTACTGATGGCAAAGCAGATGTTTTTTTCTTTGGAATATAAGAAGAAACTCACCCAGTCTTGCTATTCCTCATGGATCTGGTTCCTTGAACTGACACACATGCACACTGCCCCTCCCCTAACCCCCAAACAACATATTCCTCGGGAACAAGTGGGTGTTTTTAAGACCAAAAGCTCTTTCAGTACTTAATACCCAGAATGACCTACAAATAGAGGTGGAGCAGGGTAGTAGGTGCTTGCTAATTACTGAATGGAGGTGATTAAGGCAAGGGGGAGGAGTGGAAGTAGCTGTGATTTTTACCAACATTGGTGATTACTGACAACAACCAGTAACATGCCTTCCTTCCTCAGCAAGTGTAATTGAGGCTTTACCTAGAGACATCTTTAAAAGGCAAAGAAACTGACATTTCACCAGGCACCTATGGGCTCTATCAGCAATTTTATGAGGCTGGAGTTACTCCCATTTTTACAAATAAGTACAAATGAGCAACAGAATCTTTAAGTAACTCTCCAAAGGTCATAGACATTGCAGTTGGCAAATCAGAGACATGAAACCAGGTCTGCTTAACTGTAAATCTATTATTTCTCGCTATTTCCAATTCCATTCTCATTTCCCCTTCTAAGGTATTCTCAGAGACTCTTCCCTTGTTTTGAAACTAGGGGTTTTCTCATCTAATATCAAGTCTGAAAGCAAACCTGTACACTTTCATTCACTAAAACTCCAACTATGAAGAGCTTACAAATGAAATGACTGCAGGCAACATTCAGGGGAGGTGGGGTTGCGCAGGAGACGTGGAGGATTTGTGCCTTTTTAGACAGTCTGTAATCTGATTGTCAGAGGGGAAAAAATAAAAGAGAGAGAGGATTTGGGTGCTTTTCCCGTTAACATACCAAATGCTGTAGGGCTGGAAATGCGTGTGCTTGTTTATTTTGCACTCTCTCACCCTTGTGTTTAACTGCTCAAATTAAATTTCACACCAGCCTGCCCAGAGTATCAGCGCACGCGCCAGATATCCATAACTGGGATAAAATTAAAATCTGTGCTATTTATGCAAGAATCAAATATAGCGTGTGTTTTCATGCTGTGTCTGGATTTCAGAAGACTAGGAAAGTTTACGAATGGACGCACACAACATATACTTATATTATTTAGAAACAGCAATGTATTATTAAGTCAAGAAAGCATGATTTATTCCCAGAGTCACTGAATAGCAACGTTTACAGAGCATCGGTACGTTGTGTGCCGAGGCAACTAACTCTTGGAATCCCCCACTTTATTGTTGGGCGGTGTGCAGGCCCTAGGGAATTTTCCCCTCTCAATGTCATGCCTTAGTCTCAACCACAACACTCTGATTGCAGGGCAGTCACTGCCTTGGGAGTCTTTGAATGCAGCGATTAATCGGCCAGCAAAACCCTGGGCAGAGGAAGTGTAGAAGGTGGTGTCTCCAACATACTCCCTGGAGCTCTAATGCATGTTATTTTCCCTATACAAAGAATCAGTTGCTTATTTAGAAATATAAATATTTTTAAACCCAAGTATAGCAGACAGCTAAGAAACACATGATTATAATGTAATCCACACATTTTTTTAGAATAGCAACTGTTTAGGTCCCTCTAACCATTCAGTTGTATGGTTTGGTGTAAACGAAGAAAAAAATGCTTTGGCATAAACTAGTAAATCTTAAAGGAGCTCATGCTAGGATATTCTATTCCTGTAACCCAAGGTTTCTAAAAAGTAGCATTATTGAAATTTTGGAACGGGATAATTCTTTGTTGTGGGGAGCCAGCCTGTGCATTGTAGGATGTTTAGCAATAACCCTGGCCCCACCCACTAGGTGTCAAACACACCCCTTCTCTCCAGCAGTGACAACCAAAAATGCCTACAGACTAATATACTCTGGGGAAGCAAGACTGACCCCAGTTCAGGACCACTGCTCTAAGCAAAGTGCCAGGCATTAACTGCAAGTACTCTGGGTAAGGTACTCATGGACAGAACCCATGAACAAGCTGGTGTCAACAGCAAGAGATGGGGAGGGCAGGCTGAATCAGGGGAAACTCCCCCCATGCTGGGGATATGCCTTTAGATTGTGTAAGTTCATGGAAAGTGTTGACATGAACCTTACTGGCATCTTCCTTGGGGCTGCATCCCCCTTGCTCTCTCTATATTTGTTCCTGATTTATATGTTGTCATCTCTACTGCTTCCACTTGCATTCTTTGGCTTTGCCCTGTCCTGCCTGCCTTGGTTCCATTGACCTCTGCAGAGATGAAGAACAGCCGGGTATCATTTTCCATATAATGATGTCCCACACACCTCAAAGACAGTCATTCAGTGACTCTCCAGTCTTCACTTCTCCACAATCAATAATCAGTTCTTTCAAACTTTTCTTGTGAGTCTCCTTTTCAATTCCTCTACCACTTTGGTTAGTTTTCTTTGCAGTTTCCAATTTCACTATGTATGTCCATGTGAATTTTACACGAAGTCATGAACAGTCAGAATAACACCCTGAAGTTCACACAATGATTAATTAACACCACTGCAGTCTATTAAGTGCTCGCTATGGTTCAAGCACCATTAGGTGTTCTGCCCTTGATATAACTTTTTATTCTCATAACACCCTGCAAAGTCAGTTCTATTTTCTTCAGTTTGTTGATGTGGAAACTGAGAACTGATCAATTAAGCTACTTCCTCAAAGTCATACCTCTGGTTCAGCACAAAGCTGTGACCTGGGAGCACAGGTTTGATCTCTGCCAGGGCACCCCTCCTGTACCCCTGATAAGAACTCTCCAGTCTGTATTTGTGTGCTTATAAGACTTTCATTCATAGTATTTAAAAAACACAAAAGCTACAAATTTCTAAGGTAACCCTTTTATGTGAATGTCTTTCAAGCATCTCTACATTTGAGGAAAGGGTCAAGTCCCTGCTTAACTTAGTCTGAAATCTGGGACTTGCCATTTCCAAACTAAGACATTGCCAGTGTAACAGATCTCCTAATTATATTAGTTTTTAACTAAGATATTAATTTTAGAAAAAAGTTAGCTTTTCTCCCTTTCTAAACACATGGTTAACATGACCAAGATAAAAATAAAAAAGACAGATTTTAAAAGGTGGGCAAATGACTGACAGTGTTTTCTGAATGAGGTCATTCATTCTTGAGGCAAATGAAGGACATAAAAGTTAAAAACTGGAATGTTTCCAGTTATAGACTGGGCTCTGCCTTGGTTACAGAAGCTCCGTGCTCAGGGCTTTTTCTAAGGGGGCAGTGACAACTGTGGGTCTTTTTGACTTCACACCTCTCAAAATTACCTTGGGTGAAAACTCAAGGCCTGAATCACACTCATTGTGACTCAGCTTCTAGCACTGGCTGCAAAAATATTATGACTTCTCCAGTTCAACTACAAGATGGATTGTGTCTCTCATCTCCTCCTACTCAAAAGATGCTTGGTGCTGCAGCAGGACATAAAACCGAGGAGGTTGGGCCCGAGAGTAATGTCACATTGTAGCACATGTGTACTAAGGTGCAGCAAGAGCTGAGACCAGCACGCTGTCAAGCCTCGATGGAGGTGAGTGGAAAATTCTGCAGAGTTGCAATACAGAGGGTTAGTTTCTGCTCAAATTGGTGAGAAACCATACCACTGCAGAGCCCAGATTTATCAAGCAAAAATCTTTCCTGAAAGGCAGACCAAAACATAGGTGGGTTTCCTTCCCAGAACATGCAAAGTCTAAATGAAGCAAAGAGACTGGAAGTTCTTCACTCCACCAAAACTCTTGAGTGCAAATTGGTATGTTAGAGGACTGAGTCCCTCTTTGCACCAAAGCAAAGAAGTGACAAAGGCTGACTGTTAGAGAAACCCATTAAGAAAAGAACGTTATTTTATTTTTTTTGAGACAGTCTTGCTCCGTCGCCAGGCTGGAGGGCAGTGGCGCAATCTTAGCTCACTGCAGCCTCCGCCTCCAGGGTTCAAGCAATTCTCCTGCCTCAGCCTCCCAAGTAACTGGGACTACAGGCGCGTGCCACCACACTCACCTAATTTTTGTATTTTTAGTAGAGACAGGGTTTCACCATGTTGGCCAGGATGGTCTCGATCTCTTGACCTCGTGATCCCCCTGCCTCGGCCTCCCAAAGTGCTGGGATTACAGGGGTGAGCCACCGTGCCCGGCCAGAGCCTTATTTTTAAAGTATCAATCATCCCCAAACATAGCCATAAACAGACACACATAAACACAAGCAAAACAGTTCCTGGTAGGAAGTATGAGGTTTTGATGTTAGCCAGGCTGCCATCCTCAAGCTAGAAGGAACTAGAAATGGTACCTCTAATTCTATCAGGCAGAGGTATTTGGGGAAGTTGAAAGGAAACATGTAATTTTACTGAATAAAATTAAAGATTGGCAATCTCACTGTAGACTTTATTCTCAAGAAATATGATACTGATCAGATAAATTAGGGGAGATTACTTCCATTCCAAAGCCTCCCACTTATAAGATTCAGTTAAATTCCGCATTTGTCTACTTATTAGTAAACAGAAACTTTAATACGCCAATTCAACACTCATAGCAATGATTGTATGGCTCCAAAATTACAATGTAAATATTTGGCAAAACTGTGTTTCATCCCTAAAATCTGTGGCCAGTTTTTAAGGCTCACTATGGATGTGCAAGGTACATACATAAGGGCAAATCTATGCATGAAACATTGTGCTTCCAATGGTGATCAATAGAAATACCCTCATGAAACTATTTATTCACCTTTTTCTGTCTCTCTTCTCATTCAAGTTCAAATTCCTTCACTGTGCAAACCTTGCCTGTCTCTTCATGGCTGTATCCCTACAGCTTAAAACAATGCTAGAGCTGTCTCCTCCAGCTGCCCAAGATGCCAATAGAAAAAAAGGCCAAGGGGAAGAAGATGGCCTTGGCTCCTCTGTCATGAAAAAGCAGGAGGCCAAGAGGGTGGTGAATCTCCTGTTTGAGAAAAAGGCTTAAGAAGGCTGGCGTAAGACAGAACCCCCAGCCCCAAAGGGACCTTAGTCCCTTTGTCAAAGTTCCCCACTACATCTGGATATAGCGGTAAAGGGCTACCGTATAAGCAGTTAGAACTGCCTCCTGTGATTAACCAGTTCACCCAGGACTTGGACCCCTAACAGCTATTCGACTGCTTAAGCTGGCTAGAGACAAAGCAAGAGAAGAAGAAAAGATTGTTGGCCTGGTTGAGAGGAAAGCTGCCAGCAAAGGGAATGTCCCCATGAAAAGGCCACCTGTCCTTCCAGCAGGGGTTAATGCTATTATCACCTCCGTAGAGAACAAGAAAGCTCAGCTGATGGTGACTGCACATGATGTGAATCCCATGGAGCTGGCTGTCTTCCTGCTTGCCCTGTGTCCTAAAAAAGGAGTCCCCGACTGTATTATCAAGGTAGGATGGCCAAACTGGGCTGTCCAGTCCACAGGGAGATCTGTACTACTGTTGCCTTCACACAGGTTAACTTGGAAGACAAAGGAGCGTTGGCTAAGCTGGTGGAAGTCATCAGGACCAATTTCAATGACAGATAGGAAGAGATCCCTCATCACTGAGAAGGTAAGGTCCTTGGTCCAAAATCTGCAGCTTGCATTGCCAAGCTGTAAAAACCAGAGGCTAAAAAACTTGCCACTAAACTGAGTTAAATGTACACTGTAGTTTTCTGTACATAAAAATAATAAAAAATCACCTTAAAAAAGCCAAAAACAAAACAACGCTGGCATTTAGTGGGTGTTCAATAAATATTTGTTGCATGAATGAAAACATACCAAAAGTCCTACCACTGACTTCATCCTTGAAATAAAAGTTCAGGGCTTAATTTTTCCCTAGTTAAACTCATCAAATCATGGCCAATCTCGCCAAATGTTGATCTGACCTGAGTTCCTATTTCCTGAATGTGATGGGTCTACCAATCCTTTGCTTCAACCTTTGCTAAATTAGTATTCAATGAGTGTCTCATCAGTAACCTGATCAGAATTTGTCCTGGCTTCCTGTCTGTTTACTGACTGAAGTTCCAGCTTCTATATTAGTATCCAAGCGCTTTGTACTTTGGCCAGAACATACTTCTCTGGTAAGCTTCCCATTCTCTTCAGGACCTTGGAAATGTCTAATGCTATTCTGCAAACACATCTTGTTGCCACTGACCTCCATGGTTTATTAAATTGTCTCTTCCCTTGCGTAGTGGGTTGAAGAGTGTCCCCATTAAACTTAAGTCTACCTGGAATCTCAAAATGAGACTTTATTGGGACATGGGGTCTTTGCAGATGCAATCAATTAAGGCCACACTACATTAGGGCCCTAAATCCAATGACTGGTGTTCTTATAAGAAGAATGGAGGGCACAAAGAGCTACACACAGGGAAGAAGCCACATGAAGATGGAGACAAAGATGGGAATGATGCAGCTATAAGCCAAGTGGTGTCAAGGAACCCTGGGAGCCATCAAAAGTCAGAAAGAGGCAAAGAAGGATCCTTCTCTTGTGCCTTCAGAGGGAACACAGCTCTGCCAACACCTTGATTTCAGATTTCTAGGTTCCAGAACCAACTGTGAGAGAATACATTTCCATTGTTTTAATCCACACAATTGGTGATCACTTGTTACAGTAGCTCTTGAAAACTAATATACCCTGCCTTAAGTCTTCTCTGCCTGTTGAAATGTTACCATGGCTCAGTTTGAAAGCCATGCCTCTCTACTACAAACACATATCCATCACTCGCTGTCTTGTCTATACTATGAACACGCTCATCTCCTTGAGGAGAGTGGATACTGGGTCTTATGTTCCCCATTTTGCCCAAAGCCCTCCAGCCCCTCTGATAATTCTGTCCTTGGAACAAGCTAATAATGAATGTTTGCTGAACACATGAGTAAACATCATACTTTTTTCGCTATGGCCAACATAAATACCCGATTAGTTCACATTCAGATTTCCCATGAGTGAAGTAGATTCTCTCTCTACTCAAATATATCCATTTATAAAGACAAAAAGCAATGGAAACTCTATTTTTGTCAGCAGTAGCTCCGTCTCTGGGCCAGTTCAGAAGTTGGTTTTCTTGCTTTTCATCCCACATACTTTAATTAACTAAGGATTCAGAAAGATCTTGTACTGTGAACCCAAGAGATCAAGGATGTTTATTCATGCACAGAGCAGGAAGAAGACAGGCGCAGAAGGAACCACATCTTGTTGCTTTGAGATCAGCCCCAATTCAAAACTGCAAGGCAGATACCCAACCCTGTTTCTTGACTTGTCAGGGCCAGCTTCCCACTGAGCTGCCATTTTGAGTAGAGATGGACACCAAACCCAGGCCGGGACACAGATGGCAGGCACAGCTGTCCTGAAGCACTCCACTGCCTGTGGATCCGTGGTCTTCCCCTCTGACCTCCAGCCCCTCTGATAATTCTGTCCTTGGAACCAGCTACCACAGCTACTAGAACACTCAACCGGGTGACACTACCTCTCCCAGGGGGAGAGAGTGATGCCTGGTGGTTGAAGGCAAGAGCTGTGGGTCAGACTAGGCTGGGTTTAGAGCCCAGATGGATTACTTATTAGACATTGCATCTTTGTCAAGGTGTTGGCCTTTCCGAATCCATTTATTACTTCATCATGGGGGATAACGGCCATTCACCACACAGGGTTTTGTGAGAATTCTATAAAATGACATTTTGTAAAGCGCTTAGCACGGTTCCTGCTACCTAGGTAAGTAACCGGCAACAGTTACCATTGTTGTTATTATTAATGTTGTTATTATTACTATTAATCCTCAAATGCTCATGTTCATTTCAGATGGATGTTTTCTGACCTTGATAAGGACCCTGAAAATGATCTTTACAAGCAAACAGAAGAGACCACAATTAACCAGTGACAGGTAATGTGATGAGACATGGGATCAAAGGAATGGAACTGACTCATAGCTTCACTGCTTACCAGTTAGGTGACTCTGGGTAAATGATTCCAGCTCTCACGGGCCCTGCAAAACTTACTATTGTATTTATGGTGGGCACAATATGCACTATACATTATACATTGTTTCTTCAGGAGAACCCCCTAGACAAATTCCTCTATGTTCCAGTGTCTAGGATTCCTGAAAATTTCCTAAACAACATTTCAAAAAAGGCTAACAAGCTCTTGAAATCTAGTTGCTTCCATGGTTTTCTTTTCTACCATGGTAGGCAAGGAATCTTAGGGCCAAATCTGCAGCCCACTTTGAACAAGTGCATGGCACCTCATGGTATCCACTGGGCATCCAAACTCCCAGGTAGCTTTTTAAGACTTAGAGGTGAACTTTCCACTAGTTTTCCCTTATTTTGCATTTACTCCAATTACCTCATTTGTTTTTTAATCCTATACTTCTGCACAGAAGTCTTTAAGATATCTTAAAACCTTTGTGAAATGAAGTAGATGGCATTTCATTAAATTTAAAAAAAGTAGTTTGTCTCAGTCTCAAGTTTCTCATGCATAAAATGGCAATACGAGTAATAGTATCCTTTATGATGTTGCTGGAAGATGAAGTGACTGTGTGCAAGCAGCACTTTGTGGAGTGAAGAACGCTATGGAAGTATTTGCAGTCTAAGTGTTTAATCTCTCTTTACTTCCCCCTTTCTTGTGCTCTCAGCTCAGGGAGGGAAAGTCATTGAGCTCGTTAGGCATCAAAGCTCTGTTCCTGCCAGGCAGCAATATGGGAAAAGAAAGGAATCAACCACAGAAAGTGAAGACTCACCGTGTCCGTTTGCTCGGCAGCAGCCCTACTGATGGCCCCTTACCAAGCTGTGATAGGGCACAGAGCCACTGAAACACATGGGCTGGAGGACCGGAAGCCAGGTGATTGAGGCAGAACACCAGGCAGGACCACTCGGGCCAAGAATTCCTGCCTAAATGTTCCTACGCTGCTTCTCCCAGCTTGCAGGTGGACATCCTAGCCAGCAACGATCACATGTCTCATTAGAGTGCAAGGGGGAGGAGGGAAATCTGCACATGTTAAATGTTTAGCCTTCCACTGAGTTTGCACAGACATGGGTGAGTATGTCACAAATGTATTGGCCAAAGGCAACGGCTCAGGGGAAATGTGAGATGTGTTGCAAATGCCCCCCAAAGCCTCAGCATTTCAGAGTGAGTGTCATCTCAGCAAGACAACAGATGACACTCATTGCTTTTGAGGCATATGTGACAAATACTGAAAGGCTTTCTAAGAGGCAAAGGAAGGAAGATAGGAGGGAAAGGAAGAAAAGAAGGGATGGAGAGAAAGAACAAAGTAGATGGAAAGATTAGTAGAAACACCAATCAAAATTGCCCATGAGCACTCCAGTAACCTCCTTCTATCCACCTGTGGCTTGAATCTTTTCAGAACAAAGCAGATTCTACATAAACATATTTTTCCTTCCAATGCAGAGGAAGCCTGTTGTTTAACTATGTTTTAATTGGCCAAGGGTAAATGCAACTCAAAGAAAGACCAAAGTGGACTTAAAAGAAGTATCACTGTTTATCAGCAGAAACCAACATTTATGGAACAGTCTTACTGCATCCATTACGAAAAACCACTGGACACGTCCATTATCTCATAGGTACAATCATCTCTTTTAATGGATGGAGAGGTTAAACATAGTTAGCTCTAAAACCAGAATTTAAATCCAAAGCCCATGGATTTTTCTAATTATTATTAGAATATATAATACAGACTATTAGAATATGTAACATACATCATTTTACAGAATTCTCTCTCCCTCCAACCATTTCAAGGGAAGTTCTACGTTCTCCTTTGGAAATCACTTTGGTCTTCTTGAAATAATCTCTCACAACCAATAGAGAGCTCTTCACATTTGCTTTTACCTACCCATTTGTTTTCTGTTTATTCCTTCTGTGCAGTCTACATAAGGCTGTGGGTGGCAGAGTTTTCAGAATGTACAAATCCCCCATGCAGGGAAGCCCTACAGTGTGTTCATTGCAGAATTCATCACCTTTGCCTCCCTCCAGGTGGAGGAAATACTCCCAGCAGGAAGGTGTTTTTACCCTGTTGGTTGTCAAGGTGGTTATCAGTGTGGTTTCTTGCTTGAAGATAAGGTAAGGAACAAGGAACAGGAGCTACTGCCACTCTGAGAGAGTATCCCTAGAAGGCCATCCCTGCTGCCTGCCCACCCCGCCCCGCATCCAAGAAAACCAAGTTAGAAAGGCTACCTCGGTGCAGCACGATGTGGTCAATCATGTTGCGCTTGTATTTGGTGTGATAGAGACAGAGAGGACAGCGAAGATCTTTGGGGCCCTCCTCAGGAACCGCTGAATGCCCAGCTTCCACGTGCATAGTAAAAGCAGATCTAGGAGAGAGGTTGGGGAGAGAGGTGATGCTTGTGACCAGGGATCATTGCATTTTCACATTTCCTGCTGGCAAACCCATTGTATGTGCTGAAGTGTGGCTCTCCTGCTTGAGGGGCTAAAAAAAGAAGAAATCTGTTAATCATGTTTATTGACCACTCAGAAACTTTGTCACTAAACTGATATCTGAACACTGCCAAATGGTGGTAACTTCTTTTTGGAAACTGTGCCACTTGGCTGGGTTCAGAGCTTAGTTTGAAAAGAGAAAAATTCTCCAAATACTTTATTCTTAAAAATTAAAAACTGTCTATTAAGAATATGAAGACAAAATCCCAAACAAGGAACTATTTTTCATCATGTTTGGGAGGAGAGAGACTATTTTAAAGCTAGGTTGACTTACAAACTGCCTGTATAATTCTTCACAGATAAGTGGGGGAGGACAATTTGTCCAGGAAGTCAATCTTCATGATTGATGGTTAGGTAAACTAAGAGTTTTACCAGCTTAAGAGTGGAATGGTACTGCTGCCTCTTCCTCCATCCTCTTCAAATCTTCAGAATTTGCAAAGCCTTAAATGTCTCATTAAAATGGATAAAACCAAGACTTTAATGGGCAGGGGCCCCTTCTTATGAACCCAAGTGCTGCTCTTTGGAGAAAGTGTATGTCTGTCTGTTGGCCCTTGCTATCTGGGTCCTTTAGCCTTCTCTCAGTACCAAATAACACATGTACTTATCTGAAAAGTAACTGGAGCAAATTAATTGAGATAGAATGCATATTCCATCAAATCCCAGCTACTATGATGCTGGTGGGCAAGAGACTTCTTCCAATTCGTCTTTTTCTTTGGACAAGAGGCCTACTTTCCACAGCCTCTCTATGTGAAGTATGTATTGAAGTAGTCTAAGGCTTAGATCCTGATTACAAAAGAGCAGAAAATAATAGCTTTATAATATCTAATGCTATTTTATTATCATAGCTTTCTATCTATATTATTACACTTATTAGTGTTTGCTTTGTGCCAGATACTATTCTAAGCACTTCAAGATACACTGGTTCATTTATTGCTCACAAGAGTCCTATGATGTAGGTACTAGTATTATCTTTATTTTATAGATAAGGAAATAGGGACACAGAGAGGCTTAGTGACTTGTCCAGAGTCACCCAGGTAGTCAGGCTCCACATTCTACACCTGTAACCACTAACCTAAACACTATCTCCCAGGATGAGATTCAATTGCAGAAGTTTAGATTACATCATAGGAAGCATTCCATTCTTTAACTGAGTTCATCAATTCTGTCATCCACAGGAGCAAGGGTGACTATGGATTTTCTTTTTTTAGATTGGAACAATCTCTCTAAGATTGTTCAAGTGTAGTCTTAGAAGTGCCGGGGTCTTGATTTTCTATATATCTTTCCATACTATGATCTTAAGAATGAAAGAATTTTCTATCAGGGGAGCAGGGAAGACACTACTGCCGGATGTTTTCTCTCTTGACTTTGACTTTGCTTCCAAGAACATACTTTTTTTCCCCAAAGCTAAAAAAAGGAGAGGAGACAGTTCTCTGAAGGGAAACACCACTCCAAGCATGGGAGGAAATCATTTGCTTCAATCTCACACTGCTTTGGAGCCCATGTGCTCCAATTTTAAAACTCACTTGTTCTGATCTAGCTCTTCATCCCTTCCCAAATCCCAAAGCAGTCTTCTGAAACTAGCCCCCTTCCATGAAGCCTGGATCTGACCCCTACATCTTCTGCACAGGCAGGGACTCCCATAAGCTCTAAGTAGGAAAGTGTAAGGGAAGCCTGCAGTGAGGGGTGGAGCAGGGGCAGCCACCTTGTTTCCACAGCTGTTCATTACATCACTTACTTAAAGCCTGTGTAAAAGGAGCAGTCTTTGCACTTGAAAAGCTTCTTCCCACCGTGCTTGTCCCGGTAGTGGCGCCTGATGCTCTGGATGTAGCCGGAGGAGAATTCACAGAATTCGCAGTGAAGCACGGCTTCGGTTTTCTGCTCAGTGCCAGCAGCGGCCCCAGAAAGAGGCACAGGGCTAACACGGCTGTTGTTTCTGGCCAGGGCAGCTGACTGATAATGGTTCAACTGCTGCTGAACATCTGGGGGCTCTGAATATGATGAGTCTGTGAAGAGATGGGGAAAATGACACAGGGCACAGAGACCAGAGTTGAGGTTTGATGCTTGAAAACCACTGACATCAGGTTTCTTTTCTTCCTCCAGCTTCACTAAGGTACAACTGACAAATAGAAATTGTTTATACTTAAGGTGTGCAACAGGATGACTTGATGTATGTATCCAATGTGAAATGATGACCACAATCAATTTCATGAACGTATCCATCTCCTCACAGTTATCATTTGTAATGTGCAGGGAGCACACATAAGACCTACTCTCCAAGCAAATTTCAAGTAAGCCACACAGTATTATAAATTACAGTCATCATGCTGCACACTGGATCCCCAGACTTACTAATTTTGTAACTGAAAGTTTGCAACTTTTGACCACCATTAGTTTTTAGTTTTGTTGTTGTTGTTGTTTATAAGAGGGATGATGATGATTCCATCTTTTATCTTCCTTTTTCTTCTACAACACAGATTTGGGGAATGCACGTCAGGAGAAACTATCACCTCTTTTAATCTGACTTTGATGGCTCATGGTATTTAAAAATAAAATTTTGAGGTTAAAGGTTTTAAAGCATAGGAAGAAAGTAAACTGTTTGTTTGTTTGTTTTTAAACGAAATCACAGCATGGCAACAGGTTGCTACAGAGTGCCCGTCTTTATAGGTGAGATAAATAAACCCACATAATGTACACAGGAGTCTACACAAGAAAGGAAAGGACATGATGCAACATCTCCTTTGCAGCCCAGATTTATTCAAGCCAACCAAATTAAAAAAAAAAAAAATCAGTCTTTAACAGAAATGCTCAAGTACAAGGCATTCACACAAATATAAAAATGTTTTATGCCTTCACACTCAAGTAATTTAAATTTTAAAATATA
Organism: Sapajus apella; assembly: GCF_009761245.1. Classification (NCBI taxonomy): domain Eukaryota; kingdom Metazoa; phylum Chordata; class Mammalia; order Primates; family Cebidae; genus Sapajus; species Sapajus apella. Next base: position 13,141,442 of record NW_022436986.1, on the reverse strand, counting down.
AAAATCCAATAGCGTTCCCCTGGAATGGATGTTTAAAGCTTAGTCAGCATTAAGATGGAGATTTATTCATAAATCCCATTAAAATGAAATTCCAAACAAGTTTCCCTGAAAGGTATTTTAAAGTTTGCGATTCTGAGGAAAACGTTGTAAATGACAGGCACAAATCTTAACCCTGAGAAGCTTCAATGGTATGTGGTGGAGAAATCTGATCTAGGAGGGAGGAGGGGAAATCTCAGAGTTTCTTCTTTGAATTAAAAAAAAGAGAGAACAGTAAAAAAAATAAATAAATAAATAAAGAGGTTGGGGGAGAGAGAAAGTAAAAGGTCTTGAACCTTTTTCCAACATGCTGCTTTCAATGTGGAGGTTAGAAATTCAACAACATTGTCCTATATAACCTACAGCTGCCTATGAATGACACAAATGAAGTCCATGAATACCACACAGATGAATTTCAGTGTAACTTTCCTTGAAAAGAAAACAAAGGGCTCTTTTCTTAAGCCTTTCAAAAAGCAGGGGGGAAAGGGGATAGAAACTGTACAAGCCTCCTCCTGATTTGATGGACACTGAATTTTCCAAAGCATAATTCCCTAAGGCAGGACATGGAGGAATTCTCTAAAACCCATATTTGATGAAACCAGCACCATCCATCCCGTCAGCCTCTTTGAACAGCAAAACAAAAGCAGAGCAGCCTCCCTGATTGCTGGGCCACCGCCTGTCTGCAAAATACTCAAATATCTTCCCTTTCTTGTTCTTCTCCCCGCCTCCTGAATTCATATCCCTCAAGATTGAGAAGAAAACCCTTTGGAAATTGTAAACAAACCTGCCACACACACAAAAATGAAACAAAAGGAAACCTGAACAATCTCTCCAAGGCTCCATAGGTTCATTACCAGGTGTAAACGGAAGACAATGGAAGAAAGGGAATGACAACTGAATTCATTTTACCCAGTTCTTTTATCTCCTTTTTCTTTATTCCTCTACCCTAGCTGATGAACCCACTCTGGATCACAATAATGCAATTGTCAACTTCTCATTCTTTCTTTCAATAGCAGGTTTGTTTACCATTTCATGGATTGTTTGAGATGTTTTCTATTTAAGCCCTCAAGTCTAGTTTCTGCTTGAAACACATGCACAATGAAGCACAAAACAGACTCCACCTCTCTTGTTATCACAGCCTTGAGCTGTAAGTTGAGCACTGCCAGCCAGTATCCCCAGATAGCTTCCATCCTCTTGGTAATGTTGGTCCTAGTTTGCACTCTTAGCTCTGCAGAATAGAAGTTCTATAACCGACAAAGCCAAAGCCAGGTCCTGCTGGCCTGTGATCTGTCCACCATCCACAAATCTACCCAGAGACCAAAACAAATATCCCAAGTCATGATCTAGGTCCTAATAAGGAGTCACAGTCCCCTCCACAACAAGGCACATCCCTTGATCTCCCAGATTAGTATGGATGCTAGCAGTCATCTCAGACACCAGGTACTTGACATCTTCAGTCCCTTGCTAGCAAAACTATAAAGAAATGAACAGCTCCCAGCCAGATGATAAGCCAGTTAATGCACCCCCCACACCTTCCATCCACCCCCAACTCAACACATGCACCGATCTGTCAGGCAGACCCCCTCCAAGGACCCCAATCTCTTTTAGTTAACACATTTTTATCTTGTCTCTAGGGCCTATTGCATATTATTTCATCCACCTCAAAAAACAAATTCTAAATTTTAACTCTGGTATTTATATAGTATGGAAAACCTGAAGAAATAAAAATGCAAGAAGTCACGGAAAAAGCCTTCCAAGAAACAGAGGCTCATCGCCCTTCTCAAATGGCAGTGCAGAAGGAACAGCTGATGTGTCCATGTCATAAATTCCTTTTTTTTTCCTCCTGGTGAAAATCAGATGGACAGGTTTATTGACAAAAATAAGCAAATCCCATCATTTATGATACATGTGTAATAATGCCCAGGTTACAACTTTTTGGATTTTTCTTAGGGCTTTACTTTCCTCTTTGCTGCCAACATTCTCAATTTCGCTCTCGCTCACATGGAATTTGTGAATAATGTAGGATTTTAGCACTTTGGGCACTAAAGTGATAAAGACATGAGTGTGTATCATTCCACCAATCCTTAAAAAGCCTACTTGCTAAGCTACATAAAATTCCTGTTTTTTCATGAAGCATTGGCCTGAAGAGCAGGAAGGAGGTGGTTTTGTGCATAGGTTAGAAAGGCAAACAGACTGTTAGCTGCGAAGGACATGTCACATAAGTTAAAAATCATCATTAAGACTATTTTCTTTCATTTTGAGCTTAAGGAAAGAAAGGTTAAAAATATCCCTGTGTTGGGAGACTCAGACTTCTGGTCATGGGGAAATACAGCAGCTGAATCACATGGATGTGAATTCAGTGGGAAGTTCTGCAGCCAACAGCGGCTCATACAAATTACATCTTTATCACCTATATGGCCAGTGGTATCTACAATGAAACCAACAGCAAAGGCTAAAGTGGTCCACCTTAGAAGCAGGTCATAGCTTAGCATCATCATACACTGCCAACCAACCAACCAACCAACCAACCCACCCACCCTTGACACATGCAGTCTGAGAAAAGAGTTTTATTCTCTGACTTGTGACTTTAATTACATGCAAAGTTTTAGAAATGAAATTATAATGTATAATTATAGTTATAAAATAAATTTAATTAAGTTATATGGAGCTCTCTCCAGTTTGTAAGCTCTCATAAGAAATGAATTAAAATCAGGATCAAGCTAGAATTTTAGCACTGATGGTCAATGTGCCTATAGGATTTAGAATTTGTTCAGAAGCCAGCAATTAACTCTCAGATCTATGGTGTGCGGTCTAATTGGGTTTACATCTCAATCTTACCAACAAGGTAGCTGAAGCTGAGGGTGGTGGTCACACAGATCCAAAGAAGCAGGGGTAGGATTTGAACAAAGACCTGTCTGATTATAAAGTCTGAGTCTTGTGCCTTAGGCATCTGTACTCAATGGTGACCTCTAGGGTTCTCTGATACAAATCAGGGGAGCCAGAAAGAACATGAGAATTCTCTCAGCAATAAACACATAGTAGAGAGGAAAGGGAGAAAGTGATAGAAAGAGTTAAGAAAATAACATTAGAACAGATGCAAATGATAACAGAACAGACAGAAAATAACATTAAAATGAATAGGGAAGAAAACACTAACATTTTGAAGCATTATGAAAAAAAATAAAGCAAGACTCAAAGAAAAGAAAAAGAATATCCGAAATTTCAAAATGCTTATAAAAACAAAATAAGGGACCACACAGGAGACATTTCTAGAAGCATGTTGTGAAGATAAGCCCTGCAAATACCCAGAACTGGAAACCTGTCTGTCTAAATGTCATGCTTTAGTTAGATGCTTGATGAATTGTCCTTAAATAATAACACTCTAACATTTCTCAAGTGGGATTTGGCTGGGAAAAGAAAGATACACAAATGCAAATGAGAGATGGGTGCTTTTTCATGGCTCTTGAACAGCTCAGGATTTCAAACCAGGTAAGGGCTGAATTCCCGAGGGGACATCCTAACTCTCTCATTTTTCATGTTCCTGGAGAAACTGGAATTTTTTTTGCTAATTCCAGCTCTCCAGAATAACAGTTTGAGTTGTTTCGATTTTCTTCTCTTTTTTCTCTAAAACTTAGCCAGCATAGGGACAATCACAAGAAATTTGACTTTATAAAGGCAAATGACAAATAAATGGACTATAAGCCCAAGAGAATGAGACTTTCTTGAGTATTCACAGTTCCAATTCCACAACATTTAGTTAACATGATCCTAGTGCCAGGCCATGTGCTGGCTCTGGGGATTCAAAGTGAAAGCAGAATGAAAATATAGGCCTTCTCCATGTTTAGCAAACTTACCACACTGATTGAGGAAATAAAAGAGGCAAAGGGAACAAATGAACAGTAACAGGAGAAAGCAGCTATTGTAAGATTAAGGAAGACACAAGGAAGAATAAGAGTCAATTGGGCAGCAAATTGTAGGAGCCGCAGAGGACAGCCCCTTGCATGCCCTAAGTGATACAAAGAGGAAGGAAGCTGTACCAGAGAAGTTTTCTGCAGCTCTGCATAAAGAATATGAGTGAGGGTGAAAGGGAGCAGAAGTACCTTGGTGCCAGCAACTACATTTAATTATATTTGAGCTAGATTTTCATGCAGACTTGGAAGACAGGGTTGTTGGTCAGTGTGAATCAACTACCAAGAAAAAAATAAAAGACAAGGAATTTTCGGTAAGCAAATTTTAGAGGTAGCCAAGGGGCAAATGATTCAATTATACCCATTCATTCCACAAATATTTACTGAGCATTTAAGTAAACAGAAGGGACCCTGCTCTGGGACAGTAAGACTTGAGTCCTAACCTCAAGCAACTCACTTTCTCAGACAAACATGTAAATAATTGATTGTAATACAATGCAAACAAAATGTTCTAATAGAAGTATTTATAAAGAGTGAGGAGAAGGAGGGAAAAATCAGCAGTACCTTGTGCCTGATACAATGTGGGAGTGAGAGAGATGGAGAGGGGATGTCAAGAGAACTATGAGTGTCCATTAATAAATATAACTAGTATTAATTAGTGTGTTAATTAATGAAATCAACACTAGACATGCAGCTACCTAAATGTTCAACCCACTACACCTCCACCTTAAGTCATACAGTTTGGAGAAACTAAACAGAAATTCAACAACTACATTATTATCACAATGAAAAAAATGACTTAATTCCCCTAGGGTAAAGAAATGAGTTTGAACAGAAAAACATGTACATCAGAGGGTGGGGTAGGTTGTGTAAGGGACAATTTAAAATCACCAAGTTCTAAAATAGCATAGGAAGTTCAAATAATACATGGATTATAATTTTCTTCCAAAAAGCAGACTATTTAGCAACTAACGGTTGGTAGCATGAGCAATCAGAAACAGAATATTATCTGTGGATAACTTAAAATATTGTAAATGCCCAAAGTGAGGAAGTTGAGGGAGAACCCAAATAAGCTAGAAGTATAGGCCATTATTTCTAATCAATAAATAATAGAAAATTTGAGAAAGGCACATAACAAAGGTAAGAGAGCAGCTAAAAATATACTTTAACAACCTGGAAACTTTTAGAATGGCATGCAACTTCTATTATACAACTGCTAATAAACTTAGGCAAAGAACAAAAATAGTTTCAGTATTTTCATGTATGTGACAGTGATCCAGGAATCTGCAGTGACCAGATACAGAATTCTGCAATAGGTACTCTACTGAGCTTTGTGATCATCTGACTCTTCATGTAAACCTGAAAAGCTGTTCAAGCTTTGTGTCTGATGGACTCCTGAAACTCACCACGTTGAGAACTGATATCATCTTTCCCTAAACATCTCCTTCTGCATTCTGAATGTTGGTGAATGACTGACCACTTTGCTTAAGCTCAAATTATGAGATTCTTCCTTCAAAGTTTCAGACTTCTCCCTTTCCTGTGGCAGCACATTTAAACAGATATCATGCCTCAGAGACATGCCTCATGATCCACTTCCATTTATTTTCCTCTGCAGTCCTCCTTCGCTACACCTTGTTCATTCAGGTCCTCCTATCACATATGGGCAACTCTTAAAGCCTCCTACCTGGTCTTTCTTCTTCTAAGACCAATTCTAGTTCAGCCAGCATACACATCATAGACAAGTAACATATATTACTCATATATGATTATGATATGACTATGCCCTATTGGTTAAGAGGAAAGCTCTTCAGTCTGGTCTCAGCCCATGTCTCCAGCCTCACTTCCAGCTAGCTTCCAATTCCTTGCACATTCTACGTAGTGCTTCATTGAGGATCCTTGATCTAGTCTACTGGTGGTGATTTCTCTTCTTTTTCCCCGGCAAATTCCTACCCATCCTTCAAAACTCAGCTGAAATGTCGCCTCCTTTGTGAAGATTTTTCTCAACAATCCAAACAGAACTCTTTGCTTTCCTCTATGCTTTGCCAACACATATACATTGTGATTCTTGCCCTGATCACATTATACCTCATACTGCATTTACAAGTCCTCTTAAGCAAACTTGGCTAGATCAATGTCTCTGACCTTCAAATATTCTAACCAAAGAAGAACCATGGCAACAGTGGTGTCTAGGCTGATATTGGGCACCATCCTCTAGCAGGTCCATCCACATCTGCTTCTAGCATTGGACCTAATGCTAACAAGAATCATCAGTTTCATTTGCTCCTAAAACTTTTTCTACCAGTTATATCTGCTACTGAGCTCATTCAATTTAATTAATATTCTACAAGATAAAATATAGGTATAAAAGTGTTATTTCTCTGAAAGCTATGTTGAATGCTTTGAAAGGACTTGATAAAGTCAAGTTGCTAAAAAAAAATTACTGTTAAGTTACATTTTGGCAAGATCAACTATAAAAGATTGAGAACATAAAAATCTAGAAGAACTCTGCTCTAAGACTGTTTCACAAATGTCTAAGTTCTCATTCCACTTCAAAGAAATGGAAACTGGAAGTAGCACAATGCAGTGTAGGTGAGTGTGGTTTATGCAAGAGAGAAAACAGGGAACTTCAATCAAAAGAACCAGATTCAAATACTAGGCTTTACCCTGTATCACAATACTGGTGAATACATGTATTTACATTTTAAATGAAATTAAAATGCTTAAGGCATTTTGAAAAGGATTCCCTAGTAGATGGTGATTATCAAAAAAAGAAAATAAGTGCTGGCAAGGATGTGGAGAAACTGGAACCCTTGTGTGCTGTTGTCTGGAATGCAAAATGGTACAGTCTCTATGGAAAATAGCATGGAATTTCCTCAAAAAATTAAAAACAGAACTCTCATATGATCGAGCAATCCCACTACTGGGTATTTATCCAAAAGAATTGAAATTAGGATCTTGAAGAGATAGATACTCCCATGTTCACTACAGCATTATTTACAATAGCCAGGAGGTAGAAACAACCTAGGTTTTCAACATGTGAATGAGAGAACACGAGAGAAAATGTGGTGTATAACACACACACACACACACACACAGAGAGAGAGAGAGGAATATTATTTAGCCTTGGAAAAGAAGGAAGCTTTCTTATATGCTATAAGCCAGTCACAGAAGGACAAATACTGCATGATGATACTTCCATGAGGCACCTAGAGCAGTCAAACCCATACAGACAGTAGAATGGTGGTTGCCAGGGCTGTTGGTAGAAGGAAGCAGAGAGGAGTTGTTCTATGGATATAGTTTTAGTCATGTAAGATGAAAGAGTTCTAGAAATCTGCTGTATAACAATGTGCATACAGTTAACAATATTATACTGTATACTTAGAAATTTGTTAAGAGGATACATTCCCATGTGACCTGTTTTTTACTACAGTAATTTTTTTAGGTGCCTTTAGACAAGAATCTGCTAGGTTCTTTAAAAACTTCATCAACTTTAATTATCACCATAAATACTTAATGACGGTACTTAAGAAAATATCCATTACATTGAATTTGTGGACAACTGTGCTATATAGGCACACAAGGCATTGTTCCCACCAATCTAAAATGACAACCAAGCAGGTAATGTCAGCTCCATAGCAGCAAGGGTTCATGCTGTCTTTTTCGCTGATGTATCCCAATGGCTTAAAGGTGCCTGGAAAGGAACTTAAGAAAATGTTTGCTGGATTGAATTTGTGGAGAACTTTCATAACTCCAGGTACATATATATTGTTTTAAGTTACTAAAACAGTGTGTAACACAGAGCTATCAAGATGATTCACAGACTCAAGAAGCCTGCTGCTTTTAAAAATTTTTGTTGGTTCTATCTGAAGTCCTTTGTACCTTGATTTAATTCTCTTTCTCAAAATACCTATTTCTCAAGTGTTATTAACACTGAGCAGAATTTGGCATCCAGAGAAACAACAAAAACCACAAATCACCAATGCAACTTTCCAAGTATTTCCTCTGAAGATCATCAAAAATGTTCTTTATCTATGGGCTATTCCAAAAGAAAATTATATTTGAAACTAAGCTTTGGAACACAAACCATTTCCATTCCTTCTGGATAGTGTCTAAGGGGGAACATACATCTCTAAAGGCAGCCACATTATTTTATTTCCTTCTTTTGATTATGCCTTGAAAATCTCCAGGCCAAGAACTCTGGCACCTCCTTGTCTACTGTCATCAGTGGAGCTCTCTGGCCTGGATGCACAAGATTATGATACAATGGCTGGCGGGGGTGGGGGGGATGGGGAGACAATGGACGCTGGATGACTATATATAGGAATTCTGGACTTCGTTGTCATGGAGGCGAACGGAAAAACAAACGCCTAATCCTGAAAATAAGGTTGAGGCCAAACTTGAAGGAAACACACACTGAAAACTTCCTGTCATTCTGATGAGTAAAAACAAAACCTTGAAATAAGATCAGGGACTAGATTGAGAAAACAAAACAAAACAAAATATTACCCTGCAAAATGACAAAAACACAGCAAAAAATGGGCACTCTTTCTCTTTTTTGAGATCAAGTTTCCCACCATACTTAAATTCATTGAAAGCGTTTCTCAAAGGACTTATTTTGTGTGAAGCTTCATGTTTTTTCTTTATATTTTTGAGGAATCCAGGCAGGTCTGACCTGAGGCCAAGGAGGATTCCTGGACTTTTCAATTCACTAGGTCTTATATTTGGGAACACATCCATTTGTCTTTCTGTATTTTTTCTCAATGGCATCACCATTCATTGACCCAGTCAATGAAATTAGAATAAATCCTTGATTCGTTTCTCTCTTTCTTTCTACACATTCACTGAGTCAAAAGCTCTGTTGGTTCAGCTTCCTGAGAAACTCTATTTTTGTGATCCACTCACTAGTCCACTGCCATGGCTTTTGTTCAGGCCTTCTTGGTTGCTGTGTGAACTCCTGCAAAAGGTTCCTAACTTGCATTCTATTTTCCAGTTTCTTCTCCTCTAACATTCCTTTCTTTTCTAAAATGCAAATGTCATCATGATACTCGCCTTCTTACAGAAAGAAGTTCAAACTCCGAACTACGGGGCTCACACTCTCCATCTTCGCAGGCTGATCCTCACTCCCATGCCCACACTGTTCCCATGCCGTGCTTAATGCCAGTCACATACAAGGCTTCTAATGTTCACTTTTTATGCCTTTTTCCCCTGCATCTTTGTACATTCTTGCAATATTTTTCTTATACTTTTCAGTCTGACAAACTCTTACTCATCTTTCAAAATTGAGCTCAGTCCAAATCTGCCATCACGATGAATGTTTTCCTTGACCTTCTAGATATACTTAGTAAATTCCTCCCTTAGACTCCCCTACTACTACATATCATGCTGTATTGAAGTTAATTTATTTTGCCCCCACCAGACTATGATCTCTTTGAAATTTCGTGATCTATTTATCCATTCAAGTAGCCATGTGTCCATCCATCCATCTATATATAAATTTTTTTAAGTCAGTGTACCCCAGAACTTAGTTCAGGACCTGGCCTAAAACAAGTGCTCAACAAACATGTTACAAACATCCAAAAAAATAAAAATAAAAAAAGAGTACAAACTGAAAATACTGTTCTGGAAAACCTAGATTTAACAAGAAAATGCAATTGATCAAATGCTACTCTCTCTTTGGACATGGAAGTTTAAGAGTCTTCCCACTCAAACACTGAACCACGTTTGCTGAAACAAGCCTGGATCTTTTTTAATTACATGGACAACAGCTTCTGAACATTTAAGAACTTGAATGTAATGTAATTCAGAATCCATGACTGTCTCAAGAAGCCAAAGGCATTAATTTCTAGTTTTGTCCCTAAATTAGCTATAAGCCGAAACTCAAAACAGATGCTATCAGCACATCTGGAAGCCACTTGAGATGATTCAGGATGCAGCTCTCTATTCCTCATTTTTTTCACCCATCAGTAGGCATCGATGTTTGTGAGATGCTCAGATGTAATGGGTACCACGCATTTAAATGCATCATGGCTTTGTGATAAATAATCAACACCTGAGACCATGCAAATAGAGCCCTTTGCAATCCATAAGAAGGTATTCATGGATTATCTTCAGGCATTTAGAACTATATTTTCACTGTATATAATGTTTTACCAATTTTCCTACATCAGAAATACACTCATCTCAGATATGCAGCATACAGACTATCCATTTTGCATAAGGACTTGTAGTGGGTCAGAAAAGCAGAGACAGGTTTATGTTGCTCAGGTAATCAATGAAGAAACAGAAGCATAACCTGGGGCTCCTGAATGCCCACTCTCAAAAATGTTATGTGTTTGTTTTTTTCTGCCACTGTAGATATTCCTTCTTCATTAAACAGTGTTTGTAATTCAAAGTGTGTGTTCTTAAAAACCCTCCTTGATACAGGCAGGAAACTTGTAGGGAAAGGAACGTGTGGTGAAGGATGCTTTTTCTAATTTTTTTTGGAGGAAACTCTGGATGGCATCTGCCATTGTTAATTGAGAAGCTCTCACAATACCGAATGCATAATTCACCTGTGACTCTTTTGAATTGTGTGACGAGGAAGTAAGGTTTCCTGCTGTTCGTTTAGATCATATAGATGTCTTTACCATGCTGAAAAAAATCCAACAAAAGTGTTGAGTACAAAAGCCTCTTTATATAAATGACTTGGCCTCAACCGTAGAGAGCTTGTGAACAACCTCAGATGGTATTTAGAGCTCACAGGCCATGGGCAAGGCCACAGTGCTTCCTCCTCAAGACTTGACTGGAGGGAAGATGCCTACTGACTTCAAGGAGTCGGTCACAATGGATGGCTTGCTATGAACAGTGCTGTGAGAGCCTGGAGGGAACAACCGTGGATATTCTTAAAAGATTCGATAATCAAGAGGAAAGGACACATCTGGGTATAAGCATATATATATATTTAGATACACGTAGAGCTCTCAGTGATGCTATACGGAAATCAGGTGAGAAAGGCTATGGTTGATCAAGAACAAGAATGAGCAGCCACATTTCAAAGCACAGAGCTCTTCTAAAATTGTCCCTGAGCGGGAGTCTCTGAGCCAACAAACCCAGTGGGTTTCTTACCCTTTTTTCTTTTATTTTCACCTATTTCCATGCAGTGTAAGAAAATCCTGGCTCTAGGTTAAGCTGTATTTTTAATCATCGTTAAAGCAGTAGGTTATTCCCTTAGGATAGCTCCTCCACCCACTCCAAACTCACCCACAGAAATGATGCCCAGCGATGCTGGACTCAGGTGTAGGGTATTAAATTTCCAAGAAGCTGGAGGGATCAGGTAGTAAGATCCAGGTTCACCTTTCACTGTCTTAGCCAGCTCTGTCTAGCATCTGTGTCAGGTGCTTTTTATAAAGTCTCTTGTTGCCCTTCCCTATGACATTATGAAACAAGAATTATTACTTCCCATTATATAGGCAGCAAAACCAAAGAACAACTGGAAAACAGAGAACTTTTCAGCTCTCCAGAGTGTGTTGACGAGCCTCCTCCTAGGTCTGTGGCAACTTTTAACCCAACTGACCTCTGCATCCTCATTTGTCAAGTAGAGAAGATAACATTGGCAACTTCATAGGGTGCTCTGGAGATTATATAAGACCAATGTGTGAAGTCCAGTGACTGGCACATAGCAAGTGCTTGCACAGGCCTTAGTTCCATAGCAATGAAGTCTACATCCTATTAATTTGCACCAAATAAGTGTTTATGGAGTATGTTCTATAGATGAAAGCATCTGGTCTCCTTTACTGAACTGCATAATCAAGTCGAACAGGGATCTCTGACACTGCTATGAAATATGTAATATTCATCCCAGCTCTAGGCACGTGGGGGCTACTTTTTGACTGATCAGTTCTGGCAGAACCAAATGTATTGCTACTTATAGCAGCAACTTGTCCACTGATTTTGCAGGTGGAGGTGGCTTGAGTGGGGAGGGGATTGATTGTGGGGCTCAGATTCAGCTCAAAGGTAGGACTCAACCTGAATAATACCACAGACAGAATGATTCACTACCATTTTGTTAGTTAACAATGCAGATGGAATGATCACAAATCAACTTGCTACAGAAAGTCATCTCAGGGCAAATTCAATTCCCAAACTGTACAGGCTTTTCTGGCAACAATTCTGGGGTCTATTTTCTTTTCAATATTCTTCAAGATTACTTGCAGCTTTGAGCAAGGTTCTTAGTGTCCAACTGATAGGCTTCGCCTCAATCATTCCTGTCATCAATGATGCCCTCCCCAACCACCTTACCTGACACTCCAACTCCAATCCTTTCTGCCCTTCACCTTGGTTTTCTTTCTCTTGATAGCACTTCTTGCCACCCCATCTATAGTGGATATGTATTGGTCGACTGTCTGGCTCTCATTGCTGCTGAGGAGGAATGTTATCACAAATTTCTCAGGGGGCATGGATCTTTGGATTTTGTTTCATGATTGATGAGGGCATCTCAGCTTCCTTGGGAACTACTCTTCAGGGGTGTTTGCCTACTATTTATTTTGAGAAATCTTAGGCTCTGTGTTGAGAGGTGCCATCTTCCCACCATAGATCTACAAAATAACTGGAAGAGAAAATAAGTGGAGAAGGGCATTCCAGGAAGAAGAATAGCAAGGCCTAAAGTGTGAAACAACAGGACCCTTTTAAAGACAGGATATTCAGCATGTCTACAGCACGAGGGAAGAAGTGGTGAGGACTGATCCCAGTGAGAAACGCAGGGTCCAATTAACAGCTTTCCATGCTGAGCTTGGAATTTATTCTGAAGGCAATGTAGACAGCCACTGAAGGGTTTTAAGCAGGAACAGGTGAGACAGAGGCCTCACAGTCTTACCTTTACTGTGTCTATAAGTTCTACACAGTCCTGACCTCCCAGATATGAAAGGCGGCTTGGTAGAAATGCATGCCCATTCTTAGAAAAACCAACTGGCAGCACATTCCCTAGTGATGATGAAATATCATCAGCAGCCCATGATTCCATACTTTGTTTTGTTAAGTAGAAAACACCATCTTCTATCCTCAAGATTTTACTAGCAGGTTAGAATTATTCATCTAAACTGTTCATCTACTGTTTCTACTGAGCCCAGTACACTCACATCTGGAATGGACTATGGCCCTACCTATGGGAAGGAAAGAGAGGAACTTAGTCAGCTACCTTCTCTGCTCCCTACCAACCCTGCATGTGCAAAACATAATAATGTAGAACAGGTGGCCAAGTGCTTTACCCATGGGCTGCAAACCACAATGTGTAATCATCAGCCACCCTTTGGTCCATTTCCCGAATACAAACTCTCAGCAACACCCAAAATATTTCTAGAGCTGCATTTTACTCTTAGTTTTAGCATCCATGTGTCAAACTCAGATGCTTAATACATATTTTCTAGATTCCTTTAGACTCAACTCAGTGATCAAAATAGTATTTTGCAAAGTGATGTAATATTCTTCTGGATGTCTTAGCTTCCTATAAAAGGTCGATTAGTCATGACACATATTACATGTACTATATAGGCACACCACATTTTACTGGGCTTTGCTCTATTGCACTACATAGATATTACATTATTTCCAAGTTGAAGGTTTAACTCGAGTAAATCTATTGACATCATTTTTCCAAAAACAGGCACTCATTTCCTGTGTCTGTGTCCCACAGTATTCCATAATATTTCAAATGTTATTATTATCATAATTTGTTACGGTAATGCTTGATCTTTGGTGTTATTATTTTAATTGTTTTGTGGCATCATGAACCATGCCTGTGTAAGATGCAGACTTCATCAATAAATGTGTGTGTATTCTGACTGCTCCACTGACCAGCCATTTCCCCCATGTGTTTCCCTCTTCTGAGACCTTCCTATTATTGAGCCACCACAATTTTGAAATTAGGCCGGTGACTAACCCTAGAATGGCCTCTAAGTGTCCAAGTGAAAGAGTCACATGTCCCTTGCTTTAAATCAAAAGCTAGAAATGATTAAGCTTAGTGAGGAAGGCATGCCGAAAGCTGAGGTAGGATGAAAACCAGGCCTCTTGTGCCAAACAGTTAGTCAAGTTGTGAATGCAAAGGAAAAGTTCTCGAGGAAAATTATAAGTGCTACCGTAGTGAACACATGAATGATAAGAAAGCAAAACATCCTAATTGCTGATATGGAGAAAGTTGCAGTAACCTGGATAGAAGATCAAATCAGCCATGACATTTCCTTAAACCGAAGCCTAATCCAAAGCAAGGCCCCAATTCTCTTCAACTCTGTGAAGGCTAAGAGAGGTGACAGAGCTGCAGAAAAAATGTCTGAAGCTAGCAGAGGTTGGTTTATAAGGTTTAAGAAAAGAAGCTGTCTTCAAAGCAGAAAAGTGCAAGGTGAACAGCAAATGCTGATGTAGAAACTGCAACAGATTATCCAGAAGATATAGCTAAGATAATGAGTGAAGCTGGCTCCGCTAAGCAACAGATTTTCAATGTAGGCAACACAGACTTTTATCGGAAGAGGCTATCCAGGACTTTCACAGCTAAGGAGAAGTTAATACCTGGCTTCAAAGCTCTGACAGAAAGGCTGACTCTCTTGGTAGGGACTAATGCAGCTGGTGACTTTATGTTGAAACCAATGCTCATTTCCCATTCAAAAGATCCTGGGGCCCTTAAAAATTACGCTAATTGTACTCTGCCTGTGCTCCATAAATGGAACAACAAAGTCTGGGTGATAGCACATCTGTTTACATCATGGTTTACTAAATATTTGAAGTCTACTGTTGAGATTTACTACTCAGATAAAAAAAGATTCCTTTCAAAATGTTACTACTCATTGGCAATGAACTTCATCACCCTAGAACTCTGATGAAGATGTACAAAGAGATTAATGTTGTTTTCATGCCTGCTAACACAACATCCACTCTGTAGCCCATGGATCAAAGAGTAATTTCCATTTCAAGTGTTATTATTTAAAAAAATATATGTCATAAGGGTACAGCTGCCATAGAGACTGATTCCTCCCATGAATTCCTCTGACTTAGGCAAAATAAAATAAAACACTTTTGGAAAGGAGTTACCATTCCAGATGACATTAAGAACATCTGTAATTCATGGGAGGAGGTCAAAATATCAACCTTATCAGGTGTGTGGAAGAAGTTGATTCCAACGCTCATGGATGACTTTGAGGGGTTTACGACTGTGGTGAAGAAAGTAACTGCAGATGTGGTACAAACACCACGAGAACTAGAATTAGAAGTAGAGCCTCGAGAGGTGACTGATTCTCATGATAAAACTTGCAAAGATAAGGAGTTGCTTCTTATAGAGGAACAAAGAAAGTGGTTTTTTGAGATGAAGCCTACGTTTGATGAAGATCCTGTGAACACCGTTGAAATGACAACAAAGGCTTTAGGATACTTCATAAACTTAGTTGATAAAGCAGTGGCAGGGTTTGAGAATATTAACCCTAATTTTGAAGGAAGTTCTACTGTGGGTAAAATGCCATCAAACAGCTCTGCATGCTACAGATAAATCTTCTGTAAAAGGAAGAGTCAATCAATGTGGGAAACTTCACTGTTGTTTTACTTTAAGGAATTGACACAGCTACCTCCAATCCTCACCAACCACCACCCTAATCAGTCAGCAGCCACCAACATCAAGGCAAAACCTTTCATTAGCAAAGAGATTATGACTCACTGAAAGCTTGGATGATCATTAGCATTTTTTAGCAATAAAGTATTTTTAATTAAGGTATGTATATTTTTAGACATAATGCTATTGTACACTTAATGAACTACAGTACAGTGTAAACATGATTTTTATGTGTACTGGGAAACCAAAAGATTTGTATGACTTGGTGTATTGCAATATTTGCTTTATTCAGGTGGTCTGGAACCAAATCTGCAATATCTCCAAGGTATTCCTGTATGTTAGATATTTGATAGATACAAAGATAATCAGATCCGATATTTCAAGAGCTCTCAGGTTGTTAGAGGAAATGACAGCAACACACACTAAGATGAGTGAGTGTTCAAAAGAATTAAACAAATACCCATGAGTCCATTATCTGATATTAGTAGAGTGACCAGAAGACAGCAGGGCTCTGGGGTCAGAAAATCATGATTTACTACTTTAACTACTGTGATTATTTACAGGACACAACACATTTTCATTTTACATTTGTAGGACATCTACTCTAGGAAGGAAGGCGCCTTTTATCTGTTGCTTAGAATTAAAAAATGACAAAAACCCTGCTCCTAAAGAACTCCCTCCTGGTAATATTATGGAGTCAGCAGAATGAACCACATGTTCTCAAGAGAGGTAGGGCACAGGACTGAGGGATTTCAGAGGAAGAGTTGACTCACACCTTGGAGATCAATGTTGCACTACAGAAATGAAGGAATTTGCACGTAGCTTTGAAAGACAAGCAGTGCCTGGGCATGTGGAGACAAAGAAAAGGGGACACAACATGAACAAAGGCAAAAGACTGAGGAGAGAGATGCTCATTCCAGTTAGGTTAGAATATAGGGAGAATTAGGCAGCTGTAGAAAGAGAAAAGGCTGGGTATACACATGAAGAATGTTGAGTGAGTTTCTTTTTTTCCCTCTTTTAAACAGGCTGATATGGTTTGGCTCTGTGTCCCCACCCAAATCTCATCTTAATTGTAATCCCCACATGCCAAGGAGGGGAATTCACGGGAGGTGACTGGATCATGGGGGCGGTTTCCCCCGTGCTATTCTTGTGACAGTGAGTGAGTTCACACAAGATCTGACGGTTTAAAAGTATGCCACTTCCTCACTCACCCTCTCTCCTGCTGCCTGGCTCCCCCTTTGCCTTCTGCCTTGACTCTAAGTTTCCTGATGCCTCCCTAGCCACGCAGAATTATGAGTCAATTAAACTTCTTTTCTTTATAAATTACACAGTCTCAGGTAGTTCTTTATAGCAGTGTGAAAATGGACTAATACACAGGCCACGCAGAGCTGTTAAAGACTTATGAATACAAGAATATGAACTCTTAACCTTGCTTAGAATAGAATGAATGGGGGACTTTGCAGGTGAGATAAACATGGTAATGGTTTAGGTAAGGGATGAGGATGGGAAGGAGGGAGATGGATGTGAGAAGAATTAAGATGATATAAACAACAGGACTAAGCAGGCAACAAATGATTGGCTGATGGAACATGGGTCCAACAGAACCTGGAGCTGCAGAGGATTCTAGCTGGGTCCCAAGAGCTCTGGCAAAGGGACAAGTTTAGTGGGAAATTAATGAGTTCCATTTTAGAGCCTTTGAAATGAAGGTTGAATGAGACCTTCAGGTGGAGAAGGTGGGGAGCACGTAGAACAGAGGGTCTCAGACTTAACAGGAGAGGCTAGCACTGGAAGTCCTAGTGTCATCAGAAGGGGGCAAGTTGACTTCATGTGTTTGTAAAGAGAGAGACAGAGAGAGTCCAGAGAACAGAACCGAGAACCAGACCCAGGTACATGTGAGGGTAGCAAGAGAAAGGTGGTAAAAACAAGGTAAGGGGAAGGCATGAACAGAGAGGCTGGAGAAGAGCCTGAAACACAGAGCAGGAACAAAACCAAGGGAAGACAATTTCCCTGGGAGGAAGATCAACAATTTTAAATGACACAGTCAAAAAAAGAAGGATGAGGCAAGAGCAGAGGCCATGACCTTGTTTGTCTGAAGTCACTGATGATCCTTGTGAAAGCCATTTCATTATAGTCACAGAGATCGAGGTCACACTGCAAGGAATTCCAGAGAGAGGGAGGGGGAGCCAAGGAGGCGGCAGGTGTAAACAGCAAGAAGGAATGACTCCTTCCCACAGAAAATGCCACTGCAGTTAGCCAGTATTAGATCACTTCATGAAAGTGGTTTCAATAAAACGCTGAAGGCAGAACATCGAGTCTAGCAGTTTACAAAAAGAGTGAGTGAGTGGTGAGAAAGCAGAAGCTGGGATTATTGGTTTTTTCCTTCCAAGAGATTTGGAAGGTAAGATTGTAGAAGGTCATATCCAAGAATGGTTTTAATATTTCAAACAAAGAGCACTTCTCTGGGGCTCATATGTATAACCTTTTTAAGATTTGCCGGGGGAAAAACAGTGCATCTAAGAACTGAGACTTAGGGAAGCAGGGGCACAGTAAAAGAATTTGGAGTCGGGGAGATGTGCCCCCAACCCCAACTCTGCTGGATTTAACATGACCTGGAGCACACCACTTAACTTGCTGAAGCCTATTTTCCTCCTTCCTAAACAGCAAGGAGCTGGTCATGGAAGTTCCTGTCTCATGGGACTGCTGTATGGCTTAAATTAAATAAGACAATGCTGATTAAGTACTCAATCAGTAGATATGCAATAAGTGATAGTTACCATTAATTTAAAATGATTATCGATTAATGTCAGTAATAATCATAGTTATGAAGTCCAACACTGGGACTCATCAATGCATCCCTCTAGCCCATTAGGGTATCAAATGCTAAGGAGATTCTTATGTGGGTAGTTTCAACTAAACCCTGAAGTTCCAATAAGTTTGTATCAACAAGGCTCCAGATTAAGCACCACCTTCCAAACATTGAATTGTTTTAGGCTCCCAAGAAATCTCATGATGTAAAGAAACTTCATTTAGTTTTTGAGGCTAGATGTGACAATTTTTTTCTTTTTTTACTTAAAAAAAACCATTCTATGGTTGATTAAAAATGATCATAAATTGACAACAAATTTGCTTCTACTATAGTGCTTTAATAATAGCTACTATTTCTACAGTAAATTAGAATATGAAAATACTTCCATTGCATTATCTCATTTGATCCTTGAAATAATCCCATAAAGTAGGCATCATTATTTTGCATATTAGAAACTCCAAGCCTCAGAGACGGTAAATGGTTTAACTAAGGACGTGCGTGTGTGATATGGAGCTAGACAGGACCTCTGCCTAAGGCTACACGTTTCATTAACAACAACGTGAATGGTACACTTCCTGGACTTGAGCCTCCAGCAGTTTTCAAGCCAAATCTCAACCTCAGGGTTCCAACATCTCCAGTGTGATCTGTACACTATTAAGTAAAGATGATCTATATGGAGAACTGGTTTCAAAAAGATCATTTGCCCCTAATTTTCACTAGCTCCAGTAGGGTGAAAACGATCCCTCCTGGCATTTGCTCAATCAAAATGAATCCAGCGATACACCACAAGAGTCACACTTGATGCCAGTACAGCAGCACGACTCCAAAATTCCACTGGAAAAGAAAAAAACAAAAAAAACGGTTATGACTTGAGGAAGATGTTCCATGGAACATTTGGATGCTTCCCCCGAGTGAGAGTGCCGGATTGGGGCCGAGGCAAGCAAGAAAGCCTGGGGTGGAACTTGGACAGGCTTGTGGTATCCTCAAATGTTGCAGATCCGTTGCTGTCAACAACCTTCCTTCCCCTTTTGGATACAGGAAGGCCAGGGGCACAGTGAGAGCTGCTCCACCAGGACTGGAGCTGTGCGGCTGGGTTGCTCTCAGTACTTTCTTAACAGTGGCTGTATATGTATGGCCAGTCCCAGTAGAGTCACCTCTTTTCATTGGATTATTGTCATTAATATAAAAACAACCACCAGTGTGTGCAGCATGGTCTAGTTTTCAAAGCTTCTTTCTAATCCTATGTTTTACCTTTCTCTCAATTTAGAAAATGATAATAAATAAATCTTAAACCTACACTTGCACAGAATTACTTCTCTGACCTGAAGTTCTCATTAAACATAGGAAGTAGAAGTACCCTCAAGAGGTGGCACACAGGAAGGAAGGTACCCACTTATCTTCTTGGCTGCTTGGAAAGAAGGAATTCATTTCTTCATTTGCAGAAAGTTGAAAGGGCTATGGAGTTGCCATTGGAGCGGGAGGAAGGGAGAAGTTAGTTAACTCAAGGAGGGGAGAATGATCAGTGAAAACAATTATCTATTTACTTAACATTCTCTCCTAGGCATGCTGTGATTTGGAAAATACCCCCAAAATTAGAAGAGGAAGTACAGTGAAAAGTACTATAAGCCTTTTTGTTAAGTTATAGGGGTAGAGGCACATCATAATGAAGTTATTCAAAAAGTAACTAAAAAGCTTTCATTTTAAAAGAGAAAAAGCAAATCTTTCAAATCTTTTAAGCCTTGAACTTAATTTTTTAAAGAGTTGTTGTTTTCCAGATTTCCGTTATGGAAATAACATAGCTAAGATGCAAAAGTAAACCGTAACCATATGAGCAAAAATGATCTTATTTTATTGTTAATATAACATATAGAATTTATCAATGTGAATATGCTATCAGGGAACTGCACTTACACTTCACCATCTGCCTGTGGTTTAGTTATCACAATTATTATGTTTCTTCTTACAGGCATGCTGATGGCATTATTCTTGCTGGCATGCAAGGTAGATGTGAATTTCCTCATCTTTCCTCTCTCTATTCCTAATTAAAAACTTACCCATGGGCATAATTTTAGAATACTATAAAATCAGAGTAACAATAAAATCACAACTCACAAGTACAATAATTTGTGATTGCCACAGCTACTAACTATACAGCTGCTCATTCCATTTAGTTTGGGACAAGTAAGATAGACTGCAGCTATTTGCAACTTCTAGCACCTTGGTTGTGGCTCTATTCCTGTCTCTTTCACTTAAGAATAATATCTTGAAGTACTTAGATGTAAACTGACATTATACAGGGATAAGTCTGAATCAGCTCCAATTTTATTTTGAAAAGTAAATTGGATTTGTGATTAAGAAACATCTCCTGGAAAACAGATTGGAAAAGATGGAGGTTACAATCAGAAAGAGTGGCTAACCCCAGAGGAAGGGCAGGAGTGAAGGTTATTCAGGGTTGGAGTCTGGCAGGTTAGAAACCAGAGGGCAAGGGGGCGAGAGAAACCAGGATGCTGGAGAATGGCTAACCCTCGGGTAATGTGTAGGTTGGATGGGGAAGGAGACAACACGCAGTGGTCAGATTAAGGGCAAATCTGAGGTGCTGGAGACAGAGCTGTTACGGCGATTTTCGTCACAGGTGTGCAGCTGGAGGACAGTCAGGAAGGAGGTATATCTCCCTGGCTGAGGTGACCAAAGTATCTGTTGAGTTATTACCATTGAATCTAGTCTACTCTTAATTCTAGAACATGACGGTTACATTCGGAGTGGAAAGAAAGGCTGTGAGCTGGACACGAGCCGGACACTGAGTTCATGGAGGAAGACAAGAATACTCCAAAAGAGAGGAAGAAAATAAGCAGAGAGCAGGCATTTGAAAAGGGATCTTTACACAAAGGAAGAAGTATTCTCAAGAGGTGGCACAAAGCAAGGAAGGTACCCACTTGTCTTCTTGGCTGCTTGGAAAAAAGGGAGTTTGTTGCTACATTTGCAGAAAGTGGAAAGGGTTATGGTATTGCCATTTGGGATCGGAGGAAGGGAGGCATTAGTTAATTCAAGGAGTGGGGAAAGGTCAGTGAGAAGTGCAGCAACATGGGATGGCACATTTTGCTATACACACAGCCAGACTGCGCTGGCTTTTTCCAGATTCTCAGGTTTTTCACACATAAATTGTTATCTTGGCTTTCCTTGTGCATGGTTGCTTTTGCTGTTCTAATTCAAAACAATTTAAGAAATATTTATTGAATGGCCTACCCAGTGCTAGGGCTCTAGAAATGAGTAAGAAATGGTCCCTGACTTTGGAGAGTACACGGTTTAGCTGGAGAGAGAGGCAAGGTAGCTAATAATTATAAGAATATTTGGCAAGTCCGGGAATGGAAATAAATGCAAGGGTCAGAAGCTACCCAACATACTTTGTATGTATCCCTTCACAAAATCTTTTTTTTTTTTTTTACTAACTAGAATAACCAGCTTACACAAAATCTTATTTCTAGCTCATTACTCTGAACAGTCTAGATAGTCTGTAATCTTGATTTTTGTCTTTTAAGAATCGTT
Organism: Sapajus apella; assembly: GCF_009761245.1. Taxonomy (NCBI): domain Eukaryota; kingdom Metazoa; phylum Chordata; class Mammalia; order Primates; family Cebidae; genus Sapajus; species Sapajus apella. The sequence goes on along the minus strand of NW_022436986.1, from coordinate 13,119,583 downwards.
TACCAATATTGTAAATGTATTAAGTCTCAAGCAAGTAGTGAGGAAAGAGACACTACTTGGGTAATTTTTGAGGAGGTGCGTAAGAGTTAAAATAAAATTAATAAATTTTTGATTGGCAAACTCTCAAAGGCCTTCTGTAATTCTGAGAATCCCACCTTAACTATAATATATATGTATATATAATTTATTATATATGAAAATATATTTGAAACCTTTAAGTAACAATATTTATTATCTGAAAAGGAATTATTTTTGTTTTGAGATATAAACCCTTATAAGTCATGTGGAGACAGAACCTATCAAGTGAGAGCAAAAACATATGAAAGAAAAACAGCTTGTGTAGGACAGTTCCAGTTTTGTAAAAAAAAAAACCAAAAAAACAAAAAACTAAATGACAACCAATGTTTGTATATTCATGGAACAAATATCTAGATGATTTCAAAAAACTGTTAATATAGATTATTCCAGGTAGGGAGAGGCTGCCATGATGGGTGACTCTTAGATTTTGTTATGTATTGCCACTCGTTTTGTAATCAGAAGGTAAAAACTCTATGCAGCCATCTTTTAAGATGACTACTACCCGTAACTAATTTCATTGCACATTCCTTCTTGGAGACCTATTGATACTAGCTGAATGCACCTACATATCAAATGTACCCTGGAACTTCCAGAGAGGAAGGAACCTTGCTGCCAGTCTTCCCCATTCAGTCTGTTTCTTAACAAATCTGAAGTCCTCTTCCCAGTATTAAGCACCCCTGTCGTCTGGCTCTACCTCTCCTTACCTCACCAATTACCCTCCCACTAACTTTACCACACATCCTTTGGTGTAGCCACACTGGTTCTTTGCAGTCCCAGGATCCTTCCTCCTCTGTCTGCTCATGTCTGATACTCCTCCCTTCTGGCCTCCCGTTCCATCCACCTGTACACATGCACTTACCCTTCAAGGCCCAGCTTGAGTCCCATCTCTTCCATGAAGCCCTACATAACTCAATTCCTTCTCATATCCACAGCTACAGCCTTTCAAATCCAGACACACAATTTCTCACTTTATTCTGTTCAGGTCTTTTATATTATCTGTACATCTGTTAATTTAAGCTCCAAATATCAGTAAGTAATAAACACTTGTCTTTCATTTCCTTTAGAAGATTCCAGAGCCCACAGACATATAAGCAGCCAAGGCTTCACCACTCTGGATTATTTCTTGGGTATGTGTTTTTGCTATTAGACTTTACTGAAGCACAAAGTTCAAGGGCATAGGCTTTGGAATCAGACAAACCTGTGAATGAAACTCAGCTCCACCATGTACATGCTTTGTGACGTTTGACACCATTTCACTTCTTGTGGCCCTGGCTTCCTTCTCTATCAAATGAGATTAATCAATTATACCTCCAATTCATTAGACATATTAGATGACAAATTTATGGCAATTGGTAGAATTTTAAAAAATAATTATTATTTTCCATCACTTGGGAATTGAACAAAGAGACATGCAGAACTCTTATGTAAACCAGAATGGATGACTTTCAAACTGACCAAGGGGAAAAAAATCACTAGCAGTGCTAAAAATCAACACACAGATTAAGAGTTTAGAAGGTCCTGCATCTCTCGATGTGACCATCACAGCAGCTCTGGTGGAGGACTCACAGGGCATCAAAATAAAAGATGATATAAGGGGAGTGACTTGTGCGAGTCATCTAAGAATGTTTTGTGTCCCCATGGAAGCTGAAGAACCTAGCCCTGGAATGACTTCTCCACAAGCAGTATGCTGGGAAATGAAACTTTAGCTGGGTCCTATATTCTCAGCCAAACACTTCCTCTGGGTTGAACCTGACAACTCGGAAACTGCTTGCAAAGTAGAAAAGCCCCAGTGGCAGGGACATATGCTTTCCCAGGCATAAAAAGAAAGGGACTGAATCCAGCAGTGAGCAAGCGGATTCTCCCACCTGCACACTGCCTCTCATGTCACTTTGGCCACTGGTTATGTCATCATTTTTGTTTAATCACCACCACTGGGATTTTTCTGTTGGTTGTTATTTACGGTTAATAAAACATGTTAACAAAAACGTGTACAGCATTTGGATATGCTTTCCCGGGACATACAACCAAAATGTATAAATTTATTTCTTCAGAAAATAATTGCAGCTACAAAGTTATTTCTGGCATCTTATTCTCACATCCACACTAATTTATTTTTATGTTTTTGTAGAGATGGCGTCTTGCTATGTTGCCCAGGCTGGTATTGAACTCCTGGCCTCAAGAGATCCTCCTGTCTCAGCCTCCCAAAGTGCTAAGATTATATAGGCATGAGCCACAACACCTGGATCTGGACTCTTCACAATTAAAAAAAAATTCTTTTTTACATACCCATCTTTTCTGAGTACATACTCTCGGCTCTAGCAAGGCTAACGCAGGATTCCTACCTCTGAATCATGGCTCACTCTTGTGACTTCTTCCAAACCTAATACCCTTCCTTCTGCTTGTGTAAAATCCTCTCACACAGAACAGAAGGAGAAGAGAGCCCTATGAGTCATAAGTCTCAAGACAGTTTGAGGGATTTTTATCTCAAGTACAATTGGGCTAAAATACTAGCTTCAGCTCCAGGGACAGAAAATTTGAGGTGGGCAATAAGAAAGACAAGGAAAAATTCTTTCTTTTAAAAAATATCTGAAATTAGTTGTTTTAGATGATTCAGCTAACGACTGACTGTATTTTTCTGCCAAAGAATAAAGTAGATTTCTGCTCTTTTAGATACTTTCCACAAATGAGGACTGGAAGACTTGAAGTAATCTCCAAGAAGTTCACCCTGAGATGTGAAAGTCAGATGTGGAATTATGAAGCAAACTCCAGTGTTGCTGGGAACTAGCTCTGAATAAGTTTAGTAGTATACGTTATACTTCTGATGAACAATGTTTTTGTTGGCATGGGAAGAGGGAGATGGGTTAGTTGACTAAGTTCCCAGGACATGGAAAGCCTACACTTAAAATGTTTTCATCCTTGGCACAAAGGATGATATTAGCCACAAAACTATGGCTAATTCAAAAAGTCACAGAAATCCCAGGCAGGTTGGTTTCTTGGGAAGTGTCTATCACATGACCTTTGAGTTCAGAGTGGTGATAATTTTGGGGTGTTGCTCTTTGCCACCGATGCAGAGTCTTAACAGTTTAATCCTTACAGATTTCCAGATAATAACAGAAGATTCAGGGTCTTCAATGCCACTTCGCTCCACTGAAGTTGCAGTCCTCTAAATCTTTATAGTAGAAATATAGTAACTATTAAAATAAACTTTAGGCTACATTTTGATGTAGAAATTCTGATGTCAAAAAGAGAAGGTTAGTTAGTAGTATCTGGTCAGATATTTTGAGACCAGCAGAACCTGTTAAAAATTATAGTCAAGCCATTAAAATTATGCCTTACATCACATGTGCTACAAACAATGTAAATTTTTGTACTTTACAATTAATTATTCACTTGGGAGTTTCCATTTCATGATTATCATTTTTAAAGAAACCACCTCGTTTTTTTCTTTCAATCTGATTGCAATTGGAACCTGTGTGGATGAACTGATGCCCTAGCAACTAAATGGATCCTCTTAAAGGTTGAATTTTATGTCTGACCTATTTAGAGATCTGAAAAGCTTCTCTTCAAAAATAAAGCATCTCAGATTTTAATTTTTAGATGTCAAGCATTGCTGCAGCCAAGGTTAAATGAGCTGATAGTTTGGAGCTAGACTCAACATAGTTCTTAGAGAAGATTTTCCTTTTAAGCTTAAATGTAATTCATGCACTAATATTTTTAAAGCTTTATTTAATACCTTACATTTCAAATATGAATAAAATAATATATTTAGGTCAAGTTACATTTTAAGTGACATCTAGGAATATTCCATATGTTAAATACAAAGGCTTAGAATGCCACTTATTAAAGACTGGATTAATCTCATGGGTATTGCTGTATTTATACCCCCAATCATCTCATGTATGGCATGAGTTAGTGAAGTATGATTCATGGGGCTTCCCTTTGTTCTTGTACATAAAGTTTTATTGGAACACAGCCATGTTGTTTGTTCACATATTGCCTATGTCTACTTTCATGTTAGAATGGCAGAGTTAAGTAGTTGTGACAGACACTATGTGACCTATTGTGCTCAAAATATTTTCTGTCTAACCCTTTTTATAGAAAAAAAATTGACAATAAGCCAACACAGAAAGACAAATACTGCACATTCTTACTTCATATGTAGAAGTCAGAAAAGTTGCTTATAGAAGTAGCAAGTAAAATAGTGGTTACTAGAGACTGGGAAGGGCTTTAGGGTGGTTAATAGATACAAAATTACAGCTGGAGAGGAGAAACAAGTTCTAGAGTTTTACAGCATCATAAGATGACTAAAATAAACAACAACTGATTGTATACAAACAGCTAAAAGAGCAGATTTTGAGTGTTTCCAACACAAAGAAATGATAAATGTTTGAGGTGATGGAAATGCTAATGACCCTAATTTAATCATTTCACATCGTATGCATATATCAAATTATCACACTGTATGCTACAAATATGTATAATTATTATGTATCAAGTTGAATTATTTCTAAAGGAAAAAGTTTGCCAACCTCTAATATTTAGAAAAACTGAGTCTCACATAATGAGTCTCTTCTACCAATATATTGTTTTAAAAGTCTGATGGGAAAAGTTTTCAGGTAGAATAGAAAGTTCTACTCACTGCCAAGTTTGGTGGTTCAGTTTATCGCTATATCGTCTTTCAATCTGAATTTAACTGCAACCAAATACTGTATATTGACAGAGACACAGAGAACAAATTAGCCCACTCTAAGATCAATGATTGTGTGCACTTGCTCCAAGAAGCAACTCTGCTAACAGGTGACCATACTAGAAATGTTCATCTCTCCAGCTCCATCATACTTCCTGTAGCCTTCTGAGGGACTGACAGGCTTATACCCAGTCTCAACCTTCAGCTTCCCACCCTATACAGAAGGTCTCATCATGCAGGGAACCATGACAACATGTAAAATGCTCTTTGTCAAGGAAGATCTTTTCATCTTGGCAGAATAACTGTGTCAGAGAGTTTATGTTAGAGTATTCCCTAAGGTTTCATCTTCAGATTGTCTTTTGATCTGTCTCTCAAGTGGAAGTGAAATAAACTCGTCTTGTGTAATTTGGTTAACGGAGTTAAGATATGTTTGAAGACACAGTACAGTGACCAGAAATGGAAACTGTGATGCCTCCAAGATATCATTGGTCCATCAAAAGAATAAGTATTTAATAAGTGACTACCTAACTGTCCATATTGGAAAATTAGGGGACAGAAAAAAAATAGCATATCTACAAGTATAAATAGAGACCAGGAAGATGAATGATAGAAGAGTAATCGGAGTACAGGTTGGGGCCAATGAAAATCAACCCTTAAAGGAAGTGAACTCTACAGAGAGAAGCAGACAGGGAAGAAATCCCTCTAATTTCCCAGCAGCACTTACTGAAAGTGAGTAGAAGAACAAAGGAAGACAATAGATGCTTAGGGTAATAAGCAGAGAGATAGTAGGAATATCGGTATCTGCCAGTGAAGCCACTGTGCAGTGGAGAAAGCATGACTAAATGGTGAACGTTGGATGCGATGCTGAGGACTTTGATATGACAGACAATAAGTACATGTGGTTCCTTGATGAGAAATGTCTTGATAAAAACAGTTTGTCAAATATTATTCTAGAGTTTAGAACAGAAAACCCGATTGAGATTTATTAAAAAAAAATAAAAAATCAGTGTAAAAGGAAATTGCAAAGCTCCTTACAACATTTTCCTATTAAATCATGATATCACAGACTTCTCTTTTGGGTGGACTCTACCCAGTTTTGTATTATAAATGGAGGGGTATCACAATCAAGTGTTCTTTGTGTTTTCTCCGGGTGGCCAACTAAGGCATGGGCCAAAAAAACAAAAAAACACTATGTTGCCATCATTCACCTTACTCACTTTGCACCTGGTCTGACTTGTTTTGGTCCTAAATGCATCATAGTAGCTATTTTCTAAAGCAGGCAATTCCATAGCATAAGTGCACAGATAGAAGAAACAAAATAACTTATTAGTCCAGGAGAAACCAGAGGGAGGAAAAAGATGGAATGTCACCACTGGCTTGCTTTGTTATAAAACATATAGTTGAATGTTAAGTTACATATCCATTGCCCATGTACTGTGTAGGTTCTCAGACCTAAAAGAAATCTCATAGCTAAACTATGCTGTCCTAGTTTCTTTGTAATTTTATAGCTGTGTGTGTATGTGTATTTTTCTGTACTGAAAGCAGAGACTTGGAAACAGCCTGATAAAAGCCAGTCCTGTGTTGTATATGGCAGAAGGAACACAGTAAATACAAACACAGCAGAGCATTTCCCTTTGATGACAACCTTATTGTCTCCCCTTAATGCATTGTTTAGAATAGCAATTACGTGTCATTTCCCATTATCTTATACACAAAACCAATACCATACAGCCGTTGCTTTTCTTTCCAACAACTGATCATCATGAATATATAGAGGATTTGTGTGTTGGTGAAACATGTCAAGACTGACAGCTCAGAGCCTAAGAGCACGGTTGACGCAAAGAACAGGTGTGTCCAGGCAGCTGGAGTGAAATCTCCCCTCTACTTTCTCATTTTTGCTTTCTCTGCTTTCCTCCCTTAAAGTGATTCCCTCTGGGTTGGGAGGGAAAACAGCTTAGAAAGAACCTCTCTTTTCAGGCTGTTTCCCTCTGCCAGAGAAGACTGGCTCACTCTCAAGACGGCAAGCATTTGACCACTGCAAAGAGCAGTGGGCATGTCAACTTGTTTTATTCACATCCTCACTAGGGAATCAGAAAGCCAAAGATACAATGGTGATTTTCCTGTTTTATGGATCTTGACTCCCCCCAGGCCTGCAACACATTTTTAGTTGGTGTGTTCACATTGTCCTGGCATCTGCAGTGTGGGAAACCTTAACCAAGAGCCAACAGCCCCACAGCTTCTCTCTATTAAAATGTGCAATTGGATTTCACATGTGTGTTTCAAACACCATTCAAGGAATAATTTACAGGCTACTATCTAGCCCCACAGCTGTTTTTCCATCCTGTAGACTAAGCTGTTTCTAGGAATCTACCATCCGGCTCCTCAGCAAATAGTCTTCTACTTTGGGGCTGCTCAGCCATTCTGGGCCATGGAAAACTATTCAAAATGTATAGTAAGGATTCAAGAAAATACCTACTGAATGAACAAACTATTAACTATTCTTTCCACAGAATTATTCATTCATGTGAATCGCCTTCTTTATGTTTACCCCACCTTCGAATCAGCTTTTGTGTCATCAAACTAATCACTGCTGATCCATTTATATAGATTATTTATATACATTAGAACAGTATAGGACCAATCACTTTTGTGTAGGCCTCACTAAACTGTTACCACCCAGAGCTTTCAGTTACTATGTTGTTTCTTAAGAAGAAAAATAAGAATCAGTTTTATATATTGCAAATTATTTCTCTATGGCCAAACAAAAACAGGCTGTGTTATACAGAGGACTACTCAATATCACTTTGTCATATTTCTGTGATACCTACTAATCCCCACAGTCCATCCTCCAAGAATCTAAAATCACGCCACAAACAAGTTAGGCCTGAGGCTTAGGGTGGTGATTAGCTCAAATGTAAGCATTAATAACATCATCTGAACAGTTGATTTTAAGTTGTCGGCAGGCCAGAAAAATACTATACTCATTTCTGATTCTTCTGTGCATACTACAGCCCTTGGCAGAGAGTACAGGTTCAAGAATTTATTTGAACTCAACTCTTCTCTACGCAGAGGATGATGATCCATGCAGAGAATGATGATCCACACAGTGGATGGGTTTAAAGGAATCCCTTGACCTCTGACTGAGACTCACCCTTCAAGGGAGAAAGACAGAGGAAAAAGAAGGTATGACTTTGAAAAAATGTCCCAGCAAAAGCCTTTGCTAGCAATGGCACTGAGATGAATCTATTTCATCCAAGCAGCTCCAAAAATGTAGCTTCCATGTCAGATGAAAACAATTAATTAAAAATCACATTAATAAAGATCTTATAATTTGGGTCAAATTAGATTTTGCCCTTTTGGTTGCAATCTATCAACCTTTCCTGGTAAATAGAATATCCCAGGTGGAAAGGGGACATTTTCTTTACCCTTCCACAGGTACTCTCACCCAGCCCTAGATGCATGACTCTAAATTTTCCCAGAAGAAAAAACAAACACCATAGGCTTCCTTCCACATTTTAAACTACTACACAGTAGCTAAGGAGATTGTGTAGTCACTTCATTACAAGTCGTGGCCATCATAACAAGCCTTCTTTGTTAAACAGAAGTCCTTTAAGGCAGGCATACCAGTAAGAAGCTATGGTGTTGAACACTATAAATGATTTGCAAAGGAAAGTCCACCAAGCCTCAAAATTTTTTTAAAAAGCAGCCTTTCATCTTAGGACTTACCATTTCATTTCCTCCTACAGGTGTCTGCTCACAGACCTCATGAATAAAGATTATTCATTTACTTTTTTGATAATCTGAGAATTAGACCATGTTGACAAGCTAGGTTGTCAGATCATCAGGTTTTCTGAAGAGTGTCTTGTTTTAAACGCACACATTAAAAATCACCAAAATTCCTACTTGTTATAAATGATCCCAAAGTCCATAATTGCCAACAAAGGATGAAAAGTACAAAAACAAAATGACCATTTATTAAATACCTACTATGTGCCTGATGCTGTATGAGGTATTTTACATGTGTGTACCTTTTCTCATTAATCTCTGAAGATAATTGGTTGAGGTAGGTATCACTATCCAGTTTTAAGATGGGTACAAGAAGCTTGCCCAGGAAAACGTGACCACCATTGAGATTCAAATCCAGGCTTCTGTTCTGCTTTCTTTCCAGTCCACTAAGCTCTTCCCAAGAATGTAACAGTAGACCTTGGGAGACAGTTGTTCCTTGACCTGGGAAGTACTTAAACTGATGGTGATCAACTGGCTATCGCAGAAGGGGTTCAAGAATTAGAAGGGGCTGGAAGACGGCAGCTCTACCTCGAAGAATCTGCAGACTTCCTCTACTTCTCTCCTAAGTAGCTGATTCTGCAATCAACTGAGGTGAGCTGAGAAATCAAAACAGGTTTGCTTCTGGGTCTCATGAAAACAATAAACTATCCCTTTGCTTACTATGCCATATCTGTAGGCCCCAAGGTCTGGAGTCTCACTTTCTCTCCCTTATGGCTTTGGCCACACTGCTATCGAGGAGACCCTCTCCATGGCTTCCTATATTTCTTCGCAAACTCTAAAACTAAACAGTAAAACTGTCCTCCCAACTCATGCCTCCTTAGCATACTTTAGCTGTAAGAAATCTCTATGTCGATGGGCATTTGGGTTGGTTCCAGGTCTTTGCTATTGTAAACAGTGCTGCAATGAACATTCGTGTGCACATGTCCTTATAGTAGAACGATTTATAATCCTTTGGATATATACCCAGTAATGGGATTGCTGGGTCAAATGGAATTTCTATTTCTAGGTCCTTGAGGAATCGCCACACTGTCTTCCACAATGGTTGAACTAATTTACATTTGATAGACTGGACAGGGAAAATGTGGCACATATACACCATGGAATATTATGCAGCCATCAAAAATGATGAGTTTGCGTCCTCTGTAGGGACATGGATGAACCTGGAAACCATCATTCTCAGCAAACTGACAAAAGAGCAGAAGATCAAACACCGCATGTTCTCACTCATAGGCGGGTGTTGAACAATGAGAACACATGGACACAGGGAGGGGAGCACTACACACTGGGGTCCGTTGGGGGGAAACAGGGGAGGGACAGTGGGGGGTGGGGAGTTGGGGAGAGATAGCATGGGGAGAAATGCCAAATATGGGTGATGGGGAGGAAGGCAGCAAATCACGCTGCCACGTGTGTACCTATGCAACAAACTTGCATGTCCTTCACATGTACCCCAATACCTAAAATGCAATAAAATAAATTTTAAAAAATCTCTATGTTACCCCTAAGGTATCACGTGGCTCAGTCAGACACATTTCCCCACTCATTCACCCTTTGCATTTCTACTCTAAATTCTGTGTCATTAATGTACGTATCTATCACCCCAAATGCTTCACAGCACACCTTTTTTTTAGAACAAGACAGGATATAAATAAAAACGAACAAAGAAATCGGCCTGGTACTCCATTCGCTTTCTTTCTTGAAACCACAGTGGAACGATCCAACTCAACAGACTTTTTCCACCAGCAACGCTCCCATGAGCACTGATGGCCATTTTCATCATGGCGTCACACAGATGCTCAACAAGTTCATTTCCCCTTCCCACTCCAATTTCTACACCATTTCAACCTTTTCACATTTCTTCCCTCACTTGAACCATCATATTTTCACATAAGATTTTCCTCTAAAAAGAATGATTGGCAATAAATCCCAGCCCACCTCAACCCTGAGTGGTTAATTCCAGCTTGGAAGCCCCTTTTTACCATTGGAGTCTTCCACTTCTTCGGCCGGGGTAGCCTTTTGGGAGGAGTGGTGGGTGTGTGAGGAGAGGAGACTGACGATCCGTGGCCTGGGGAGGGTCAGGGCTTTTCCGTGGACTTTGAGGGAGTGTTCCTTCAGCTGGCTGATTGTCATGGTGGAGAATGAGCACCAAGAACACTTGTAGGCATGCTCACCTAGAAGAGGATGGTGACAAGAAATAGAACAGGAAGAAGAGGGGAGAAGGGTTTAAGGTCAGGGTGGAAACAAGATAACACAGTTAATTCATTGTCAAGAAGCGCTTCTCAAGCTTCATGTTCTATGAACAAACCCTCATTAACCAACAGCCTGCCCATTCCCACAACCACAATGCTCCTTTGGAGTTGAAACTCTTTCATGAACTCCAGAATTTAGTGAACTGGCCCTTTTTCATTTTGGGCTCTACTTACAGGGGTGAAGCTATAAACTGATTCCCCAATAGGAGGTGAAACCCAACTGCCTATGAAACCTCCTTCAGAAAAAATTCCAATCCCTCTTCCTCCCTCTCTACACTAGAAATGACCATGTTAGGTTTCATTCAAGGTTGCCTTTTTGTCAGTCACAGAAAATAATATGCTTAATTCTTATTCCAAAGATCTATTAGTGGCTTTTTAAGCACAAAGTCATTCAGTGCAAGCTCTGTTGTGCTATTCTATTCTATACTTCCTTGCTAACTATACATGTTCTTATCCCACATATATACATTTTTGGACCAATTCACAAACCTCAGCATAGGACTCCATTTCCCTAGCTGGCCAATAGCACAGAAATGGGTAAAAATAAGTCATAACTCATTTCTCTAAGGAAGAGAGCTGTTATCTGTAAACATGGAGGTTTAGGGGGTACTGTGTGTGTGTGTGTGTCTGTGTGTGTGTGTATCTACAATATTCTTCAATAAAGAGTGCCTCTAAGTAAAAATAAGCACTATTTTAAAAATTAATTTTATGCCACTGAAATATAACACAGATCACCATGACCAAATTAAGTTAGAGTGTGATTTACCTTCACCATATGTTACCTTTTAAATTAATTACATTTTAAGAACTAAGAGTGTGAAGCGGGCATGCTTAAATTGTTGGACATACATACACTGGTAAGATCAATTCAGAAAGCCATTTTGCTTTTAAGAAAAATAGACTTAGAATTGCTCATGTTTCTGCTGGTTGCGGTGGCTCACGCCTGTAGTCCCAGCACTTTGGAAGGCCAAGGTGGGCGGATCACCTGAGCTGCTCGGGAGTTCGAGACCAGCCTGACCAACACGGAGAAACCTCGTCTCTACTAAAAATATAAAATTAGTTGAGCGTGGTGGCACATGCCTGTAATCCCAGCTACTCGGGAGGCTGAGGCAAGACAATCACTTGAACCTGGGAGGCCAAGGTTGCAGTGAGCTGAGACTGCACCACTTGCAATCCAGCCTGGGCAACAAGAGTGAAACTCAATCTCAAAAAAAAAAAAGAAAACAGAAATAAGAAATGCTCATGTTTTCCAACCCAGTAATTCCACTTCCAAGGCTAATAAAAAGATATCCTTTAATAAATGTAAAGCTTTACTTAGAAATATACATCATTTATGCTTGAAAAATATATTAAATAACCTAAATTTATAACCATAAGAAACGAGTAAATCTGGGCATAGCCTATTGGTAATTTATTTTATTCAATTAAAATAAATTCTTGGAGTTTATAATAACATAAAAAATGAAAGTAAATAGAAAGACTAAATATACATATTCAATTACATTAGAATTACAACTGTTAAAAATAATTACAGAGAAAATGACTGAAAGGAAATATATGAAATGTTAACAAGAGTGGTGTTTAGATAAAAAGATTATGAATGACAGAATTTCTTCTTTCATTTCCAAATTTTCTCTAATGAATATGTATTTTTAAAATTAATTTTTAAGGTGACATTTAAAAATCAGAGAAGAGAAAACAGAATCACAAAGTTTAGATAACAAGATTATGAATGACTATTTCTTCTTTTATTTCTAAATTTTCTCTAATGAACATGTATTTTTAAAATCAATTTTTAAGGAGATATTTAAAAATCAGAGAAGAAAGAAGAGAAAACAGAATCATAACGTTTTGTGGTCCAGTGAAAATGGACAGAGCTGTGGTCTAAGGATTAAACGTGAGAAAAACAGATATTGGAAGATAATTCTTTGTCCTGCTTTTAACCAAGATTATTACTTTTCTGCCACCATGAAAATTACTAAATGTGTTCACATGTGAAGTGACCATGGCATCCAAGTTCTGTAATTAAGCATTCCTCTCACCACTCATGACCCTCAGAGCTTGTATTTCCAAAGAAGTCTTGAAGAAAACCACAGAAAACTTGAATTCCCCAACATCACAAAGCACAAGTCAGGGTCCAACCAAAAAAGTCAGAGGACCCAACCAGGAACACCAGTCAGTTGTATCTCTTTAGGAGTGAGATGAGAATGCTGAGCATGCTGTTTACTATACACAGCACATACACAACACTGTATAGAATACTACTCCTCTCTTTATTCTGATTTTTCATTTTTTTTTTAAATGGAAGCTTGGTTGTGTGAACCTTGCTGGTGGCTGTGAGTCACACGACCTGAGAGAGAATTCAAATCCAGATGTTTGAGTTAGCATATGTTACCTTTTCTCCTTTGAAATAAAATAATCCATCTAGAACAGACAAGATGAGTCAAGAGTCTTTCACAAAATGTACTGGCTTTTTCCAAGCCACGCTGCACTTAGTGGCTCAAAGCCATGTCATGGAGGCCAAGGTTCCAAGGTATGTCAAGAGCTGGATTCCACTGCTCCCAATCTCTCTTACTGGATGCTCTCTTCTTGCCAGCCAGTGAGCATAGGGGGGCCAGTTTGCTGGGTCAGCTCCAAAAGCAGACACTTTAGCTTAATACGTTGGCATCAGTGTGCAGTCTCTGATGCTCTCTTAAAGTCTTTCCCACAGGCCACATCATCTCCCAGCTCTTGCTAGTAAAAGTGCATTTGACAAGATTAAGGCCTATGGGCAAAACTCACCAGGATGGTGTCCCAGCTGGATAATTTACAATATACACAAGTTAGAAAAGAGAGATTTGAACCCTGAAGCCACTCATACCAGGGACTTCAGTAGAAATTTCTCAGAGACAGAAAAATAGGAAAAGATAGAGAAAAAGCCCCTATAGCTAACTTCTCTCTCCCATTCCTGACTCCTAATGGAGCTTGGGGCAGCTGGGAGCCCTGGATAATGTTACTGCATTAAGTCAGTTCGACAAAATCCAAGACTCAGAAAATAGTGAAGAGACATGGTCCTGTTTACACAGAATATGAAGAGCTGGCAATAGTGAAAGGCCTAGGTTCTGAGCGGTTCTTACAACACTGTTCAAAGTGTTGCCAAGAGTGACACAATGCTTCCCCTTTAGGAGTATCGTAGGACTAAAGAAGATGCACATAACACGCCTAGTGCAGAGCCTGGTAGGTAAGGAATGTTCATGATGCATCGGATGTCAACAACAGTGGTCTTCAGATAAGATTATAGATGACTGACCATAGTTCTTCTTTCATTTCCAAATTTTTTCTAATGAACAATGAGATGAAACTACAAAATCACAGAAACCAGTATAGCTCCTGGACACTCACAACCCCAAGTCAGCTTCTATCTTATGCACAGAAATGTATCTAAGGGTATCTCTTGAAAAAATCTCACACATCTTGAGTTCCCTTTGTCCTTTGTAACTTCTTAAGATGATAACTTTATTTTAGTTGGGAAGTCTTTTTAGTAGATACAATGATTCTTGGCAATTGCATCAGAAAGTTTAGGCAATTTAGAAATTTCTGTAAAAGTCACCAACAGTCTAATTCTAACCTGTTAGTGGCACGAACAGACAAACCATGACTCGGGTGACACAGGCTTTGTATTATTTTGGACTTAGGTGATTTTGTTTAACTTTTACTTTTTTCTTTATTCTTCTTTACTAGGTGAAAACGAAACTGAATACGCATCCATCACAAGAATAACATTCTCAAGTGTAAGGCAAGACAATATTTCGCTCAATAAAGACCATCAGGTTTCAAACTCAGAGAATGTTAAAGAACTTGTGCATTATCAATGCACAACTCACCAGCATGAGCTTTGAGTATATGTGTTTTCAGCCGGCTGTTATAGGAGGACTTGAAGGAGCAGAGTTTGCATCGGAATGGTTTATGGTGTCCGTGGTGGGTTTGCATATGGCGATCCAAACTTGATGTAGAAGGGAAACAAAAAGAAGAATGACAAAATTAAAAACTGCATACAGCATTTGCTCATTACCTTTTTCCAGGAATCCCACTTCTAGGTCATTCAAAGTCCTTCTGTTTACTTTCCAATAATGGCATTTATCAAATTAATTAATTAATTTTCAAGAGTTGTACCTACTCTAAGAGTACAAGGAGCTAAAGGAAGAGATCAAGAGATTTTTTTGTTTTGGATTTAAAGATATGGCAGTGGTAGCAGATCATGGTAAGAATCTTTATTGTCCCTTCTTAGAGCTCTGATAACTGGAAGAGTGTATCTAAAAAGAGAAGGTACAATATGGGTGAATTCAAGCTTCCTGCCAAGCCAGTGAGACTGCCTATCAATTAGTCTTCTAACTTATTCAAATAACAGAATGGGAATTAGAGAAATTTAGCATTTGAAAAGAGCTGACTTTCTTTTGGAATTCTAATTCTACTTTCATTGTGAACACTAGAGTGAGGAAGGGAGGTTTCAAAGTGGCTGACCTTCTTGCAATGGGCTGTCTTGTTGCCAGGGTCTATATTAATATGGAGGCACAGTACAAGCATGTTTAAAGAAGTCACGTGATCAAAAGGCTGCACATATCTTCTGATACACACAGCCATGTTTGCTGTACGTCTTCCAGAGGCAACTTACAAGGGAGTTATTTAATTAGAATGAACCCCTAGTACTTCATAATAATTATTAGTCTAAAAAAATAATAAATCTACCAAACTAGGTATGGGAAGAAGTTCTCATTTGTATCAGTACTCCAGAGAACTAAATTCTATTCTAAATGCCTCATGTGGGAACGGTACTGCTTACCATTTCAACATATAATGATCTTCTGAGCTCCAAAGCAACATTTTCAGTTGCCCCTGGACAGCTCCCTCTGGGTGTCCTTTAGTTATCTTAAACTCAACCTGTTCTAAACAAACCCATCAGAGTATTTTCCACAAAACAAATTCTCTCCTTCATTTCCTTATTTCTATAAATGGCATTAACCGTTCTCCCAGTTGAGTAGACTGGAAACCTAGGTGCCATTTGTATTTCACTTTGTGAAATACATGCATTAGGTCAATTTTTCCAAGTCAGCGAATCCTTCCCTTCAATCATTCCCTAACTTGTTGAACTAGCTACTATTATTGCTTCTTAATTCTTTGCTCCCAGCACCCATTATTTTTTTTTTTTTTCATCTCAAGAGCACAAGCCATGGAGTCAGACTACCGGGGATAAAACAGTAGCCATTACTTACAGGCTGTGTGTCCTTGGGCAAATTACAATCTGTCTAGTGTTTACTTGTCTTATTCATAAGATGATGATCATAATGGGGCCATACCTTATAGGAGTGTTTTCAGAATGAAATTAAGTAATACTTAAAGGTACTTAGTACAGTGCCTGGTATACAGTGAGATGCAATAAATGTTAGCAATTATAATTATTTTATTAATTTGACTCTTCCTTTTACCAGTAATTTAGATTATAAAATTTCCTGGCACTTAAAACTCCAAATATGGTCTCCTTTAAAGTATTTAGACCTTATCTTTCACTACTCCTTTACATGTAACCTAAGGATTAGTCAAACTGAACCCTCAGCTAGGTCCCCAGTCAGCTTCATGGTCTCCTCCCCGAGTTGCTCCTCTACATTTATGTCCTTTCTGCATTATTCAACTCCTATTTTCCTACTTTAAGACTTGGCCCAAATGCCCCTTAAGCCATAAAGCCTACCTGACTCTTTCAAAGTTGATGTAACAAAGTGGATGTAACATTTCCCTTTTTTAAAACATCATAGTATTTTACTGATATTTTCAAAGATGAGCTTTATTCTGCTGAGTCAGTGGTTTTTATTTTATTTTATTTTATTTTTAATTTAACAAACCAACCCTAGACCCTATGTTCCCTTAGGTGACAGACCATGGCCTGTGTCTTTATATTTCTTAAAAGCACAGTACCTAAGACAGGATACATTCAATTATTCACAATTATTTACTGAAGTTCCACTGTGTGTCAGACATTGTGATAGATGCTATTCAATAAATACTTCATGAATTGAAGAGAACCCTACAAGTTTTATGCCAATGTATGCATCTAATGACAAAGATTAGATACTAGGCTCCATATAATAATAAAGTGTTTACAATCCATCGTAACCCTGTGAAAACACCACCTCCTTCTTCTGTTTGACAACCACTAACTGGCCCTTTATGTTTTGTAAGAAGCAAACATTCTGATCATTTACTCATTAAAAAATTTTTTTAAAAAAAGCATGTCAGTCTTAGTCACCTTTATCCAAGACTGTCCAAATGCATTATTGAATATTTATCTCTCTTTTACACAGCTGAAAGAGAAAGGCAACAAAAAGTTCTTAAAACCACCCCTTTCCAAGGCCCCAAAAAGCCTTACGCACCTATTCCAAATTTACACTTTCAAAGCTGCGATGAGTAATGGGAAGCCCCCTCTCCTCAATCACCCTTTATGTTAAGCAAATCTTTGGAACCCACGAACTTCCTTACCTTTCAAGGTCTTCTGAAAAATTGCAAGCAATGTTTCTTTGGTCACATGGGTTCATAGTCCTAATTTTACCTCTTTAGCAATTCAGTTTTCCAAATGGACTTTACTTCCTCAAGCAATGATTAGATTTTGGCTGAATGTTTGACAGATGAATCAGGAGACTCATCTACTGTCCATAGCTGCATTTTCCTTTGGGCAAATCATAAAATTCCTCCAAATCTCATTTTTAAAATGCCTCCATTTGCCAAATCTAACGCCATCCAATCAATCTCCTGTCCTCAGCCCCATTTTACAGATGTGGTGACTGAGGCTCCAGGTAACAACACAGCAGTAGGTGTGAACCATGAGTGGGGCCTTCTTACTCATCCAAGCTTCTGCTTTAGCTTACTGCCTTCCACTATGACATCTTCTCCCAGTAACCGCTAGTGACCCCCTCAATAGCACTTACTTGTGCCTGAAAGCAGAAACAAAGGAGCAATACTGGCAGCTGTACTTGTCCTCGCGGGTAAACATGGCCAGGGCCAGGTGGCTCCTCTCATGAGAACGCAGCCCCTGCATGGACATCAGGACTCTGTCACATTGACTGCAATGGTATCCCCCCGGCCGGGTTTCATCCTCCAACATTCCATCAAGCAAGCAGTGTTCACCATCCACCCGGCCCACCAGGGCGCCACTGGCGTCTTTGGCTGCTTCCAATCCATCCAGGAACAAGTGGGCAGGGTCATCCGCCTCCTGCTAAGAGAACCACACACACACACATGCCCCACCAACAAAATAAATATCCATCATCATTGCCCCCAGTTTTCTTTTTCTCCCTTCATTCTCCCAAACTCAACAGTGTTTCTTGTCAAAGCTTCCTCCCCTGCCTCTCTGGCTACCCCTAGAGGGAGAGCAAGCCCAACTGTCATTCTTCATGCAGTGGAGGTGATTTTAGGATAACATATCTGGACACAGGTTGCTACTGTTTGGGAAATGTGAACAAGGGGCTCTCCCACTCTGAAGAGAGTTTACTCACTTCTTCCCCATCTTAAAAGAAAATTCCACCTACAATCCCATCTAAGCTGACATAAAGTTGGGATAGGGTTGTGGCTCACAGAAAAAGAGGGAAAGAAAGGAAGAGAAAGAAAAGCAAAGTCGTGTGGTCACTGAGGAGCCTTGGGCCATTATCTGGAATGGAAATAAAGCAAAAGATCTTGCTTTCTGCCCCTTACCCTGTAGATGGTGACTTCACCCTATGACTGGAGACTGCTGCATAATCAATTCAAAAAATTAAGGAGCAGCCTAGTTTTAAGTCACCTGTTTTTTTCAGATAGCTCCTTGGATTACTGATTACACAGGAAAAGCCCTTCTGTCTCTCTCACATGATCCCAGGAAACAAGCCTGGGACACACCACAGTGGTGTATGAAAGAAGCTGACTGCTGCTATCCCTGCGTTACCACCGTGCTGCCAAAAGACAGAACGCTTCAGTCTTCAATGAAGAAAAGTAGAGGCTTTATCTTCACGTTAAATTGGCAAAATACTATGTAAGCTCAAGAAGGGCAGATGACAAAAATATATTCGCATGTACCCACAGAGAAAGGGCATAACCCTGAAATGACTTCTGTTTTAATAAATAATAGGGCTTAGCAATATCCTGGAAGACGGGGATGGTGGCTTGGCTGTTGACGTGGTGGCTGCTATTAGGATTATGATGTTCAAAACAGGTGGCCTAATAAAAGTCAGGGGGAAAAGGGAAGACACTTGTCAGCATCATACGGGAGAGGTGACGGAGGAGACAAACCAGGTCAAAGGGCTTTCGGGGTCAATTGCGGCTTAAATGCTTTTAGTTTTATATTTAATGTCTCTTGCAGTCTCCGGAGGACCCAGGATAAGAAGACAAAGAGATTCTCCCAGGCTCTCTGCATCCTCAGCCAGATGAGAACAGTAAGAAGTCAGGAAGTGGGAGGAGCAGGAGATGGGAACAGAACCCACTTGATTCCTCTTAAGAGCTCAGGCAACTTGGAAGAACGAAGACCTAATGGCACTAAACGCAGAATAGAAGGACGACCCGAAGCCTCCTAGACGGAGAATCGTGGACGTTCTGTTGCCACCAAACTATCCGCGTGGAAGGAAACCAGATCGAAACTCAACCTTCCCCTGTACAGAAAGATGAGGAAGGTCCAACCTGCAAAGAAATCAAAACAAGCCAAACCAATCCAAGCATAATTCAGGAATGTCCGCATTCTGAGATGCTCTTTCCTGAGCTGCTTTGGGCAATGGGGTTAATAAGTAACTTGAATTGCTCACACACAAGAATGCTCATCCAGACCTTCCAGTTCTCACCTTCACAGCAGCTGACACAGCTGGGACATTGCCATACTGGACGTGCTTTCGGAGGTGATTGCAGATGGCTCGGAGCGTTGGGTGCACTTCCACACAGAATTTACATTTGTAGCCCACCACTTTCCTCTCCTTGATCTTTGGCACCTCTTCTAAGTGACCAAAAGGCTGGTAAAATACAGTGGTAGCCATCAGTACTCCGAGCCCTCCCTCAGTCGTTGGAATTTATTCTTGCAGTTTACCAACATATTTTATTTTAAAGCAGATTAGCAGGTTAAAAACCAAGGGAGATATAGGCGAGTATTTTTATATAACATATTTGTCAGCACCATGGCACACTGCCTACTATGCAAAGTCTTTGGAACAAATGCATTACGGCTTGTGAGTAGAGAAGATTTCTGTGCAGAAGCTCATCGTCACTGCCACTAAGTTATCTGGTTTTCAAGCCAGTTTCAACTAGGCAGGTGCAACGTTGCATAGCTGTGCCATTAATGAACTTCTTGATAAAATAAAATCTACTCCTGGAGACGTTAGGTTCATGTAGCAAACACTGAAGACCAAGACATGGCTGAGAAGTGCTAATGGTACCAAGAGACAGCCCACACTACCTTAGGAAAGAGCGAGTGTTGTAAAACTAGGCTTCAGATAAAGCTACTTGGCAGAAAGACATACATAGAAACCACCCCAAACCTCCCCTGAGGAGCCATGGGCGGAGTGAAAGGGAAGGAGGGAGGGGAACGGGACCAAGGAGAGGGGTGAGCACAGAATGGGAGATAATCAAGCTCGAAATGTTTAATTGACTTATTGAGCTCTCTGGCAAGCTAAGTCACTAGGAAGCCTGCAGCAGTTTGGCTGGCAACGAAGAAGTGCATGTGGGCACCAGTGATGAGAGGCCTCCTGGGGGAAGGGAAATCAAAACATATCCTTACCCTCTCTTGTTTGAAATCTGCAAAAGCACCATCTGCATATTTCTGCTTGCTCAAAAGCTGTTTCCTCCTCTCCTGACGTTTGGCACGCTTCTGGAATTCCTCATTGTGAATGTTCAAGTGTGAGGTCAGCTCGGCTGTGCTTTGCAGTTTGCTATCACAGTGCTTACACTGGTAGGTGGAGTTCTGCAAGCGGGGGCCGTTGCCCAGAATGATGAAGTCCCTCTTTAGGTCCCGACTGTGGTGGTCAGTGTAATGCATGCACAGCAGCTCTGCAGTGCTAAAGGACAGCTTGAAGCATTTGATGCAACGGAAAGGGAGCCACTCGATTTCCTGAGCTTCACCCTCCACCTCAGCTTTCTCAAAGCTGCCTCTCTCCTCTTCTTCCATCAGCGTGGGCTTCTCATGCTCATCTGCATAGACGGCCGTGAAGTAGCCCCCCAACTTGCTGGCATGCTGCTTCTTTGGGAACACCCCTGGGTGGCGCTTCATGTAATGGGACACGATGCCCTTCTTGCTGAACGACTGGAAAGAACACAGGGAGCACTTTTTCTTCTCCACTGCCCGCCGAAGTTCCTCACTCAGCTGAGGGGAGTCATCCTTGGGTGGAGATGGGATGATCACCTTGTTGGGCTTGTCACTGATGGTCCTGGAGGCTGCCAGGCAGTGGGTGTAATACGCATCGATGTCGTGGCGCTTCTGGTAGTGGGCTGCTAGACCTTTGCGGATGGGGTTGGTGTAGGCACACAGGGCGCACTTGAAGAGGTTGTTCTTGCCTTCTGGCTGGGCTCGGACATTATTGTGCTTGATGCGGTAGTGCCTGGCAATCCCCTTCCTCGTGGAGCAGAAGTACTTGCAGAGCTGGCACCGGAACACAGTGTGGGAGACCAGGTGGGAGGTAGAGAAGTGAGAAGTGGACACGGGCTCCTCTCCCACCTCCTCCTCAGTGATGGAGACTTGGGAGGGGCTCACTTCAGTGGTCATCTCGGGCTCAAGGGGGACTGGCAGCTTCGGGGGCGACTGGGAAAAGACATCAAATTCAGGCTGATTGTGATACTTCTCGTAGTGGATTTTGAGTTTCTCCAAAGTGCCGTGTGTGTACGGACACAGTTTGCACCGGTAGGCGCCATACCCTTGCTTGAAGATCCTGCTCGTCTCCTCCACGTCATTCTGGGATATGTCAGCAGACTGCTCTACATCATGTACAAAGTCCTCAGCAGTCACCTTGATGGACGGGTGTCGCTTCTGGTAGTGGGTCAGGACGCCATGGATGCGGGTGTTGATGTATGGGCAATGCCTGCATTTGTAGACGGCACCTGGGTTGATGTCAATGTCCTGGGCAAAGTCAGCAGCCTTCACTTTCATGCCAGGGTGCTTCTTCCCATAGTGGGTGAGAAGACCGTGCAAGTTGTTATACTCAGATTGGCATACCGTGCACTGGTATGGGGTGGAAGATATGGCAGGGTTGGCTGAAGCTAGTTGCAGGCTTTTCTCTGGGGAAAGTCTTGCATCCTCTGGACATTCAGCTTCCTGCTCTGGGAGAGGGGTGGGTATACTGTTTTCACAATTCACAGGACCTGCCAACTCTTCGGATGAAAGAATGGGCTTCTCCACAGCATCTTTCTCCTTGATGATGTCCAGCAGCACTGACTCATCACCATTCATGGCCCAGGGGTGGAATGCTTGGTAGTGATTGGTGATGTCCCAGATGGAGACAGCTTCAAAAACACAGTCCCTGCATCTGTAAGTTTTGGCTTCAGCTGGCATTGCGAGAGAGGGAGGGGATGGATCTGGCCCAGCCCAGAGTTTAGTAGCCATGTAGGTGTAATCAACATAGTGTTCTGGATGCCTCCGTTGGTAATGCAGGAGCAAACCACTGGGCTCCGTATGGGAGTAGATGCACCACTCGCAGTGGTAGCCAGCTTCTATCAAGCCATCTAGAAATGCCCATCGCATGATGGACGTGACTGTGGCTTTCAGGGCAGGATGGTCTTTCTTGATATGCTTCCTCAGTGCATAGAAGTAGGGGGAGGTATATGAGCACTGCCTACATTTGAGTGCTCGGAGTTTCGTTTTGTCCCGCTCCAGGTTAGACGGGGAGACAAGCACGCAGCTGGCAGGCTTCTTCTGGTTTCGGTCACAGAGGCTTCGAATGGTGGCCGTATGCTGCCGGATCACATCTGCATTGGCCTTGAAGTCTCGATGCTTCTTCTGATAATGAATGAGTACCCCTTTGACCGTCCGGTTCCCGTAATCACAGTGCTGGCAAAAGAACATCTCATTCTCCACAGGAGGGCCATCTCTCTCAGAGCTGCTTCGGTTCAGCTGTTGCATGGGGGCGGGTGGCCGGGGGGAGCCTTGGGGCCCTTCGACCCCTCTCATCATTGCAGCTGTGGGAGGAGCCTGTCTGATATATTTGGCAGTAACCTTTATTTCTGGGTGTCTTTTCTGGTAGTGGACAAGCACTCCCACAACTGACCGATTGCTGTAGGAACAGTGTTTGCAGTAGTAAAGCTCAGTACTGAGGTCTGGTGGCGGGGGTTGTGGGGGGGGTGGGGAACCCATGTTGGACATTTTGGGAGACATTGGAGCACCCACCTCAAATGATAATTGAGAAAGGGCAGAGCCCCTGTCCACAGACACCATTCGCATAGTTTTCTGGATCCTAAAGTAGGAAGCCTTTTCTTCGGGGTGTTTCTTCTGATAATGAACCAAGACAGAATGCATGTTGGGGCTTGCAAACGAACAAACATCACAATCATAAACAACAACAGTGTTGACCAAAGGGTCCTTCTGATTTTCACATTCAGGACTAAAGGTCTTGGAAGGAGTGTTTTTGTTGAACGCAGCTGGCAAACCACCACCACGAGCCACGGGCGTGGAAGTCGCCATGTTCTTGGGAGCTGAATTCAGAATCTCCCTCAGGGTCTGGGATTCCGTATTCAGGCCTTCCTGCTGCTCCACGACATAGCTGGAAAATATCATCGCGTTGTTGATCTTCACCGTGGGATGCATTCTTTGGTAATGTGGCATCAGGCTTCTAACATTCGGGCTCGTGTATGAACAAAACCGACACCGGTAGATCAGGTCTGAGTGATCAAAGTTGAGTACATTCATGGCTTCTGGGTGGTGCTCGCCGTAATGCTGCTGGAGATCTTCAAAGTTGGTGTAATCAATGTAGCATTCCAGGCACCTGTACACCGCACTGTGATCATTGGGGTCCAAGATGTACCTAAAGCTGAATTTAATGTATGGATGCATTCGTTGGTAGTGGGTGCTAACACTCCGGGCAGATTTGTTGTTAAAGTCACAGTGTTTACAATAGTAAAGCCTTCCAGAGTCACCAAAGTCTGTGTTTTCATTATTGTGCTCGGTCCCATAGATGGGAGTTTGGGTATTCAGCAGAGCAGTATTGGAAACTTGGTGATCTTTCATGTTTGTTGAGGAGCCGTAATAATCCTCTTCATCTTCAGAAAGGGTGAGCTCAATCTCAGCCCCATTGGTTGCGTTGTAATCGTGGGTGATGCTTCTGAAGTTGAGTTCCTTCTGGGACTCACTGGTATCTCTTGCCCATATCTGTTGGGCAGAAAAGGAAGTGGGAACCTCTATAATGGGTTCTGTCGGCTCTTCCTCCCTGTCCAACTCAACCTCTATCTCTACTTCGTTGTCTTCCTCTTCCTCTTCATCATCCTCAACGTTGATCACTGCATCTTCCTGCTGTTTGGTTTGGTTAATTTTGCTCTGAAGGTTGCTTGCTATCTCGTCAATTCTGGTTCTCTTCTTCACAGGCGACAAATCTAGAGGAAAGTCATTGGCGAGCTTCCTAGAGGCCTTAGCTACAAAATTGTTCTTGGAGGACAACCCAAGAATTGAGGTCTGACTTTTCTTCACAGTGTTGCTGGAAGAGGGGTGGCTGTCTGTCTCATTTTCCAATGGTAGGCTCGAGGGCTGCCCCTCGAATTTTGGCAAGTTGTCACAGAATGAATGTTTATGCTGCTGATGGACTCTTAGCCCTTTCAGAGTCGTGGTGGAGTAATTACACATGGTGCATTTGTAAGGGTGCAGAGGTGCAGCTTGTGTGGGTGGCTGTGGCTGCTGCGTTGGTGGTGGCTGTGTTTGTGGCGGGGGTGGCACCTGATGTGGTGGCTGCAGCTGTGGTGGCTGTGGCTGCTGCAGTGGTTGTGGCTGTGATGGTGGTGGTGGCGGTGGCGGGGGTGGTGGTTGCGGTGGCTGTTGTTGCTGCAAGGGATCCAACATGACACCTGACTTTCTACCATTGATGCTTGAGCTCTCGTAAGACACCACACCTTCATTCAGTGAGGAAGAAATGCTTTCACTCTGGGAATTCACAGCATCCCAATCTGATGTACCCGTGTGACACTGTTTGTGAGCCCCAAGTTTCAATGAGCTCTTGCAAGTAAACGGACATTCGTCACATTTGTAGACAGCTGTCTTTCCAGATAAGTGGATGTTTTCTATGTGACGGGAGATGCTACGTCGATGCATGGTGAGGAAAGGACAAAAGGGGCACTGGAACCTATTCATGAATCTTCTAAATGGAATCCCCTTGGTCTCCAATAATTTGTTGCCATCTGAGCCCATCAGCTGCTCTGCAGACAGACCTGATGTCTGGTGATCCATAGCATTTAAACCATTCTCACTGTCTATTTCATTTAACTCTTCATCAGAACTGGAGTCATTTAGCATGCTGTTAGTTTCTAGGTCAGCAGAAGAATTGGTCATGTCAGTCATTCCATAACGGGATCTCTCTGCCAAGTTAACTAGACCAGAATTGTGAGGTGACTTCGGCTTCATCTGAGGGTAAGACATGGGAGAAAACTTGGAAGCTGAAGAAGAATTGGGTCTCATGATGGAGTTGCCTACGGAGCCCCTGAAGTTGGAGACGGTAGTATTGGGTATCTCCCGGCTTGCAGCATTCATGGTCAGATAGGTGGAGTTGGAAGTGGGGCTGGGGGAATTCTTGTTCGGCACATCAGGTAGATTAGTCCCTTCTTGTTGCTGTCTGAGACTGGAAAGGATCTTGACCATACTGCGGTGTTTCTTCATCATGTGGTCACACCAGCGTTCTCGGCGGGGGGTCTGGTAGCTGCACCACTCACAACAAAAGTTGCCTCGAGATTTGGTCAAAGGCTTGACCATAGACTCTAAGATGCTGCGCTCCACAACTTCTGCTGGCAGTTCCTTGCAGGGGTCCTGCAGGGATATGGGCGGAACCACAGGGTCTGGCATTGGAGCAGGAGCAGGTGGGGCAGCACTGGTCTCCTTCAAATTGTTTTTGTGATACATCTTCTGATGCTTAATTATTCTTGCCCTTCTTGGTGACTTGTATGTGCAAAACTGGCAAGAGAAGACCTTTCCGAAACCCTCGTGCATCATGATGTTATAATTTAAGGATCCTGGGACAGGGGGTCCTGCCGAACTCCCTTCAGCTTGAGCTCCATGGACCTTTCTAGTGTGTTCTATGAGGAGGTTTTTTGACCTGAAGTAGCGTACACAGAACTTGCATTGAAAAAACTTGTTTGTTGGTTTGGGATTAGCGGCAATATGCTGACCATAATATCCTGGACTGTGGCTATAGTAACTTCCAGTCCCCAATGCAGTTGCATTTTGACCTAAAGAAAAAGCATAAGGAAAGTGAGAGGTGTAAACAAAGCAAAAGAGAATTAAGACATTCAATCATGCAAATCAGTACCATCCAATTATTCTTTGTTACTAAACATCACACGCAAAAGGCCCGAAGTCTCAAGATGAAGCCCGGAAGAGTATTTGTGAAGCATCAACGAACCTACATGTATTGCACCTTCTCATGGATAAAGATGCAATGCACAGCTTTAGGTATCCTCCTCATCTCCATAATAAGCCATACAGCTACAAAAATACAAGTTTCATAAATTTTAGTACTTTTTCTAGAATTTTCCAAGCTATTACTGTTCTCAAAATTAAAAGGTAGGATATATAAGGAAGCTTTTGAAAGGATAACCACCTAAAATACTCAAGAAGAGATACAGGATGCCCAAATCACAAAAATGGCTAGCAAAGCACAAGAAGCTATTAAGAACCATGGCTATAGGCTAAAGGGAAACAAAAGCAATTAAAATACATTGGACATGCTGAGTTTAGTATAGATTTACCTGATAAATCTTCTGCAATGGCAAATTCATCCTTTATAGAAGAAAATTCCACCTCTGTTTGATTACTGGCATTCATGGACCCGGATCGTGGCTCATTCGCATTGTCCTCAGCAACATCAGTTGGCTGCAGAAATGCCGTGTGGACATCCTGAATGTGTGCCTTGAGATCTTCATAAGACGGGGCTCTGAAATCACAGCCATCACACTGAAGCACCTCCATGATCTGGGTCTACCCTCTCACATTAGGAACCTGTGGCAGAAGTCAGAACAACACATCTTAAGGGATGCACTAATCACACACCTCGAGCTGATGGAGCTATATATCCATTAATGGGAAAACATTCCAGTATCAGTAGATTTCTCTTACTGGACTTTTCCAGTTGGAACACTGGCTAAAGACAGGCAATCAGACATAATGGAGACGGTGTCCTTGACTTCGTAACTTCAAAGAAGGAAAAAAACCAGATAAACATTTTCTTGCTTGATATATCTTCCAATGCCATTTGTCAAGGAAACGCTTAATACTTCAAAAGTTTTAGAAGTTTCTGAGTTTCTCCACTGAATCCAAATTTCTTGGTAACTTAATATTGGCTTTGGTTCTGCCCTGGACTCATTTTCTTTTTAAACTGGAACTATCTCAAAAGTAAAGAGGATGTCCACAGAGAAGAAAGGGAAAATTTCAACCTTCATTAGCTGTTTATTTAATATTATTACCTTGGTGTTTTATCACCAATGTAGCATTTAATCTTGTGAGTGGAGGTAGAGTGTTTTTACTGTAGCTTTTCTTATTTTAATAACTTTGCTGATATTGGGGTGTACCTCTCTTTCCTTCCTTCTCCAAATAGTTTAGTTGTGGGTTTTTTTTTTTTTTTCCATGAACTAAATGACTATTTGATCTTTTACGACCTACCAATTATAACCTAACAGCTTCTTCAATCTAATTAGGTCATAAAATATTTCTCATGAGGTTTTCAAACAACCAACTTTGGATGACAATCCAGTTTCTGTTTAAAAGTTGCACCTTGGCACCTCAATTTGAATTAAGGCAACAGAAACTTGCATTTTTGAAGAGGGGCTTCTAAGACATGACTTTTTCTTTTTCCACTTCTTTCCTTTACAAACATGAAGTATATACCTGGATGCAAAAAGCTGTGAACCTCCTGTGGAATAAATCAAAACTTGCCCAGCTACCTTCATCTGCTATTTACTGTATGAATGAAATATATAGAAATCTTCATACTAACTGAATGGAGAGTCCAATCATTAAGAAGTCAAGCATATATTAGAAAGGTGGAGTCCTTCCTATCTTAATGCATATCCTAAGTTGAGATACACTGTTATTATCTTAATGAGTAAGTTACTTCATTAAGATCATCACAAACTCTACTGAGTCACTATAATCTAGAACCAGATGTCCAAGAACTAATGCTGTAGCCCACGTATTTTATGATGTAATACTCTATAATTTTACTGTAAAAGATAAACTCTTTCTGTAGGAAGAAAAAAGTCCAGTAATAATATGTCAATGTAGTGAAAGGAGTCATCACACAAGGATTTTCTATCAAAGAATGTTCCTCCTGATCGCCTGCTAAAATAACTTCTGGCAAGTCCAGTTCTGGACAGACTGAGCTTGCAGAGTGAGCCGCAGATATTTACCTCCTCTTCTTTCACCCAGCAATTTATTCTTTTTCAATAAACATTGAACTGTGAACCAGACTCTTTTCAGCTAAGTCTCAATATTCCAGATACACAAGATTTTATGTCTAAGC
Source organism: Sapajus apella (assembly GCF_009761245.1). Lineage (NCBI taxonomy): Eukaryota > Metazoa > Chordata > Mammalia > Primates > Cebidae > Sapajus > Sapajus apella. The sequence goes on along the minus strand of NW_022436986.1, from coordinate 13,091,114 downwards.
ACCAACCCAAATTGTGTGGAAGAGGTTGCTATCAGCTCTGGATCAAATTACAGCAGTCACTAAGGCCCCACCCCACTTCTCCTTTCGCACAGTCCATTAGACCTGAAAACAAATTTTTCCATGGTGCAGACAACTCCTGCATTTAGAACACTTCACAGAAAAAAGCAGATCATCCAGTGTGCACTCCCCATCCCCCAAGCTTAGTCCTTTCATCTCAGCCAAACAAGCCACAGCTCTGCTGAATGTGTTTATCACACTTTCAAGAGATATGAGCTCCTGCGTCACTGAAGCTCTAAGACTCACTAAGCTGCCCTAGTCCTCTGAGCTTTAGGGGCAGCCATTTTAGCTCAGAGCTTCTCCTCCGTGCACAACATGGCTTCTCCTGGATTCTGCTAGGCTAACAACCAGAAATGAATGCTAGAAGAGCAGGCTGGGCTCCTCCTATGCTCTTCTCTTCCCAACAAAGAATTAACTGTTTTCATTTCTCTCTGAAAAGCAGCACCTTTCTCCTCCTCAAATGTCATTCACCAAGATCTCCAAAGGTTCTTTTATTCCATGATTGATATGCTGGTTCGTTAGTCCCAGCAGAGCTCTGGTCAGAGCAGGATGACCCTGGGCCAGATCCTGTTCTACACCAGGATTTAGGGGTACAGTGGGGGGACCTCCAGAACGCCTTGGCTTCTTGGGAGTCGTCCTTCCATACACAGAAGACATACCATCCGACTCTGCTTGCCAGATTCCAAAGTCTAATGACCTTTGTTAATCACCAGCCAGTCTGTCTGCATCAGCAGACCCTGCCAACAGACACACCCTTCAACACAAAGGCTGTAGCTATTCCTTTTAAAGGAGGTTCTCTGAAAGCTCCATTGTGTAGCAGAGAGGAAAACAAAATCTCTTCCCTTCAAAACTTCAAGCCTTTAGAAATAATGCAACAAAAGGCTTTCTGCTGTGTGTCTTTTGGAAAGTTTGAGCCTGATTTGCACAACATCAACAAAAGTTACGGTTCTGCAGAAGGCAAGCAGGGCACCTTCGGCATTAAGTCATCCACCTAGAGATGAAATTCATCTCTCTATGCAGTTCTCTAATATCTAATATTTCTCGATACCTTCTGAAGCTATTATCAAGGATGCTAACTTCACTGGACACAAACACAAACTAACAATCTCCTTGTTCTGCTACAAAGGAGATTAAAGGGTTATGAGATCAGAAAAAGAGCCACTGATTTGGAAAAAGAAGAGATGATGAAAGTGATTTCCTAATGGGTTCTAGCTTTCATGTTGTTGCAGTCTCTGACTCAAAAATAGCTCAGAGCCTTAGAAGAGGTTAATCTCCAAGCCGCTGAGAGAACCAGCATAAGATAGAGTGAATGGCCTTCAACTTCATGTCTGTACCAAGTATAGAAAGGAGGATGTAGCCTATTTTGAAAGCCATCTTGCCTTTGTGTACACATTTCTCCTGAAGACGCTGACAGAAATTGCTGGCATGGCCCAATCACAGAGACAGAAACTTGATGTGTTTATGAGACGGTGCATGGGCACATGTGCAAAAAATGAGATCAAGTGGAGAAGGGAGTAGGGAAGGACAGAGACACAAAAACACTGGACATAAGGATGACCCATTCATCAACCACAGTATGTTTTCCCAGCAGATGGTAATCCTCTAAGAAACCAAAACTGAGAAAAAAAGGTGAGAAATAAGCTCTGCATATTTGACTGCTTCATCAGTCCCAAAGAGCAGCAACTCTAAGAGGCTAACCTAGTCACTGATCTGCTATAATGTTATGATTTTAAATTAAAAGCTTTGATCTCTTATGTACTTACTTCATTTAATAATACCATGATTATGAAATCAGCAATATACTTTCTTACCAAAATCAGCAAAATCAAAAGTAGAAGAGGAAGTTTCTGAACTAACTAAAAACAGCCTATTTCAAAAGGTCATGAGATGAAGCTACAAATCGAACAAGCACCTGTCTCTTACCCCAGATGTATCTCCAGGCCCTTGAAGGTCACATAGGCTTCAGACGCCTCGACTTTAAACACCCCCCATATTGATGCCTGCAAGGTGAACACAGGTTCATTCTAAAATAACTAGCACCTAATGTGACTGGCCCTCCTAACATGAAACCCCAGACCATCCTAATTATGCGCTGCCTTTAGTACCACTTATTGGTTGCTGGTTTGTTCAGTTTGCATTTATAACTTGAGGATTTCAAAATGTGAGGTTTCGACGGGAAACTCAAAATCCAATTGTTTATGTTTGACAAACTCTTGAAGATATAAAGAACATTCAGAGATGATGTCGGAGATTTCAAACATACACACAGAAATGGGTAATGATAAATTATGGACAAAGGCTGCTCATTTTCAATCTTAAGAACACCAATTTTAATTTATACCGCCTGCCACCTACTTTCTGTGCTCAGAATTCCATGGATCCATTATGGTTCATTTTCCCTCCTGTGAAGGAGGAAGGAGACCAACCACAGCTTCATCGTCCATCCTTCCAACTTACTGCTCAGACGTAACTGGAGCATGGAGGCGTTGACGCTGTACAGCATTCTTACAGGCCCGCCACCATCACTTGGTCCAGGTCAGCTTGGCAAACACTGCTCTTTAGTTTGAGGGCCCAGGAACATAAATGTGGTCCTCAAGTAAAAATCCCAGCTGTCTTCAGGAAGTGACCAAATTAAAAGGCATAGGCCTTGTCTGGATCTAACCTGTTCTCTGACTGAAGGACTGCAGCCCAGAAATAAAGCTGTGAAGTACTATAGCCATGTGATTCAGTAGCAACTAATTATAACCTTCAAAGCCTTTGAGAAATAGAACCAGAAACACCATAAGGTGCTTTTCCTCTGTCCACTCCAGAAACCTACTTTCATTTATAAGACACTAAACTCCCCAGTTCTCCTCAATCATAATGCTAATAAAAGGTTCTCATTAGCACCTGTTTGAACTTTTGTTAGTTTCCTTTCTTATGAATGGAAAACCAGTTATCCAAGGACAGGTAATAAAATACATAAATTCTGGAATAGTTCAGCTAGAAAAACAGAAAAACAGAACCTAAAGATCACTGTAAAAAATGTATTTGCAGATCAGAAACTGTTGATATGCTGAGGTCAAAGAGTTGTGATGTGTATTGAGAAGTTAATATTTTTAATTGCAAGCCCCAGGACCTTAAGATGAAAAATGATTTTTTTAAAAAAGGCACTAGTAAATTTGTGAATGTTGGGTTGCTATTCTTAGCACAAAGGGAGTTCGATGTCGCTACTAATCATTTACTCTTGTTATGGATGAAGTGGAAGTGCTAATAATTTAATAATCATTTAAAACATCTTTCCACAGAGTAATAAAATGAAAAGTTGAGGTGAAATCTCTTTCAGGAACAGTAGTTATGGAATCAAAACTACAAATGCAAATATAGAATGTCCAAATAAATATATATATATAATTATATATATAATTATTATTATTATTATTATTTTTTTTTTCTGAGACGGAGTTTCACTCTTGTTACCCAGGCTGGAGTGCAATGGCGCGATCTCGGCTCACCGCAACCTCCGCCTCCTGGGTTCAGGCAATTCTCCTGCCTCAGCCTCCTGAGTAGCTGGGATTACAGGCACACACCACCATGCCCAGCTAATTTTTTTTTTGTATTTTTAGTAGAGACGGGGTTTCACCATGTTGACCAGGATGTTCTCGATCTCTTGACCTCATGATCCACCCGCCTGGGCCTCCCAAAGTGCTGGGATTACAGGCTTGAGCCACCGCGCCCGGCGTAATTAATTACATACATATATATGTAATTAGCTTACTTGATTTAACTTGAATGCATATATGGGCATATGCCCTCCTAATTTAACAAGAGCTGAGGCAGAATCAGTTCTTTTCTGAATAAATACAAATGACATAGGTACTAGTTCCATGTTATAGTGTAAAAAATAAACCAGAAAAGTAAACCAACAAGCAACTTCCAACAACAAACTACCTCCAACAATCCCACAGCAACTGGTACTACTATAGATTCTAGCTCACCACGTGGTCTTCAAATGTCCTATCAAATGTTTTATACTGTTTGCTACATGATCTAAGCAGTTCTGTGTACTCTTGGCAATTCACCATACTAATGAAAGGTTTAACATATCAGGGAGGATAAATAATTAAGGAATTCAGAAGGGAGACACAGCTGTTCTTCAAAACCAAATTTTCAGAAGAGAAAGGATTAATTTGCAATCACATATGTAACCCCCAATATGAGACTGAATTTAAATAGTAGCAGGGAAATACCATGAGACCAAGTCCTGCCAATGCATGTGGCCTCTGTTGTATACAGTTGGCCTGGTACATCTGTGGGACCTTGTAAATAAGCACAAAGTCTGAAGCAGGCAATTTGCAGATTAATAACCCAGTCACCTACTGGCCAAGGATGCTAGCCTTCAGGTTACTTTTTATTTTAGGTTTGTTTTCCTGCATAAAGTTTTCAAGTGCTACAGAGTACACTGGAGTATTATTTCTTAACAGATACCTTTGGGATCATCATTAAAATGAAATGAGCATCTAGGGAGGTAATCCAAGTGGCTAAAAATGTTGGATATGTAAATAAGAAGTGATTCCGGCTGAGTGACCTGTTATGAAAGCAGGTAGTGAGTGTCTCATACAGAAAGAGATACTACATACCTTCTGGAGAATTCATGCATTCCTTTGCAATGATATAAGGCTAATTGAGGCCAACAGGCCAATAGGCAGTCTGCCAGCTCTCCTGTCCTTCAAAAAGGAAGCATGTGATTTGAATAAGGAGATAAAAGGAGAGAAGGGACAACAAAAGAAAGGGAGGAAGCAGGGTGATATCTCAGTAGCTTTCAGACTTCATTGTCTGTAAAGGGGAACTTGTGCTGGATAATTCTAATTCTGAGAAGCGGCTCGACAATTTTCTTGAGATGTGGCTTAGAAACAAAACAAAACAAAATGAAGATGCCTCCCCCTCACTGAAATTCTCAAAATGCAACCATGATAAATGAGATTCCAGTTCATCATGTCCTTTCAAATGATGGGAACCCATTCTTGTTGTCCCAAGAATGAGTAAGTGAGAAATAATAAGTCTAGAGGAATTCTCTGAAATGTCATGGGTTCACCAGGAAGTTCCTTGGAAACTCTGCAGCCGTTCTTGCCCTTGTACTTAGAACAAGAGATAACTGATTTCTCTCCTCCAGAGCTAAACCTTGCCCAAACAGCAGAGACAGAAAATCACGGTGCTCCTTTATCGACTCTTCAGAATGCTGGCTGGGTTTCTACAGACACTTTTCACACAAGAACTCTCATTATAAAAATTGTAAAATTAAAGGGAAGTTGCAGATATGCTGTTGGGTCTTCATTACAGAACTGATTAAGACGCAGAGTAAGCAGAAGCTGCAGGAAAAGTCATCTTCCACATCATGAAAGACCAAGACACGGATTGAGAACTCTCCCTGGGGGCCAGTTGAGCCTTTGGGGTTATCTTCGTGGCCCAGAGTGTTCCTGGCTCACAAGATTCAGCCAAACATATCAAGTCTCAATTCTACAGACTGAGCGAATGAATCCAGAAACCATTTTTAACAACTTACTTTGTTTTCTATTACTATGCAAAGAAAAAAACATGATGTATGGTCATTGACTTGTGGAGGGTGTGAGGAAGTTTTGCTGAAATAACATCTTTTATCTGGGGAAAATCTCAATCTAATCTCTCTGAGACTTACTCACTTTTGTGTGCTCATCATTTGCTCAAAATATTCAGACAATTCACTTCCTTTAGATGAGAATGATTCTGAGTCTGCCTCCATCAGTGGCAGGCCCTGATGTAATAACCCTTCCAGTCTATTTTCTTACAGCAGACAAAACTGATTACCTAAGTCTGGCACCTGGATATGTTTGTCTGTCTGTGTGTCTTTCTCCAAACCATGGTTTCTAATATAACTACCCCGTGAAGATAAAGTCCTAAACAGCCTGCTTTCTGAAAAGGCAAACAACTGCTTGGGCCTATGTAGACCACAAAAGCTTTCAAGTCCTCCTACCCAAGGAGACTGTGATTTTTTTTTTCTTCCTTTTGACTTCTGCAGGCAGAAGCCATTAGAAGGCTGTCCTTCTCTCTTATCAAACTAACCAACTGGCCCATTCAGGTCCATTAGTTTTCCTATCCTTGCTTCAACAAATTAATGCAACCTTATAGCAGGAAAAACATCATATGTGTTTTTATATGGGACTGGAAAATACCCCAAAGTTAGATTTTTTTTTTTAAATGAAAGCCAAGAAATTTCTTTTCTCTTACAATCCCCAATCAAATCTACTTTCAGCAAGTAAGTTTATTCCTGAAAATTCCTGCATCCCAAGAACCAAGCAGAAAGCTCAGACATTTGTCCACCAACACAACAGTAGACTTTATTACCAGGTGAAAACACTACAGTGCTCAGTTAAGTAGCCAAGCCTCACATTCCATAAATCCAAATGATAAATCACACTTTTGTCCAACAAAGTTAGGTTTTTTAGCATATTCACTGCTGAGCTGTTTAAAAAAAAAAAAAAAAAAGGCTATAGAAATGCCTAGCCAGCCAATTAAGGAATTTGTTCTCAGGTCACTAAAACCAAAAAGTGACAGTAGGTATGATGTCTCGGCCTGCCATCTTCACCTTGAGAGCAAGTCTTCTGAGGCCCTTACTTTGATCATTTTGCTAAATGAAGAGATTAGATCATGATATTCAACCTTTTTGTACAAAGGACCTGTTTTACAAGATTTTCTTCTCATATTTTGTAAGACTTTTTCCTGATTAAATTCATTCCCTTACATTTTATTATTCAGAGACATATAAATGCCAGTCTTCATGTGATTGCCTTCTTATAAATTAAGTCCCAGGCTTAAAGATTCTATTCCCCATGGGGCTTTCCTTGACAACTCCATCTAAAGTTAGCCACCACTCACAACCCCTACAAAATTGAAACCCCTACTCACAACACCAACCCACACAGTTTCTCACTACCACAATACACTACTTTATTTCCTGCACTATTGGCATGACCCTTGTTTGTTTGTGGTCTGTCTTCCCACCAGAACACAAGCACCCTAAGAGGGAGTCTATGTCTGTCTGGCTCACACTGGGATCTTCCGCCCTGGGAACACTCAGTGTACTCAACAGGTATTCAGAAATATGTGTTGAATGAAGGAAGAAACAATGAACAAACTAGAGCTTCTGAATGACAGGATTCCAACCAACCAAAAAAAAGATTGGTCATGAGTGTTAGATTACTCTACTAACCCTGTGTTATCATTAAAGCAGTGGTCCCAACCAGGGGTAATTTTATTCCCCACTCCCCCCAACCTGGGGCTATTTGGTAGTATCTGCAGGCAGTTTTAGTTATCATACCTGGCATCTAGTGGGTAGAGGCCAGGGATGCTGCTAAGCATTCTACAATGCACAGGACAGCCCCCAAGACAAAGAATTATCTGGCCACAAATGTCAATAGTGCTGAGACTGAAAACTCCGTCTAAATGATCTCCAGCTATTTTCATTCTCTGCATATAACCCATCTGTCTTTAGAGGCTCTTTATGGGGTCCTGGCTGGGGAGTCTCTGGACCCTTAGAGAATCAACAAGTTCTCTCTCAGGTCCAAGATTTTATAATTCTATGGTTCTAAATGATCTTAGCAGCCCTCATGTTATATGGTATCATGAGTTTTCAGTTTTATTTTTCTAATTTTGTATCTTACCGAAAATCTTTTCAGAAAAAAAAAAAAAATCCAAGGTGAAGTAATGTGACTGGCCTGTCTTTCTTAGTGATACGGCCCTTGCACCCACCCTTGCACAGTTGATAACCCTGTGGGTTTTGTGAGTAAGGGACAAATGTCATTAAAAATGGTCAAGTCAGCTGGGCACAGTGGCTCACTCCTGTAATCCTACCACTTTGGGAGGCTAAAGCGGGTGAATCAATTGAGGGAAGGAGTTTAAGACAAGCCTGGCCAACATGGTGAAACCCCGTCTCTTAATAAAAATACGAAGAAAAAAAAATTAGCCAGGCTTGGTGGCAGGTGCCTGTAATCCCAGGTACTCAGGAGGCTGAGGCAAGAGAATTGCTTGAGCCTGGGAGGCAGAGGTTGCGGTGAGCCAAGATCATGCCACTGCACTCCACACTTCAGCCTGGGCAACAGAGCAAGACTCTGTCTCGAAAAAAAAAGGTAAGTCTTTAAGCATGCGGCCTCTGACTAAAATTTCTAAGAAAAACAATGCATATGTTCTCTGCAATGTGTAAAATCATCTTCTTTCAAAGTGACAGGGCCCCAAGCTACTATAAATCACTCTTCAGAGGACAAATAATGCTTTCTTTTTTTTCTTACATCCCCAGGGCCCGGCACAGGTCAAGCTCTGATGAGATTTGTGTTATGAGTACTAACTATGCATGCCTGCTTTCCAGGAGAAAATTAACCAGTGGTACCAAATTGAACTAAATGTTGAAGAACCTAAGGAATTCCAGAGAGCATCCATGACCAGAAAAACAAAACTAAACAAAACCTAGTGCTTATGAAGCTAATGAAGCTATATCGCAGTGGTTAGCAGACTACTGGGACACAAGCAATTCTAAGTCTCTACTTGTCTGTGAGTTTTAAGTAAATGACCACCCTCCTTTTCCTCATCATCCATGGAGAAGCTGCCTCTGGCTGCATTGTTCTATGTATGTGTTTATAACACCGCTAAGCTACCCTGAACTGATGTGACACCTAGAGTCATCACCTGACTACACTTGAGACCATTTGGTTGCCTTCCCTCCACAAAACTGTTTTTATTCTTGTTTGCAAAGCATCCTGGAAAGCCTGAGGAACAATTCTGTCCTATAGCTCAAAACTGTATAAACATTTTCAGTGGCGGGAACGTAACAAAATTAGGTAGAAGCAGAGTTTTTTCTTCTTAACCTCCCTGAAAAATAGCAAAACAATATTATTTGTGCCTTCCTTAAGTTAAAGAGAAGAAACTACTCTAAAAGTTAACCATCAAAAGGTTCATCATATCCAGTGGAGAGATCTTAAAAGACCATGTAGTCCAACCTAGTCCAACATCTTCATTTTCCAGACAGTGACACTGAAGTCTCAAGAAAAATAACCCGCCCAACCCTTCTGGCACATGAATTTTCTGAAGCCAGAAAAAAAAAATCTTTTGAATTCCATAATTTGAGAAAGGAACTCATAAGTAAAGACACTCCATACATGGCAGTTGTTCAACAACTATTCACGCTTAAGGTCCATGCCATATATTCTCAGTATTGAGTCTTTCTTCATCAGGGAGGCAGATTTCAGAATAACCACAAGTGTCTCCTCTACCCTGAATTCACACCCACGAGGGTAACTGAAAAGGTACAAAATCAATTTTTTGCAGTTTGACTGTTCAAAGAACTTCCTAGGGCATGCAAGTAGTGTGTTTATACTTTGGAAACATGTTTGGAAGACTGAAAGTTGCTGACAAAGGTATACACAGAAGAACAAGAGCTGTAACACTGAATTATCTTTAGAATCCAACCTCATGGAATCGAAACAAGGTTATGTAGTAGCTTTATGCCTGCCAAATCTCCCCCACGAGAAACATCGTCTTGTTTCTTATGGAAAATGTGCACTGCCAACAAAGTCACTGAACAGGCTAGCTGAACGAGCCTTAGGAGGATCTGGACACAGCAGGGTCAGTTCGTGTAAAATGGAAAACAGGAGTGGTCAGTCTTACAAATGCCTGGGAAAAAAAGCCAGCCTCTTTGTGGTACATCTAGTTAAGTGACTCAGACCAATGATACCAAAATATTGTGGATACTGGATTTCCCTCCAAATTATATACTGCATTCTGAAACCAACTGCAACTTGAAATATTTTTCTCTGTTCACTAATAATTTATCTTTATCCTTTTTTTTTAATTTATCTAACTTTATTCCTAGAAGGTATCTATATCCACTTGTTGGATATAAAAAAATCTAAATATATCAGAAAGTCTGGGAATCATCTTTAACTTTTAAAATATCTTCCCTAAGAGTGTCTTACAAGAGTCTGTTAGCGTTCTGAAGAGAATAGCTTAGGAATCAGGAAGATGGTGAGATCTCCATGTTTGTTCATGGTTTTCCTCCAGGTTGAACACTTCTACCTGCTTTTGGAAGGTCTAATTAATTCCCACCCTTTAAGACAGTGGTTCTCAAAGTTTAGTTCCTGGACCAGCAGCATCATATCACCAAAGAACTTGTTAGAAATGCAAATTATCGGGTTCCCCCCAAGACTTGAATCAGAAACTCTGGTGTTGAGGTCACTATCTTTTTTTTACATGTTTTCAGGGTGATTCTGAGGCCCACACAAGTTTTAAGACCAAGCTCAGATTTTCCCTCCTATATGAAACAGCTCCTGAGACCACCAGCTAGAACAGTGAGCATTCCCTGCTCCACTGCATTGGAGCCCTACTTTAAAATGCAGCCGATTGGATAAATGTAATAATAGCTATGCAGTCCTTGAAGAGCACAGGAGACAACTACTGTTTGCAAATATTTAATTTCTTATTTAGCAATTAACAAGAAATACTAAGATGCAGACCCAGCATCAGAAACTAACATGAGTACACTCATAAAAGACAACTACTGGTCTTGAAAGAATGAAGACTGTGGCTACTGCAAGTGCTGACGCTGATACCCATCTCCCTTAAAAACTTCAGAAAGGTTCATGACATGGTGTCATTGATATTTCTAAAGCAAGACATGGCAATCCACAAAAGAAAGGATCAGATTATTTTACCCATAAAATACTAAGAATTGGGTAAATCCTCAGGATCCCAGACTCTTCCATGACAGGAAGCTTTCGTGTTTAAATAAAATCTTATTAGAAAATACCTCCAAGCTTATAGTGGTCATTTGATTGCTGCCTTACAGCTATACTTCAGGGCTAAATTCCCAGCTAAGAATCAACATCTGAAGACACAGATGTGTCTGGAAATCCCTCAAAAGAAGGATATATGCTTTAAGCTAACCAAAGAAATTTCCAGAAAAAAAATGGTAGCTCATGGTCTCAAACTGCTAACAAAGGATTGGCTGGGGAAAAAGAAAGACAAAACACAGACAAAGATGTTGGGTGCAGTGCCTCACACCTGTAATCCTAGCACTTTGGGAGGCCAAGGCAGGTGAATCACCTGAGGTCAGGAGATCAAGAAGAGCCTGGCCAACATGGCAAAACCCCGCCTCTAATAAAAATACAAAAATTAGCCAGGTGTGGTGGCGGGCGCCTGTAATCCCAGCTACTCAAAAGGCTGAGGCATGAGAATCGCTTGAACCTGGGAGGCAGAGGTTGCAGTGAACTGAGGTGGCGCCATTGCCCTCCAGCCTGGGTGACAGAGCGAGACTCCGTCTCAAAAAACTAAAAAAAAAAAATAGACAAAGAAAAGAAGAGTTTGGCCACACCAAACCAATATACTTACAGGACCCTTGGATCAAAAACGAGACTTAAAACTTAGAATCATCAAGTTCAGGGAGAAAACTTCAATGGTATCCTGCCCCGGAACCTAGCCAGAACCCTTTTAAATTGCTGAAGGACTACAGAAGCATGTCAAGCCAGCAAGACACAAACCCAGGTTCTAAAAGCAGAATTAAGCAGGGCTTAAGAAGGTGATTTAAAGAGATGTTTCTCTCATTGTTTGAGGGCCAAGAAAATGTTCTGCTAGTGGCCCCAAAGACAAATAAGTTAAAACAACAACAACAACAACAACAAAAAAAAAACAAGACAAGAAGTGGAGGATTGGAGGATGACAGAAAAATGCGGCATGGAAAAGACCCCTGAAAAAAAATCTATTTTGAAGGAACAGGACATAGAAGAAAATTATATACAACAATTAGCAGAGATTCTATGAAAGGAGATCAAAGACAAGATGACAAGACATCAGCACAACATGAAAGAGAGGCTGGCAGTTGAAGAAAGAAAATGATGACAAAAATAATATCATTGCAGAACTAATAAATATATTAAACTTATAAGAGTTAAAATCCACAAGTCAAAAACAAAGTTGATGGTGTGGCAAAGAGTCTTCAAAAAGCTGCACAAAAATGCAGAGGAAAAGGCCTAGTAGATGAAAGCAAGTGGAGAAGATGACAGATAAGGAGGTTTGAAAACAGATCGAACATACAGATAAAAGTTATTCTAGAAGTAGACAGCAAAACAAAACAAAGCAAAACAAAATATGCTTAAATCTGTGGTAGAAAATACTTAGTTGAAATAAAAGAGTATCTGATATTCCCAGAAAAAGTAAGACTGAATCAGTAAAATTAAAGCATCTTGTTAAAGTTACAGAATTTCAAGGCTAAACATTAAATCCCATATACCTCGAGATCTTTAAAATTAGTCAGTTATAAGAGAAAATGTCAGGTGTCCTCTGACTTTTTCACAGTAACATTTGATTGGCAGAAAATGTGAAGCTGTGTCTGTAGAGGCTCAAGAAAGAGAGAATACCACCCAAGTATTCAATTCTCAACTAAGTTCACAATTTTTTTTTTCTTTTTTACGACATAAAAGTAATTTTAAAAAAATTCTCTAATCAGCATAGTCAGAGAATAAAGCAAATAAGTAACTTTTCTTCAAAATACAACCAAGAGAAGGTTAAAAATCAAAAGCTCAAGAACAGGAAATTTAAAGGTAAGCAGACGCTGTGAGCACTGAATCTACTTACATTTAGAACTACAACGGAATAATTAATAACTTACAAAATAAAATTATAATTCTTTAAATGTAGTAGTTATAATAACAATAAATCATTCCATAATAACTATAAAAGTATGTAGAATTGGAAAAAAATCCTTAATGATAATAAAATATGCGGTTGGAAGTGAAAAACCTTTAGGGGATAAAAATAAATGGGCGTGGTGGCTCTCGCCTGTAATCCCAGCACTTTGGGAGGCAGAGGCAAGTGGATCATCTGAGGTCAGGAGTTCAAGACCAGTCTGGCCAGTAAGGTGAAACCCTGCCGCTACCAAAACTCCGAAAATTAGCCATGTGGTAGTGGCGTGTGCCTGTAATCCCACCTGCTCGGGAGGCTGGGGCAGAAGAATTGCTTGAGCCTGGGAGGCAGAGGTTATAGTAAGCCAAGATGGTGCCACTGCACTCCAGGCTGGATGATAGAGTGAGACCCTGTCTCAAAATAAATAAATAAACAAATAAAACTTAACTTTCATAGCAGGACAAAAATACTCATACTGTTTCATTTCTGAAGTTAACAAATTTCCAAATAAAAGTGTAAGAACATTAATAATTAAAATTAAAAGGACTATATAGCCTTGAATTACTAGAGGAAGGAACTCAAAGAAAATGCAGATTATGTAATGAAAAGAAGATGAAGAAAATTGCACAGAAATATAAAAGAGAATGCATAAAATTAATTAGAATTAGGCATATGTGATATGTCAATAAATGTAATTGAGTAATTCTTCCTCTGAAAAACATCCCCAGAGTAAATGAAAAAACAATATTTAATTGGATTGTGTCTATAAAAGACACACATACAAATGGTATATGTTTTATAAAATGATGCAAAAAGTCTGAAAGTCTAATATCATTAAACATATATCAAGCAAAAGAAAGTAGAAATCATGATTAATATTACCCACGGTTAAATTCAAGTTACAAAAACTTTTAACATGATAAAGATGAACACTTAATAATGTAAAAGGACAATCTACAATGAAGATTTATTATGAATATTTATGCTCTCCAGCAGCATCAAATAGATAAAGAAATAAAGATGGCAACAGATAAAAGGAGTAGGCATAAGCACTTAACAGATTAACTGGAGAGAGTCCACTAAGGATATAATTCATATAATTCATAAAATTGAGCTAAGAGATACATTTCATATTCTGTATCTGGAAATAGAAAACATATTTTCATTTCAAGCATCTGTGAGACATCTACAAAAGTTTTCAAGTAGCCATGGAGGTTTATAGAAGCTTTAATACCAAAATTAAGAGACAATAAATGACAAATTTTTAAAAAAGTATATAATTTTTACTTATAGTGTAATAAAGGTAGGTTTAAAAAAAAAAAAAAAAAAAAGAAGACAAAGAAAAGAAAATACCAAACATTTGAGAAAATTTTTAATATTCTCCCAAGCAATTTCTGGGATAACCAGGAATAATACTCACAAGTAGACTATGGCTTTTTAAAATGCTACATATATGGAATCTGATAAAAGTTCTACTTAGAGGAAACTTCACAGCTCTATGAAAAGTATAAATCAAGAAATAATGCTAAATGAATCAAACATCTAACTCAAGTATGGGATAAAACCGAAGGACAGAAAAAGAAAAGATTTGATTATGATAAAAACAAACTCAGGAAACAATATATTAAATAGTAATGTTAATTCACTTAGTAATTTTTATTTTTTTAAAATATAAAGCTATATAAAATTAAAACAATTAGCTAGCCTAATTAGGAACAAAAAGGGAGTAGGGCAAAACATAAATATAGAAAATAAGTATCAGAAGTAGACAATATCCAAAAATGTAAAGGAAAATGCATTATAATTCTAAAATTACCATGTAAAACTAATGGCAATGTACATAAAGCTACTGTAATAGGTCTAGAAACAAATATATTACCAAAAATTAATCCAAGAAGAAACTATATCAATGAAAGACTAGGAAAAAGTCAAATAGCCAACCTAATCACCAAAGCATCTTAAGCGGCATTAAGGAATCAGTAAATCTGATGCTTTTTAAAATGGTCTAAAGTCTAAAGCACAAGACTGTTACGGTCACCAATGTATTTCCAAAGCCAATGTGACATAGATTACAGAGCTTAGTCCACAGCAATACACAATAAATACTAATGAAAAGCAGAGCAATGTCACTTAGAAATATTAAGGTAGAAATTCAAAATAAAATTCAGGAGCTCATTAAAGGAATATCTCTCCCAAATCAACTGGGGTTGACTAAGGAAAGTCAGTTTCAATACAAGAAGACTTATCAACACTCCACTGTATTAAAAGGTCAAAAAACACATTTTCGGAGGCTGAGGCGGGCAGATCACAAGGTCAAGAGATCGAGAACATCCTGGCCAACATGGTGAAACCCCATCTCTACTAAAAATACAAAAATTAGCTGGGTGCGGTGGCATGCGCCTGTAGTCCCAGCTACTTGGGAGGCTGAGGCAGTAGAATCGTTTGAACCCAGGAGGCAGAGGTTGCAGTGAGCCAAGATCTCGCCACTGCACTCCAGCCTGGTGCCTGGCGACAAAGCAACACTGTTTCAAAAAAAAAAAAAAAAAAAAAAGGTCAAAAAACAAAATAATAATTTGATTGGTGCCAAAGAGGTTGAACAGCGCTTGACGCAATTCAAGATAAACTCCGTGTTATACTTAATGATGAAACATTAGAAAAATTAAAGTCAAAAACCAAACGAGGATTATCACTGGTACTTAGCATTGTTGTGGAAATGCTAGCCAATGAATTTGTAAAAGAAAACAAAGTAAGAGAAACAACTACTAGAAAAGAGGAGATAAAGTTTTCAAAATTTACAAATAAGGTAAATTATCCAGATGTTGGCCCAAGTGAATGACACTTTCATTCTCTACTTAATGATGTGAACAGATTTCAACACTTTAAACATTTTAAAACAATCATCAAATGTAAAACAACTGGAGAGACTGGCAAAGTCCTAGTTATCAATAAACTTGTTATCAAAAAACTTTCTTACTTTGGATTACTAAGAATGTTGACTCTTCTAACAATGACATTCTTTCTTCCACCCTGTCTGGGATTCTTGAATGACTATTTCTAAGTCAATAACCTCAGACAATCCATATTCAGTGATTTTAGAAACTCCAGCCTTAAGGTTATAAAGATAATTTTTTATTAATTATATCTGTATATCATCAATTCTCAATCAACAAGTTGCTCTACCCATAGATTTAAAGGAAAAGCAGAGATTTCTGGTATCATGGCAGATAGGAGGCAGGACTAGATTGCAGCTCCAGACAGAGCAGTGTGCAGAGGCTCCAATTGTGAATGTTAGCTCCATATCTACTGCAAGAACAAACCAGCAATCCTAAGAGGACCCACAGACACTCCTGAAGGAAGCAGGCTGCTCCTGCAGGACCTGGGAGATGTACAAATATTGTGAGTGCCCCAACTGCAGAAGTAGGAAAGGGAGAGCCTCGTCTCCCAAACACAACCACCCACTGGAGAAGGTGAAGGTCTGTTTGCAGAAGTTTCTGACTTTACCTGGAGCTGGGTCAAGTTAGAGAGCCGAGTGAAATACAGCGGTAGAGGAAACAGCAGAAAGGCCCTGGGATCTCACTGGGTCCCTAAGCAGCCCATTCCTTCCTGGAACCACAGGGATCCATCGGGAGGGTGGCCAGAGGAGCAGGGGGTAAAACTCCACAGAGAGAAGGAACTCTCTAGCTGAACTTTGTAACAATTTGAAGACTTCACAGGCACAGAAGAACTAAAACCCTTTTTCTCACAGCTGAGAGGTGGATAGCCTCAGAAATTTTCAAGCCCATCTCACCCTTCACCTGGAAACAGACTCTGGCTTGTTACTGGGGTCACGGTAGGAGTGAGACCAGACCTTCATGATTGCCAGGATTCCCCCACTTCCCTAACAACCTGCATGACCCAGCAGAGGCAACCATAATCCTCCTAGGAACACAACTCTAGTGACCCGAGAACTTCACCCTCATCCCCTACTGCAGCCTCAGCAAGACCTCCCCAAGGAGAGTCTGAGCTCAGACACATCTTGCCCCACCCTCACCTGATGGTCCTTCCCTACGCACCCTGGTAGTGGAAGACAAAGGGCATATAATCTTGGGAGTTCTAGGGCCCTACCCACCACTAGTCCCTCTCTACATGACTACAGCTGATGCTTTCTGGAAAATGCCACCTCCTGGCAGGAGGCCAACCAGCGCAAAAATACAGAATTAAATCACCAAAGCTAAGGACCCTCATGGAGTCCACCGTACCCTCCGCCACCTCAACCAGAACAGGCGCTGGCATCCATGGCTGAGAGACCCATAGACAGTTCACATGACTCTGTGCAGAAACCCCCAACCAGCCTGGTGCTGGGTAGACTTGCTGGGTCACAGGAAGTCACATCCATAGGAAAAGGGTAGAGTATTACATCAAGGGAACACACCATGGAACAAAAGAACCTGAACAACTGTCTTCAGCCATAGACCTTCCCTCTGACAGACCCTACCCAAATTAGAAGGAACCAGAAAACCAACCCTATTAATATGACAAAACAAGGCTCTTCAATACCACCCAAAATCACACTAGTTCGCTAGCAATGGATCTGAACCAAGAAGAAATCCCTGATTTATTTAAAAAATAATTCAGGAGGTTAGTTATTAAGTTAATCAGAGACAGACCAGAGAAAAGCAAAGCTCAATGCAAGGAAATCCAAAAAACGACACAAGAAGGGAAGGGAGAGATATTCATAGAAATAGAGAGCTTAAAGAAAAAAAAATCAAAAATTCAGGAAACTGGACATACCTTTAGAAATGCAAAATCCTCTGAAAAGTCTCAGCAATA
This sequence comes from Sapajus apella, assembly GCF_009761245.1. Lineage (NCBI taxonomy): Eukaryota > Metazoa > Chordata > Mammalia > Primates > Cebidae > Sapajus > Sapajus apella. The sequence goes on along the minus strand of NW_022436986.1, from coordinate 13,073,567 downwards.
GAATTGAACAAGTAGAAGAAAGAAATTCAGAGCTCAAAGATAAGGTCTTCAATTTAACCCAATCCAACAAAGACAAAGAAAAAAATAATAAGAAAATATGAACAAAACATTTGAGAAGTCTGGAATTATGTTAAACGACCAAACCTAAGAATAATCGATGAACCTGAGGAAGAAGAGAATTCTAAAAGCCAGGAAAATATATTTGGGGAAATAATCAAGGAAAACTTCCCCAGCCTTGAGAGAGACCTAAACAGCCAAATACAAGAAGCACAAAGAACACCTGGAAAATTCATTGCAAGATCTTTGCCTAGGCACATTGTCATTGGATTATCCAAAGTTAAGACAAAGGAAAGAATCTTAAGAGCTGTGAGATAGAAGCACCAGATAACCTATAAAATAAAACCTATCAGATTAACAGCAGATTTCTCAGAAGAAATCCTACAAGGTCGAATAGATTGGGGACCTATCTTAAGACTCCTCATACACAATTATCAGTTAAGAATTTTGTATCAAGCAAAACTAAGCATCATATATGAAGGAAAGACATAGTTGTTTTTAGATAAACAAATGCTGAGAGAATTCACCATTAGCAAACAACCACTCCAAGAACTGCTAAAAGGAGCTTTAAATCTTGAAACAAACCCTGGAAACACATCAAAATATAATCGCTTTTTTGGAGGCAGAGTCTTGCTCTGTCCCCCTGCTGGAGTGCAGTGGCATGATCTTGGCTCACTGCAACCTCTGCCTCCTGGGTTCAAGCCAATTTCCTGCCTCAGCCTCTCGAGTAGCTGGGATAACATGTATGCACCACCATGCCCAGTTAATTTTTGTATTTTTAGTAGAGATGGGGTTTCACCACGTTGGCCAAGCTGGTCTCAAACTCCTGACCTTGTGATCCACCTACCTTGGCCTCTCAAAGTGCTGGGATTACAGGCCTGAGCCACTGTGCCCAGCAAAACAGAATCTCTTTAAAACATAAATCACACAGGACCTATGAAACAAAACTACAAGTTAAAAAGGAAAAACAACAAACCAAAGTACACAGGTAACAAAAGAGCATGATAGAAGCAATGGTACCTCACATTTCAATAATAACATTGAATGTAAATGGCCTAAATGCTGCACTTAAAAGATACAGAATCACAGAATGGGTAAGAAGTCACCAACCATCTGCTGCCTTCAGGGACTCATATAACACATAAGGACTGACATAAACTCAAAGTAAAGGGGTGAGAAAAGGCATTTCATGCAAATGGAGATGAAAAGTGAGCAGGGTTAGCTATTCTTACATCAGACAAAACAAACTTTAAAGCAAATGCACTTTAAAGAGACAAAGAAGGACAGTATACAATGGTAAAAGGCCTTGTCTAACAGGAAAATGTCACAATTGTAAACATATATGTACCTAACACTGGAGCTCCTAAATTTATAAAATAATTACTAATAGACCTAAGATATGAGATAGCAACACAATAATAGTAGGGGACTTGAATATTACACTGACAGCACCAGAGAGGTCATCAAGACAGAAAGTCAACAAAGAGACAATATATTTAAACTTACCTTGGAACAAATGGACTTAACAGATGTATACAGAACATTTCATCCAACAACCTCAGAATACACATTCCATTCAACGGCACAAGGAACTTTCTCCAAGATGGATCATATGATAGGCCACAAAACAAGCCTCAATAAATTAAGAAAACTGAAATTATGTCAAGCACTCTCTCAGACAACCGTGGAATAAAACTCGAAATGAGTTCCAAAAGGAACCTTCAAAACCACAAAAATATAATCTGTTCCTGAATGAGCACTGGACCAAAAACAAAATCAAGATGGAAATTCAAAAACTCTTCTAGCTTAATGATAATAATAACACAATCTATCAAAACCTCTGGGATACAGCAAAGGCAGTGCTAGGAGAAAAGTTCATAGCCCTAAATGCCTACATCAAAAAGTCTGAAAAAGCACAAATAGACAATCTAAGGTCACATCTCAAGGAATTAGATAAACAAGAACAAAACAAACCCAAACCCAGAGAAGAGAGGAAATAACCCAAGATCAGAGCAGAACTAAATAAAGTTGGAAAAAAATACAAAAGATAAATGAAACAAAAGCTACTTCTTTGAAAAGATAAATAAAATTGATAGACCATTAGCAAGATTTAACCAATAAAAGAAGAGAGAAAATCCAAATAACCTCACTCTGAAGCAAAACAGGAGATATTACAACTGGCACCACAGAAATACAAAAGATCATTCAAGGCTACTATGAACACCTTTACACATAGAAACTAAAAAACGTAGAAGAATGGATAAATTCCTGGAAAAATACAACCCTCCTAGCTTAAATCAAAAAGAATTAGGTACCCTGAACAGAACAATTTAACAAGCAGTGAGATTGAAATAGTAATTTAAAAATTACCAACAAAAAAAAGTCCAGGACCAGATGGATTCACTACAGAATTCTATGAGACATTCAGAGAAGAATTGGTACCAATCCTTTTGACACGATTCCACAAGATAAAGAAGGAACCCTCCCTAATTCTATGAAGCCGGCATCACCCTAATATCAAAACCAGGAAAGAACATAACCAAAAAAGAAAACTACAGACCGATATCCTTGATTAACATAGATGCTAAAAACTGTAACAAAATACTAGCTAACCAAATCCAATTAACATATCAAAAAGAGAATCCACAATGATCAAGTGAGTTTCATACCAGGGATGCAGGGATGGTTTAACATATGTGAGTCAATAAAGTGATACATCACAGAAAACATAATTAAAAACAAAAATGACACGATCATCTCGACAGATGCTAAGAAGCATTCAACAAAATCCAGCATCCCTTTATGATTAAAACTCTCAGCAAAATCGGCATACAAGGAACAAGCCTTAATGTAATAAAAGCCACCTATGACAAACCTACAGCCAGCATAATACTGAATGGGGAAAGTTGAAAGCACTCCCTCTGAGGACTGGGACAAGACAAGGATGCCCACTCTCACCACTCCTCTTCAACATAATAATGGAAGTTCTAGCCATATCAGACAAGAGAAAGGAAATAAGGAGCATCCAAATTGGTAAAGAGGAAGTCAAACTGTCACTGTTTGTTCTCCGATAATACGATTGTTTACCTTGAAAACTATAAGGACTCTTCCAGAAGCTCCTAGACTGATAAAAGAAGTCAGCAAAATTTCCAGATACAAGATTAATGTACACAAAACTGTAGCTCTTCTGTACACCAACAGCAAACAAGAGGAGAATCAAATCAAGAACTCAACCTCTTTTACAATCGCTGCAAAAAACAAAAAAATACTTAGAAATATACCTAACCAAGGAGGCGAAACACTCCTACCAGGAAAACTACAAAACACTGCTGAAATAAATCATAGACAACACAAACAAATGGAAACACATTCCATGCTCATGGATGGGTAGAATCAATATTGTGAAAATGACCATACTGCCAAAACAATGTACAAATTCAATGCAATCTCCATCAGAATAGTACCATCATTCTTCACAGAATTAGAAAACACAATTCTAAAATTCATACAGAACCCCCCACCCCCCAAAAAAAGCCTACATAACCAAAGCAAGACTAAGCAAAAAAGAACAAATCTGGAGGCATCACACTACCTAATTTCAAACTATACTGTAAGGTCATAGTCACCAATACAGTATGGTACTGGTATAAAAATAGGCACATAGACCAATGGAAAAGAATATCGAGAATCCAGAAATATCCCAAATACTTATAGCCAACTCATCTGTGACAAAGCAAGCAAGAATAGAAAGTGGGGAATGGACACCTTTTTCAACAAATGGTGCTGGGATAATTGGCTAGCCACACGTAGGAGAATAAAACTGAATCCTCATCTCTCACCTTATACAAAAATCAACTCAGGATGGATTAAGGACTTAAATCTAAGACATGAAACCATAAAAATTCTAGAAGACAACTTTGGAAAAATCATTCTAGACATTGACTTATTCAAGAAGTTCATGACCAGGAACCCAAAGGAAGTGCAATAAAAACAAAGATAAATAGCTGGGACCTAATTAAACTAAAGAGCTTTTACACAGCAAAAGGAACAGTCAGCAGAGTAAACAGACAACCCACAGAGTGGGCGAAAATCTTCACAATCTTTCCATCTGACAAAGGGCTAATATCCAGAATCTACAAAGAATTCAAACAAATCAGTAAGAAAAAACAATCCCATCAAAAAGTAGTCTAAGGACATGAATAGACAGTTCTCAAAACAAGATATACAAATGGGCAACAAACATGAAAATGCTCAACATCACTAATGATCACAGAAATGCAAATCAAAACCATAATGTGATACCACCTTACACCTGCAAGAATGGCCATAATAAAAAAAATCAGAAAATGGTAGATGTTGGCATAGATGTAGTGAACAGGAAACACTTCTACACTGCTGGTGGGAATGTAAACTAGTACAACCACTATGGAAAACAGTGTGGAGCTCCTTCAACAACTAAAAGTAGAACTACCATTTGATCCACCAATCCCACTATTGGGTATCTATGCAGAGGAAAAGAAGCCCATTATTCAAAAAAGATACTTGCACATACATGTTTATAGCAGCACATTCACAATTGCAAAATCATGAAACCAACCCAAATACTCATTAATCAATGAGCGGATAAAGAAACTGTGACATGTACATATATATTTATCATAATATATATGATGGAATACTATGAAGCCATAAAAAGGAATGAATTAACAGCATTTGCAGTGACCTGGATGAAAGAGGAGACTATTATATTATTCTAAGTGATGTAACTCAGGAATGGAAAACCAAATATTCTATGTTCTCATTGATATATGGGAGCTAAGCTATGAGGACCAAAGGCATAAGAATGATACAATGGACTTTGGGAACTTGGGGAAAAGACTGGGAGCAGGGTGAGAGATAAAAGACTACAAATATGGTGCAGTACATATGTGGGTGATGGGTGCACCAAAATCTCACAAATCACCACTAAAGAACTTACTCATGTAGCCAAATACCACCTGTACTGCAATAACTTACAGAAAAATAAAACAATTAAATAAAAATTAAAATTAAAAAAAATAAAATAAAAGTCATACTATCTCCTTCTAAAGGAATTTAAGCAGGTGGAGGGAAAGCTCAGAATGAGTTCTTGCTATGCAACCTAGCCCTTTGTCTTTTCCCCATTTTTTTCCTTTGAAAAAAATGTCAACTCTGGAACAATCTTAAATGAGTGTTTTCTCCCAAATTCTTTTTGCATATCCTCAGATTGGTGTTCCTGCAAATTCATGGTCTCAACTCCACCCAGTAATCTGATGTTGACATAGTTAAGTCTGCCTCCCACTGCTCACTGTGTCTAACTGAGAAGAAGAGATTTCCATTTTCTCTCACGGTTTCCCTTCGTCATCTGCACAGACACCTATCCTTTCTTATCCTTCTGCCACAATGGAAGGGGTGCTCCCATGTCTCATTATCTGAGGCTGATTCCTTAACTTGAGCTCCAGAATCAGTCCTCGCCTGCCTCATCTGGGGGATGACCTGATAGTTACCCTTTCTGCATTTTCAATTTATCTTTGATCACTAGCTAAGTCATTCCCACCTTAAACTTGCACCTATCTAGGGGAGAAAACACACACACACACACACACACACACACACACACACACACACACA